>NC_138236.1:2905872-3268372 GCF_964197995.2 Scardinius erythrophthalmus
TTTAAAAGGACCCTTCATCTTATACAGTAACTAAAAACAGTAAAATAAATAGGGATAATATACTGTTCACTAATCATTATTGCAAATAAAGTCTGACAGCTTGATCAGGTTTATTTTATGATAATGACTGGCTGACTGTAAATTACCTGGCTACTTGTATACATAAATACAGTGGTGGTCAGAATTAATGGCACCCCTGGTAAATATGATCAAAAATTGCTGTAAAAAATAAATCTGCATTGTTTATCCTTTTGATCTTTCATTCAAAAAAATTTGCAGAATTGTACATTTTCATTGAAGTAAAAGAATTTAAAGTGGGGGGGAAATCATATTATAAAATAAATGTTTTTCTCCAAAACACGCTGGCCATAATTATTGGCTCCCTGTTAATAAATACTTTTTGCAATCTCCTTTTGCCAAGATAACAGATCTGAGTTTTCTTCTTTAATAATGCCTGATGAGTTTGGAGAATAACTGACCAGAGATCAGAGACCATTCCTCCATACAGAATCTCTCCAGATCCTTCAGATTCCCAGATCCATGTTGGGGCTTCTCCTCTTCAGTTCAGCACTCATCTTCTATAGGGTTCAGTTTAGGGGACTGGGACGGTCATGGCAGGAGCTTCATTTTGTGCTCAGTTACCCATTTTTGTGTTGATTTTGATGTTTGTTTTGGACCGCTGTCCTGATGATGGAAGATCCTATGGAAGCTTGTTTCCGCCACAGAATAAAACATTTTAAAAGATAATTGCGACTTTTTATCTCACAGTTGCGAGTTTACATCTCGCAATTCTGACTTTATTTCTCAGAATTGCGAGATATAAAGTCAAAATTGCGTGAAATAAAGTCGCAATTGCGTGTTATAAAGTCAGAATTGCGAGATATAAAGTCAGAATTGCGAGATATAAAGTCAAAATTGCGTGAAATAAAGTCGCAATTGCGTGTTTTAAAGTCAGAATTGCGAGATATAAAGTCAAAATTGCGTGAAATAAAGTCGCAATTGCGTGTTATAAAGTCAGAATTGCGAGATATAAAGTCAGAATTGCGTGAAATAAAGTCGCAATTGCGTCTTATAAAGTCAGAATTCTGATTTTTTTTTCTCGCAATTGTGACTTTATATCACGCAATTATGACTTTATAACACGCAATTGCGAGATATAAAGTCAGAATTGCATGATATAAAGTCGCAATTGCGTGTTATAAAGTCAGAATTGTAAGATATAAACTATTCTAAGGTAAAAAAAAAAACGTCTCTTTTTTTCCCCCTTAGAATTGGACGTTATATCTCACAATTCTGATAAAAGATGTCAGAATTGCGAGATATAAACTCGCAATTATGTGTTATAAAGTCAGAATTGCATGATATAAAGTCGCAATTGCGAGAAAAAAAGTCAGAATTCTGACTTTATTTCACGCAATTGCGACTTTATATCTCGCAATTCTGACTTTATAACACGCAATTGCGACTTTATTTCACGCAATTCTGACTTTATATCTCGCAATTCTGAGAAATAAAGTCAGAATTGCGAGATGTAAACTCGCAATTGTGAGATAAAAAGTCGCAATTATCTTTTAAAATGTTTTATTCTGTGGCGGAAACAAGCTTCCATAAGATCCAACCACGGCCCTTTATAAGATTTCTAGCAGAAGGCGTCAGGTTTAGATTTTTTATCTGTTGATATTTGCTAGAATCCATAATACCATGTATCTGAACAAGATGTCCAGGACCTCCAGCAGAAAAAACAGGCCCACAACATGTAAGATCCAGCAGTGTATACCAAACACATCTGCTGGGTTTGCTGCCAAAAAGCTCTTTTTTTAGTTTCATCTGACCACAGAATCCGGTCCCGTTTGAAGATCCAGTCGTGTCTGACCACTGAATATGCTGGAGTTTATTTTTGGATGAGCGAGGAGCATTTTTCTTGAAACCCTCCCAAACAACATGTGGTGATGTAGGGGTTGTTTGATCATTTTTTTTGGCTTTCCTAATTTTTTTTCCTGGGGTCCTTGGAGAGTCTTATCCCACTCAAACTTTCATCCTCACCGTCCATTAACACAATATAGACACACGTCCTCTTCCTGGCAGATTCGTAACATCTTTAGTTGGTTATAACTTCTTAGTTATTGCCCTGATGGTCAAAATGGGGATTTTCAATTCTTTAGCTATTTTCTTACAGCAACTTTCTATTTTGTGAAGCTCAACAATCTTTTGCTGCACATCAGAACTATATTCTGTGGTTTTACTCATTGTGATGGATGATTCAGGGAATTTGGCCTTTGTGTTTCCTCATATTTAAACTCCTGTGAAACAAGAAGTCATAGCTGGACAATTTCATGTTCCTAGTCACCCTGGTGTGCTAAAAAAAGGTAAATATGAATGGGAATATACTTCAGAGATATTTTACTCGTAAAAAATTCTAGGGGTGCCAATAATTGTGGCCAACGTGTTTTGGAGAAAAATATTTATTTCATAATGTGATTTTAAAACTCCTGTAGTGTGAGACAGGCATTAGTCAAAGCATTGCAGGCATTGAAGTTTGTTGACCATGTTGAAGTAACAAACCTCATTAATTAGTAAAGGAGCTGATATTTTTCTGCATGCACGCAACATCTAAATTGCGTTGTTCTCCAGTCTCCAGATTTTTGGAGTCTTTAAAATCACAGCTGCATATTCTCAGGGAGGATTTGAAAAGGACAGCTACCGGACAGCCTTCTCTAGATACATATGAAGTCTGAGCCGGAGCAATATCACAGGTGTGTCGTGCTGTTGCGATGCTTCTGCTCTTGGAGGAGTTTTGTTGGCGTGAGAAAATTTGAACAGAAAAAATGACAATGATAAACCAAAGCAGGTCGCAGAGACTATAAAAGTAGGGCCTTCGGAAAATCTTGAGACATATCGAAAACCGTGATTGCATTTGAAAAGGTCTCGGGCTGTCACAAGGAACTTTGAATGGATGAGGGACGCTGGGGTTCAGATAGCAATCTTGCCATGGAAATTATACCGCATCTGCTCTGCTGAAGTCTTTCTCTCTCTGACCATCAAACACAAACACAAAGCGCAAACTCGTTTGAATGCACAACAAAACAGAAGATTCTAATCAATGCTAATCACTAGAAATGAATGCAAACTATGAAACGCTGTCATTTAACACCAGCATGCATATTAAATGAAACTATGAACCATTATTGTGTGATAAATGCATCATATCAGGACATAAATTATTCAAAGCCGTGGCAAGATTCATAAGACCTCTGCACCGTTTCACAACTGATTTCACTGACAGATGCCAAATGTGTGTGTACGGGCAGAACATTTTTCACGCGCAGTAAAGCTCAAAGCACTTTACACTCATAAGCAGTTAAATTAGAGGTCAAATTGTATATTAAAGCATGTGATCAAAAGGCCCACACAAACATATCTCTTGAAAAGAGTTTAGCATATATTGTATATGCAGGACTGTTTCCCCCGCAATACTCATATTTGTGGCCTATCGTCATCCTTAAAAGAATTAAAGGTGAGTAAATAATGGCATTTTTCATTTTTGAGTGAGCTATCCCTTTAAAGGCTCAATTCCAGCTCAGTATCATACAGAGTTCACCATATTGATATTCAAATGCTGTTGCGACGTCCCTTCACTTGAGTCAGGACGGCTATCAATCTACAGATGACAGTCAACACCCTGTTAGAGCACAGTCTCCAGAGTCACTGACCTTGTGAGCGTACGTGTGAATATTCCCGCCAAATTACCATCAACGGCGCGAGGAAGTCAAAGCCGCAACCACAGGCCTCGTCAAGTCCATCTGATATTATAGAACATCAAATCAGTTCAGCAGCACTTCAGCCGGGTCAATGCTGTTATGCTGTTCGAACTGCATAAATATGAATATGCATATATAAATAAATCAGTCAGTCATTGCTCAGCGACTGAAAGTTAACAGACAAACCAACTGATGCAACCAGACACAGAATTATTCAAATCCACTTTCTTATGTTGTTGTTGTGGTGTTTTCCCTCCAAAATGATGTCACTTGGAGGATGATGATGTCACGAAGGAACTGGCTTTCGTTAGCCAACGTTTTTTGCACAGGATGGAAAGTGATATTAATTATAAGCCTAAACTTATAAACTGTTTTTTTTTTTTTCAAAAAAAAGAAAAAAGAAATTCTAAGACAATATTTCTAAGATTTTTTTTTTTTTTTTTTATAAATGCTTTTCTTTATATTCATCAGTGAATCTTGAAAAAAAGTATCAAGGGTTCCAAAAAAATATTAAGCAGTAAAACTGTTTCCAACATTAATCATAAATCAGCACAGAATGATTTCTGAAGGATCATGTGACACTGAAGACTGGAGTAATGATGCTGAAAATTCAGCTTTGATCACAGAAATAAATTATATGTTTAAAGTATATTAAAAAAGAAAACCATTATTTTTAATTGTAATAATATTTTGCAACATTACTGTTTTTATTACGGCATTTTTGATAAAATAAATGCTTTCAAAAACCTTAAAAATAAGATATGATATATATATATATATACACACACTATTATATGTGTGTGTGTGTGTATTCAATCAAACCAAAGTTGTGAAATGTATTTGTAACTAACATGGTTTGCATCTTCAAAAAATGTAGAGTCTAATATTTTATTTATGAAGTCAGATGGGCGCACAAAAATGTAGCCTACTGCACAGGAATGACCCAATAAATCAAGTGTGTTATTTCTAAACAATCCTCTGCTAACTTTCCCCACGCAAATCACCTCTCCCAGTAGAGAACATAAACCACTAATGTGCATGTCCACGCAAACACCTTTCCTCCAGTACTGCAGTGCACTGAGCGTGCTATAAATCACCTTATATTATCAAAGCGCTCTTGTAGACTCCGCCCCTCTGCGCTCACCATTGGCCAAGTCTCCTCATTGATTACCCGCCCCCTTCCTTGCCGCTCGCTGATTGGTGGAGGAGATTCTCCTTGAGCTGTCAATCAGAGGCTTCTTTCGTGCTCCGCTCCGAAGCGATGCACAGTGATTCTGATTCACTGAACAGATCGTTAGAGCACGCAACATCCCACTAAACCATCCGAATTATCGTGTTCTCTTTTTTTCTGTGCATGCTCTTGCTTTGAATATAAAATTCTGAGGAGATATACATTATCATTTTCTTTTTTTTTATGCGCAAGGATTTATTAATACATCCTCTGACACTCCAAACGCCAACAGATTGTGTTTGGTCTCCTTGCGAAGGGTCACTTGGGAGAATCGACCCGTCTTGTGGCACTGCTGGCACACTTGGAAGATTTGTGGACTGCGGACGTTTCGTCAAATAGGACACAGGGACGGACAACTGCGGTTTATGCGTGTTCCCGTTCATAGAAGATAAAAACGGACTGTTGCTGCAAGAACTGACGCTGAGAAATAAGAAACCATCAACTCAAAACATGAGCTGCGCAATGTTGCGACACGCGCTCGCTTTGCTCTTGGCGATGCTGTGGAAAGGTAAGTTGCAATTCTTAAAGCATTCTTCTGGAGCAAATGTTCCTCACTCGTTCCTTTCCTCATTCTTTGCTGGGACCTGGAGTGGAATACTAATGCGGCTCCGGGGGTCTACCTGCCAATGAATCATGTGTGTGTGTGTGTGTGTGCGCGCGTGTGTGATCAAATCATAGAGACAAGTGCGCTCCTCAACACACGAGTTGTGCATAATAACACTTTGGGAGGGAAAACATCAATACAGCTTTCCTCGTTTCTATCTCTGTGTGTAACAAGTCAGCGGATGCCTTTACAGATATTGTGACACCTATTATGTTTTGTTTTTTTATGAGCAAGATCAATTCTTTTTTTCTTTCTTTTTTTTGTAAGTGTCCGATAATAACCAACATGCAAAACGGCTGTTTAACAATTATTTATCAATTAATCATATTGTATCATACTGTTCAACTAATCGTTTTTAGATGCCTAATATTTCCATATATAATTCCATATACTTATATTTCCTAAAATTTTGTTTAGATATTTATTATATTTATATTTATTTAATTAGAATATTATATGGTCACAGTTGTTTTGCTCCGTGGTTTGATGCTACTGTAGGGTGCTATTCTTTAGAGAGCCAGCAGGTGGCGTTAATCAATAGACCCGATAATCAGAAACTGATAACAGTTATTTTTATTTTTAAGTGACTGATATTCAGTATGCAAATAATAATAATAATAATAATAATAATAATAACCATTAGACTAGTGATTTTTTTTAATTATTGCTGTTGTGGTTTTTGCTGTTGTTGAGATATATATATATAATTGCTATTTTAATTGTTATTATATTAGCATATATTGTATTAATATTAAATGTTATTATAATTGTATATTTATAGTTTTATTAATGTTGAATAGACAATGATGTAATGGTGTTGTTTGAGGCTATTCTTTAGAGAGCCAGTAGGTGGCATTTATCGGTAGAAGGATATTCAGAAACCGATAATAGTTTTTTTTTTTTTTTTACTTTTAAGTGTCCGATATGCAAATAATAATAACTAAATATTAATGTGTGACTCATCATGATTCATTTATTATTGCTGTTGTGATTTTGGCTGATGCTGAAATATTATTATTGCCATATTCATTGTTATTATATATTATACTAATATTAATTTTTAGTTGTAGCCTATATTTATAGTTTTATAATTTACTGTTGAATAGACAGTGATGCAATGGTGTTGTTTGAGGCTATTCTTTAGAGAGCCAGTAGGTGGCATTTATCGGTGGAACTGATATTCAGAAACCGATAATAGTTATTTTTACTTTTTAAGTGTCTGATATGCAAATAATTAGTGACTCATCATGAATATTTTGATGTTGATATATTAATATTGCCATATTTGTTATTATATTTGCATAAATTAATATGAATTTTTATAGTGTTATAATTTTAAGACAATGCTGCTATAGTGTTGTTGGTGGCTATTCTTTAGAGATCCAGCAAATGGCACTTCACTGAATATCGGTGATTGTACTTGTTGAATTTAATATTCTCTCTGAAATGCTGCAAATTGCTTCAATATATTTTTAGTGAATGCTGAAACGTGAAACTGGTGATAACCCCACACTAGGAGACACAAATGTTGTGTTTCTGCAGTTTTGACTCTAACTGTTGACAAAAGAGTATGTGATTTGTGTGAAGATCTACTCCTAGCCATCATCTTTGTGATTGTTCTGAGACAGTCGCACTTGGTGAAATGGTTAATATCAGAAAGATGAAGAAAAGCAGACACAGCTGGGTGATTCGTATGGATTTGAAGGACTATTGTTGTATTATTGATCTGTCAGGGAACGCATGGGGCATCAGGGATGGAATAATAGCTTTTGGTGTGCTGTGAATGGATGAATACTTGCTTTGAAATGATGTTTGATTCCACTTTTTGAGCCCTTTACCACGATGAACACAAATTTAATCATTCTTGCCCTGTGGGAGGAGTTTTATTCCCTGCATGTGCGCGCAAAGTGTCTCTTGCACTTCAACCAATGCATGCCACCTATTAAAGTTTGCATAAATCGTGTGTTAATCAGAATCGATTTTCATTATTAGAGGACAGTTCTGCTGATGCACAGATCAATGAAAGCCCATGCAAAACTGAACATTGTGCTGTTATTTAGTCTTAATGGCGCCTTTTTTGCATACCAATTTCACCTTTTGTGTTCCTTGGATAAAAAGTGGCAGCATGAAGGTGAGTAAATAATGATGGAATTTTCCCTTTTATTCTTTTAACATTGCAAATCATACAAGATGGACTTGCTGAAGGACATGCGACACTGCGTGGGAGAAGAGCATGTTTTAATTTTCATGTCAGCGTGTGTTTTGGATGTTGGGAGGGGTAAACTCGACACCTTGAGAGTTTGTTCTCCCTCAGACTCAACAGTGCTGATGATGTTTGCTCTGGGGAAAATCTGTCTGAAACTCATTATGGTTTTTTCTCACAATTCAGCAGTTCTGCACAAGGGAAATTGATTCGGGCGTCTGATAATTTGATATGTACTGACCACATAATTTACACTCACTCACAGTTGCTGGCCTTTCTAATATTGATTAATTTTTTTTTGTCTTTTTCCATCATCCATGTTTGAAGTGCAGAATCTGATTAACCAAAAGATCCTAAATATATATATATATATTCTTGCATAACTTTGTCAGCTGGTATAAAAAAATACACTCATCTTTGAATAAACTCCAAATGGCTTTAGATAAAAGCGTCTGCCAAATGAATACATGCATTTTTTTTAACCTCCAGCCTTATAACATATTTTTAGATCACCCATAATGAAATGACTTCTCTTTAAAAAATATCCTGAAGCACTTCTTTTTTAAACATCACACATAAAATGTCCCCGTTACCTGACAGATGTCACTGAAATAGGTGTCCTGAGATATCACACCTGTCTTTGTGACAGAATTAGACTGTTAAAAAAAAAAAAAAAAAATCTGCACTTTTTATACAATTAGAAAACTAATTATTATTCAAAGTTTCAAGTAAAACAACGATTATTATGCTGGCTGACAAAACCAACATGTTTGAAATCCTATTTAAACTTATTAATGTTATTCTATGACTGTGTCTGAAATCACACATATGAAGAGTTCAGATGCAAAAGCCTATCTAAAAGTGCCATCTGAAATTTTCTTCTAGAATGATAATTTTTATCAAGCTCATTTATTTATGTCCAGTAATTTCACTTAAATGGCAATGAAAATTACCTATTAATTGTCATTTAAGTGAAATTACTGATAAATGGCCCACCCTGTATATATATATATATGTATATATATATATATATATATATGTATATAAATATAAATATATAAGTACAGTATATATATATATATATATATATATATATATATATATATATATATATATATATATATATATATATACACATATGATTCCACCAAATGAGCTTATCTTTATAAAATGGCACAGCTTTTTAAATATCTGAACGTAAACTCTTAACATCCATCAATCAAGCATTATATTATGGTATTATGATAATCAAGCTCTATTTAATGATAGAACTTTAGTAATTTTGAGATAAAACTTAGTTGGTGGTGGTGCTTAAAGGTGGTATCAGTGATTTCAGGCCCAAAAATATTTTTATCACATTCATCTAATCTTTCCTAACGATCCGCTAGCTGCCCGCCCCATAAGCATGCCGTAAAAAAGCCGCGTCTCTGTAGGCATCCTAGGCTCTGAGATCTGCACACAAAAACAAATGGTTTAGCCAAACACTCAAAATCAAAACAAATAGTGTTTCAACCAATCACAGCCAGCTTTTTCTTCAGCTCTGACTTCGAGCACAAAACCTCACAACACCCCCCCCCCCCTGTCTGTGATTGGTTGGAACACTATTTGTTTTGGTTTTGAGTGTTTGGCTAAACCATTTGTTTTTGTGGGCAGATCTCAGAGCAATTAACACATTGCAATTAAAAGTGAAATTTTGAAGTAGAAAGACTCGAATTCTATTTTCTTAGTCCTTCTACAATAATCTTTTTTTCTTTTTCTTTTTTTTTTAAGTAAATACATCACAGTTTGTCGTCACAGTTTCACCATAATCTGATACCCTTGCTGTACCTTGGTGCCAGTACAGTACTTTTATGCAAATGAATCAAGAATGCAAAAGCCTCATTAGTCTCTACATCAAAGGCAGAGGGGTTCCTGTTCTCAAAACGTGTTTAGTTCAATTAGCTCATTCTTTCCTCGACATTTCCAGGACTTATTCGACAATACCACAGTGGTATTGTGGGCAGATTTCTGGGTCCCTGCCCTGGTTTTGTACCCTTGAGCTGGTCATGTGACCTAGACTTCAGTGCCACATGCATCGCCGCTTTCCCTTGACCCAACACACATGCCTTGAAACGACTGAGGCTGCTTAGCGGCCTTTATGTAATCGAATTAAAATGATGCTTCTGAATGCGGCCTTGACTGACCTAGACCAGACAGAAATCTGACAAAATATCAAAGATGAGAGTTATTATCGCAAAACCAGTCATGAATCGGTATTTTCCTAATTGTCTTTTTAGGACTAATTGCTTTTAATGGAGAGAGAGAGAGATTGCATTTGTTCTGTTTGTCTTGCAGGGCATATTTTGCTTCGACATTTTGCTTGTGAATACTAATCGCACTGCAACACAATAAGTCCCTGCAGGGTATCTAAGGGCGCTTTCACAAGAGAAGTTTTGCTGCAGACTCCAGGCCGTTTGACGTCAAAGCTCGCGTTTTGCTTTGTTGGTACAGTTCATTTGGACTCTGGCCTAACTGAACCAGTGTTTATGACTTATAATGTGCCTATTATGAAGCTTTTCTCATTTTCTTCGCAGTTTCTTGCAATAAATCTGCGGCAGACAGAAGTGGTAATCTGTTAATGTTAAGTTTAGGGAGCAAAACCAGGGATGAATACTAATAACTAAACTGCATTATAATGGTTTAACTAATAGTCGTGATTGTTTCGTGCAAAAATTCTAATAGCGAATTACAAATTTAGAAAACGTCAACTCGTACTTCAGCTACACGATTCTGGATAAACTAAGAATCACATTTTTTGTTGTTGTTTTAAATAGAGATAACAAACAGCGATTCTCCCACGATTCTGAATGGACAACTGAACAAATAACATGATATTTACTAAAAGACTAATTTTTCAGTCACTTGTCGCCACCTACTGGTGTAACAATGTTATTGACGCAATCTTTATTTAAAGTCCCCCTGTTGTCAATAATTTTATTCTTCATGCCTTAAAATATCTTGAATGTAACTCGACACCCTTGCTTCATTTAGTATACGCGGTTCTATGAATATGCAAATGAACCCCGCCTCCACTCACTCACTCAGCTCAGAGATCCACTGGTTGACGATCACACGTTGATCTGATTGGTTACAAGGTAGTTTGTGACGTCAGAAACACCAGCGATTTCAAAGCGTGTTTTTGAGACTGTCTTTGGTTCACTGCAGTTTTAAGGAGAAAATACTCAGCAATGGTGTCGACTTATGAATTTGTCTTAAAGTGTATTAAAAACCACATAGACACATAAACAACATTAAAAACTTGATTTTTCACCACAGGGGGGATTTAAAGTGAGTAAATTACCTTTTAAAAAGTAACGACAATTTTGATCGCTACCGTACATCAGTGTTTATATCCGCACTATAAACCTTTATCCCAGTTTTTCTGTGATCATTTGAATTATTGCAAGACAGAAATAATGATCCTTTATGGTTGAAAAGTCTGTGAAGCTGTTTCATATCCATACATGACAACCGTTTGATCCCTGGTTTAGCGGCAGGGCTGGATTTTTGCCATTTAGGAGTAAAATTGCATGGGTGATTAAATCAAAATCGCAATCTTTTAACGATTGTTCATGCAGCAAGGTTTATTTTACCTTATCTTTCTACATTATGAGAACTGGTGAAGCCTTAATAAGCTTCTCTCATATTAATTAAAATAATTTCCAAATCATGTTAATGTTTTTTTTTGTTTTCTTCTTCTATTAAATCAACAAAAAAGGCTTTGTATGGTTGCTGAAGAAATGCACTTGCGCAACATCAGTGCTAAAATACATCTGCAAACAGTATAATCAAGATTCATGCTGGGACATATTGCAAATATCGTTGAGGATTAAGCTTAAATAATTGAGAGAAGCACAAATCGTGATCACAATTAAAATTTCTAGTCTTCTCCAGTGCATTTGTTCTAACATATCATTGCATTAAAGGCATCTACTTTTATTACTAGTCCACATTTGCAAGCTTAAATTACCGATATATTCTTGGAGTTATTCAAGTTTTCCAAAATCATCTGTTGAACTCAAACTTCAGCAGAAAAGCAGAGATCATGTGTTGGCTGGGACCAGGTGAACCGGTTGTTCAGGATATCATAACCGATTTTGTACGTTTATGCAGTACATAGTGGGGCAAGTGGGTCAATGTGAACGGTTTGTGTTGGTTTGTCTCCCTCTTTTCCAGGACTGGGATGACTGGCTGGCAGAGAAAGCGCATTGAAATCAATCCTCTGCCAGCCGAAACAGATGCTGCGTCTTTCAAAACTGGCTCCTGTCTTTTTCTGATGTGGAGCTCTCCAGACTTGGCTCTGCACATATTCAGTGGCTCTGTTTTTTCTGGATCTGTTCGTCTTTGTTGTTGCCGGCTTGAAGTCCATCAGACGGACCTGGCCTGTGTGTTTAGTGGGAAGGAGCCGTTGACGTAATGGCATTGCTGGTGCTGATTCAGTCGCGTTGGGCTTCGAGCCTGAGGTTGCTTATTACACCTGTTGGAAACACAGATGGCGATCTGGACTTTTTGAAACGTGTCGTCGCTAAGGCAATCAAGCCGTAGAGGATTTGTAAACATTTTCCCCACAGATACTAAACCATTTAGCATGTTATTTCAGTGCATTTTATTCACAAACTGCCCGAGTCCAGCTCAACCAGATGTTAAATGTGCCGGAGTACCGCTGCGCAGAGTCATTATTCTTTTCAGCACAAACACACCCTCTTTTTATGCAAATGAAGCGGTTTAATTCACAAAAATAGCGCTATTTATGTGCTCACTTGGACTGTGTTAAATTTCAAGATCTTGCATATCTATTTTTATTGTTTTCACATGGGTCTTTGGTTGTTTCGACCATAGATATCATATAAAGGCTAGATGTCTTAAGGCGGAGTCACTTCCGGCATCACCGGCGGCCATCTTACCACAGGGCTCTGTGAATTAAGGTGAGTGAGCAGCACGCACACAAATCCTCTTATCTCGCTGAAATCTGGACGGATTTACAAACGGTTTGGTTTCTTACAAACGTTATTAACGTGGCTATAATTCTGAATGCTTAAACATTTTGAACATAATTATTCATATGTATGCAGTATAATAGCTACATCTCTGACGTTTATAACAAACCAAACCGTTTGAAAATCGGTAGAAAATTTAGCAAGTTATGGTTATTTAAAAGTACATGCACCATGTTATGAGTGAGCGAGCACCCTGTGGTAAGATGGCCGCCGTGTGCGGATGTCGAGCTCCATTGGCCAGCAGCGCGGACGAGCCATCTAGCCTTTATATGATATCTATGGTTTCGATTGCCATTTTCATCTTCTTTTAGTAGTTCTTAAAAGCAAAGGATCAACTATGAGCGCCACCTAGTGGATCATGTCAATTCTGGTTAGATGCGCAGTAAAGCATGCGTTTTTATTTACATTTTCTTGTGGACATATGAATATGTTAAGCAAATGCTTATAGATTGCACCTTTTTTACATTAAATTCAACATTTAATGTTATGCACTTTTTTAAAAAGATATTTGCATGCATTTTCTACTGATCATGTAAACATTTTCCCTAAAGTCACACATTTGCAAAGAACTGAGCAAGTTAATTCAGTGCTAAGCTCTTCTTATTCAGGAATAGTGGTGCGTAGTGAGTATTTAAAATGAAGCCATTATTCATTTCTACGTGAACATGCCTCCTTTCTATGCAAATGTGGCTCATTTGCACTTTATTTGCAAAATTAACTTTATTTATTTGATGTTAAACAATATTATAAAGCAAAACTGTATATTTGTTAACATTTTCCCTAAAGAGAAGCAATACTGTGAATTAAATTCAGGCAAAACTTTCTTCTGCATTCCAGCAAAAGCAGAATAGCACCTTGAGTATTTAAATTGCACATGAGGCTTCTTGTAAATTCACATGTGAAGCACTTTTTGCTTTGTGCAATTGAATTTCATTAAAAAGAGATGTTTGTGTACATTTTCTAGTGATCATGACAGCAGTAATTCATCAAATGATGGAGAAGAGAGGCGTATATTCAGATTCGTAGACAAGCACACTTTAAGCATGTTAAAGAGCAGCTTCTGGTGCCTCGCTTGAAAAACATGTTTCTTACTTTAGAAATTTTTTCTTGTTTTTCAAGCAAATATCTAAACCTTCTTAAATCAAGATAGACTTGAGTATTTGACAAGACTTAATATATCTTATCCAAATTAAGTTTAAAATTAAACAATCTGCCAATGGGGTCAGAAAAATAAACTTAAAGGGAAAGTAAGATTCTTAACGTATTGGCCAATATTTTTCTTTGTTTTAAACAAAAACTCACTTAATTCAGATTTTTAGCACAATTTTCCACCGGACAAAATTGCGATTGTTAACTCATGATTTCTGTTCTGTCTGTGCGCACCAATCTTGTACTTCTATCTACTCCTCAACCAGACCACCTAGAGACTTCGGGTTTTCGGCATTATGTTAAGGAAGGTCTAATCTCGGGAACGCACAAAAAAAAAAAAAAAAAATCCAGGAAAAGATTTACTATCTCTTAGTGTTGTGATCCCATGACGTCAGAAAATTGCGCTAAAACACTCACTGAGTTTTTATTACTTGTTTTTTTTTTCTTCCTGAAAGCAAGACTCAATTATGCTTTTTGGGGTATCCCCGTCATGTAGTGTGTAATAAAGCTGCTTTTGAATGTAAAAGGTCTGCAAAGTTTCAAAGTGCACATTGTCTCTCAAAAGAAAAAAGCGATTCTATAGACCTTCTGTAGCCCCGCCCCTTTTCAGCGCTGCGCTCGTTGTCTTTAGACTTCTGGTCTGTATTTTCACAGCGATTTTGCGTGTTTATTAATGAACGGCTCATTTTAAAATCTTCCTGGTCGACTGACATTTGTTAAGACATTTAAACATTACAATCCTCATGATAACTTTAGTTAACTTTACATTAAATAAATCCACTTCAAAAGCTAATTACTCCTGGACAGCAGCGCCATAGAAATATACAATATTCTAAAGATGGCGGCACCCTCGTTTCTCTGGCGCGTAAGGTCTATACTTCCTGAAACTAATTTGCATAATGCCAGCCTGTGGTCTTGACTGGCTGCTCGTGAACAGTGTCGGCTTTGCCCCGCCTTCAAACACTGCAGTTGTATCTCAGACTGGAAGAGTTTGGTTCGAGTTGTTCATGTCGAGAAGACGCTGTTTACTGCAAATCCACTTTGATGCTCTTCCAAGAATTGATTCGATAAAACCGGCGTTATCGTTACTGTTCGTATCACAAGTGTTGAGAAAAAGCTGAAACTCAGATATGGTAATGGGCGTTTGGTTTCCGACATGTGCTGTAAGTGCTCGACCAATCACAACAGACTGGGCCATCTGACCAATCAGAGCAGAGCAGCTCTCGGAAAGGAGGAGTTTAGAGAGACTGAATCATTTATCAAACCGTTTCAGACACTGTGAGAAAAGAGCTGATGCTGCAATGTAGGCCTATATTTTGAGAAATTAGTTGGATGCATGCAAATCTATTGTAGGAGCCTTTGAAATAACACAATAGGACTAAGAAAAATTTTGCAACGTTGCAGAAGCAGAACGATATTTGAGTTCTCTATGACCCGCCTTTGACAAATGAAATATGACAGATCTGTGACCACACACGCCGCTTCAGAGCTCGAGCTGAGGATGAAGTCAAGGTTAAGCCACCATGTAAGTCGTTCTACGATACGAATATGGTCCTTTTGCAGGCGGTCAGACGAGCTGCAGTAAATAATGATGATTGCCTAAAGTCTTCATTACAGTGAACCTAAGAGCGTTAGGTTCTGCGAGCATGTTTAATTATCATCTCTCGTTCCTCCCTTGCCCTTCTCCAACCCCCAGCTCAACCCGTGCATGAATATGTCCAAGAAGAAATGGCCTCGCTCTTATAGTAATGAAAAAGCCCCATGTTTTATTTAACACAGCAGAAGAGAGGATCATTCAAGTGGCGGCAGAGTGGATGTAGCGGCAGAAATAAGTGGGGTCTCGCTCGCAAATATTCTCTGCACACGCTTGGCCATGCGTGGCGTGAATGTGTGTGTGGATGCATGCACAGGTACGCCTTTTATGCTCGTTTTGCAAGGTGAATTTGCACGTTTCTGTTGCTTGCTGCAGCAAAGCTAACTGGTCAAACGTAAAGAAAATATGTGCATATTCCTGCCACTCTGTAAACATAAATCTCTTAGAGAAATGCTATTGGCATACTGAGAGAATCTAATAAGGGTCGGGTCCTTGAGATGCAGTCGGCGCTGTGTGTGTGTGTGAGCGCTGTTGGAGACGGAGCCCAGATTGGAGTGGGCTCTTTGTCCTGAGGGACGTGGAGGGTCCTTGCTCTCTCCCTGTCCTCATTACGGCAGACAAGGTGCTCGGCCGTGAATCAATGGCGACGCCGGTTCAGACACTAATGCCAAGCCGTAGCTCGTAATAGGTGCATGTGTGTGTCTTTGAGTTAGTTTGTCCTGTGTTACAGGAAAAGCAGTCATTAGACTCCTTTGCACATTTGCAGACCACACTCCCTCATTGCTCCGAGTTAATGGCGGTAATTTTTAATGTTGAGTTATTACGCCATAGCAGACCTGTAATGAAAGTGAAATGCTGGTGATTTTCGAGCAGCGGGGTTTGAAGACTGAGCCGTGTTTCCTCCGGCTGCTGATTCTGTGCTTTATGCGGCTGTTCTCACGTCATCTGATGCAAATATTGCCAGTGAACCCTATTAATGCTTTTTCCACCACTTGTTTTTGGTATGAAGATATATTCTCTGAAAACAAGTCTTTATATATAATGCATGTTGTTTAGTAAAATGTTTTTACTGTGTTGATGCACCAATTTTAAAATTCTGCTTGACATGTTTTTCATTAATTTTATATTTTTGACTTGCTGCAACTGATTAATGGTCGATTACGGTAAATCTATGTAAAAATTAGGGCTGCACAATATATCGAAATTATCGAAATATCGCAAATGTATATATTGCAATATGCATTTCGCGACGGCTTGCAATAACTGGGGTCATGAACAAAAGACAGAGAAATTCACTCACTGCTCTCGGCTGAATAACTTTTGTAGCTTTAATAAGAATCAGAATATATTTAATTCATACAGTGAAAACTAAGCAGTGTTTTATTTTTACATTTGATTATTCAGTTTCTGTTGTTAAATAATCCTAATGTAGGATAACCTGAATCCTGTGGTTTACACTGATGTTAAAATAACACTTCTTATGCTACAGTAAAACACTGATGTTCACTTTCAGAAGTTTAGGGATGTTTTCTTGCCACAAAAAGAATGTGAAACACATATGTAGGTTATATCGTTTTAAATATATTTTTAAGAAAATTTAAGTTTATTTTTCACACTTTAAGCATTATCGTATCGCATATCGAATATATCAAATTATTTAATGAGTTATCACATATCGCATTTTTCTTCAATATCGTGCAGCCCTGATAAAAAATTAAAAACACTAAGCCTCCAATCAACCGTTTTTGACAATGTCAAATATGTAATGCTTAAATGACATGCATTATAATATGAAATATGCATAACGATTCATTTTGAAATGAAAATCTCTTCAATAAAGGACGGATTCCTATAAAGTGAAACTGCGCTCTTAAGAATTACATATTTGTTGTGATATTGATGGCAAAAGTCCATAATTAAATACTGAATATGAATATATTTTTACATTTTTTAGCACTGGCTGACATTAGATTTTAAGAAAAACTCTAATTTCTTCAGATTACCAATGTTGCATCCCTGGTGATCTTAAATATCTTCATTGGATTTTTTTTTTGTAAGGCTTAAATATTTTGGTTACATGAAGACATTCTCTGAAATCAAGTCTTAGACAGTGTTAATATTTTAAGGATGTTTGGTTGTTTTTACTGGAAAATATGTTTTGGTGACTTGTACTTTGATTTCTAGTGATTTTTTTAGGGATGCACTGATTAATTGTCGATTAACTCTACACTATTTTGTGTGTTAAAATAAAAAATAAAGCTCACTAAGCCTCAAATCAGTAGTTTTAGTCAATGCCAGAGATATGTTGTGATGCTTTAGACAGAATTTAGACATTTCACTATAAAAATATACAGTATGAAATATGGATAATTCATTTTGAGATGAGGGATCTAGTGAAATAGTGCTCTTAAAGAGTTAAATATTTACTGTAATGGCCACGGAGACATCAAATAAACGTGTCCACAATTAAATATTGAATATCCAACTGATGCATTTTTAATTTTGTGGTATTGGCCTATATTGGATATCCGATAAATTAAACCAAATCACGTATATTTACAGAAAATCGAGATGGTCTCAATATATGGTGCATCCTTATGATTTCAAACATGATTATCAAATGCAATTTTATTTATTGTTTAAGCATAAATCAAAAAAAAAAAAAAATGCCAGAGTATGATATATTCTCTGAAAACAAGTTTTAATATATGTTCTGTTTGTCAAGTGCATGTTGTTTTAAGGGCAGAGCAAACGGGTTAAGAAAGTGATTGTTATGCAGGGAAAGGCCCTCCGCTGACTGACAGCTGTCAGAGAATCTCGCACCGTTGCATCACCATCCAAATTTCGCCCTCTGCTGTGAAACCAAAGAGTTGAACATGCTAAATAAGTGATCGGTAGCGAGGATTTGAGTCCATCCTCCGCTTCTGACAGCTCTCAGCACTGAACCTTGTTGCTTTGCTTTGGAGGAGGGCAAAAGAGACAGAGGAAAATAAATAAAGCAGAGAGAGAGAAAAGAAACACAGATCAATAAATATTTCAACAGCTGCTCCCCTCGAGCGTCTGTGGAGAAATGGAAAGGTGCAGAGTTACTGAAAGAGAATGAAAGGGATGAACAACACGGGTAGAAGGAAACGATTTCACGACATCGGACGTGACGCGCGATGGACGGAGCAGAGAGCAGCGCTGTAATCAAAAACTGATTCAGAGAGCCGACAGATGGCGAGTGGGGGGGCAGGAGGTGCTGAAAAGTGGCAAAGACCAGCAATAAACAAGTGCAAGATGGATTGATCTGGAAGCCTAATCATTACACACAATTATGGCTGGCTGATATGGCAGCACACACTGGGTGGAGAGGCATTGGAGATTTTGCTGTACCCTTTATAGCACAGTAGTTTTGTTCAGTGTGCGTTCCTGCTCTACGTTATTTATTTATTTTGTGTGTGTGTGTGTGTGTGTGTGTGTGTGTGTGTGTGTGTGTGTGTGTGTGTGTGTGTGTGTGTGTGTGTGTGTGTGTGTGAAGAAGGGCGTAAATACAGAGCAGAATGTGTCCTAATCCTAAACAAGTCAAGAGAAGGAAGAAGTTTAGTTGTTCACAGCTCGGCTTGCCACATATACTTAACAGAGAAACTCTTTTAAATGTCAAACATGACAGCTTTAAACACTAACAGGTATTTCCCTTTACTAAAAAAACAAACACTTTTTTTTTTTTACTCAAACATTTACTCGCATTATCTAGTTTTATGCAAAGCTAGTACTACAACTTAAAAAAATAATAATAATGCAGAAATGTAAGTTTCGCCACCGTTTTTGGACATAGGGAATATAGGAAATATTCACCGTCTAACATTTACATTGATGTAAGGATCAACATTATTATGAACAGAACTCATCAAAATGATGTTTTCCACTTAAAATGTTCAATTAAATCAATAAATTAGATTTTTTTTTATCTCGCATCCCTTCATTTATTTAAGTTTTGGTAATATTAACATGATTTCCCCCCCCAAATAATTTCAAATCACTTTTGAAATAATTTTTTTTCTTGTTTTTCCAGTCAAAAATATTTAAAAATTCTCGAAATTTACATTTACTGTACTTGAAACGAAACACGGAAAAAGATTTTAAGGATAGTTTGAATGTGATTTTAAGGATTGTATGCTATACATTTTACACACACACACACACACACACACACATAGGCGCCGATTTATATTTTCCTCCGTGGGTGCTCATGGGAGCACGCCCTTTAAAAAAAAAAAAAAAAAAAAAAAATTGCATTTCAGAACCTTAGGAAATGGACAGCGGCCGACACGAACACTACACACACCTATTTACTTGATAATAAAGCCGTAAAGTAGGCTATCTTTCAACTCAGGACAGCGCCACTTCTCACAAATACAGACAGGATTGGAGATGAAAAGTTTAACTGACACGTAACCGTAAGCCTTTCACAACATTGTTTTCTTCAGTTTTCACTAGCTATTATTTTCTTCAACTCCTCAGCATCCATCTCGACTGCAAGCAGATCGCGCGCGCGGTTATGATGACTTTTTAAAAGTGAAAGTAGGTAGCCTATAGAGACTCCTGGGAGGGCGTGGGCTCAAGGCTCAAATAAAATGATGTGGATTTTAAATTATTTTATTAACTTGAAATACAGGCATATTTTTGTACTTGTGTTCCTAAAAATGTGCATATATTTTTACGTTTGCACGTGATTGTTTTAAACCTGTGTTTAGACCCGTGTTTCCCCCGTGTCCGACCCGACCTGCACCCGTTTGAGTAAAATTTGCGGGTCACCCGTCGGGTACCCGAACCAGTGCAGGACTCTGTCACACAAGTCCACACAGTATAAATTTGATTTGTTGACTCACCATTGTGGTTAATTCTTCAGGAGGAACGTGTCTCTGCGTACAGAGCGGGGTCACTAAAGAGGCGTTTTCATCCGAGAAACGCTGTGATTGGTGGAAAGGATATGGAGCAGGCGACTGACAGCGACATAACCAATCACAGTGTGACAGACGCTTCACATAGCACCAACTGCAATGTTTAATTTTAAATGAATGTAGCCTACTGGCACACGTGGGTGCTCGGTATTTTCCGTGGGTGCTCGAGCCCCGGAGCACCCACGGTATCGGCGCCTATGCACACACACACACACACACACACACACACACACACACACACACGTCTGGTTCATTATCTTTGTGGGGACTCTCCATAGACTTAATGGTTTTTATACTGTACAAACTGTATATTCTATCACCTTACACTAACCCTACCCCTAAACCTACCCATTACAGAAAACTTTCTGCATTTTTACATTTTCAAAAATATATAATTTAGTATGTTTATTAACCCATTTCCCTCGTGGGGACCGTTGGCTGGTCCCCACAATGGAGGTGATCTCACGTTTTACTATCCTTGTGGGGACATTTGGTTCCCACAATGTAAAACCAAATGCACACACACACACACACACACACACACACACACACACACACACACACACACACACACACTCATTTATATATATATATGAATGGTTGTGCAGTGTGTGCTGTCAGGATGAGTGTTGACAATGGTCTCCAGCACTACGGCTCTAATGCTACACTTCTCTCATTAAAGCGTAATTCCTGCTAGACGGGACACTAATAAGCAGGTGCTTCTGCGTATTACCTTGGTAATGAGTGGTTAGCCTAGCTGTGAAAACACGGCCCTTATCTCCATGGCTTGTTCGTGGAAAAAGTCTCAATTTGAGGAGTCTGAGAGATCAGAATCTTATCAGCACCACACCATTATATGTGAAACCAACAAACATGTAAATCGCTCCAGCCAGACATACAGCATTACATTGTTAAATTCCAACAGCAGTGTGCCTGATAATTCACCACTGAAGATATCCGCCACATCCATTTTTTTCTTGGTCTGGCACTTATTAGATATTCTGTGAAGGTACAGATGGGATTTCTAGCAACGAGAAGCTGATATTAAAGAAATAGTTCACCCCAAAAATGAAAATTGCTTTCATTTCGCTCCTCAGATCAAGCACATAAAGAGAAATGTTTAATTTTTCTTGGATTTTAACTGATGTTGTAAAGCGGTGGTTCTCAACTGCCATGGGGCCCACATTTACTCATGGCCGTTAAAGGGATAGTTCACCCAAAAATAAAATTTATGTAATTAATTGCTCACCCTCATGTCGTTCCAAACCCATAAGACCTTCGTTCATCTTTGGAAATCAAATTAAGATATTTTTGATGAAATCCGAGAGCTTTCTGATCCCTCCATAGACAGCAACGTCATTGCAACTTTCAAGGCCCAATAAGGTAGTAAAGACATTGTTAAAATAGTCTATGTGGCTCCAGTGGTTTTAACCGTAGGGCCCTATCTTATACCTGAAGCAATGCAGCGCCAGGCTTAACGCAAGTGTTTTTTGCTATAGTTTCAGCCTGACACAGTTATCAATTTCACATCCTGTTTGTTTAAATAGCAAATGCATTTGCGCCCATTTGTGCGTCCATGGGCTGCTGGTCTGAGAACGAGGTGTGTTCTGGCGCATTGTTGGCGTGTTGCTATTTTGAGGCAACAGAAATAAACTGCGCAATTTTTTATTTTTTTGTTATTTAATGAGCGGGTTAGTATGTGCACCTATAGGCGGGTCCACAACGCGCGTACACTCTGCTTATTAGACACACAGGGATGCACAGCAGCACACACACATGCCAAATATTTAAAATAAAAGGATTAAAATGTAAAAGATTATTATTGTGTACATAAAGATATGGTGAATCTGGCTTGTCCCGTATATGATCTGCTTGCGCACTTTTACCTCGCACACGAGCAGATCCATTTGCGCTCTGGAGACGCGTTTGGTCTTTCCACGATCAAATTCCGTCATGTAAATAGCGAATCTGCCATGGCGCTAGCGCAACATTTAAAGAGAATGGGAGATGAGACTCTGATTGGTTTAACGCACGTAAATCCCAAAAACACACCCATTACTCATTAAGATAGGGACAACCCTTTTAGACCATGCGTCGGGAGCGCCGACCATTTTTCCCGTTGCTAAACTAGCAAAAGTGGATTTCATCAAATATCGCTTATATCATCAAAATAGGGCCCTTAATGTTATGAAGCGACAAGAATACTTTTTGTGGGAAAAAAACCCCCCAAAAACTACTTTATTCAACAATTTCTTCTCTTCCGTGTTAGATCTTCTACGCTGTTCGCATAGTAAACACTGTGCAGTGCTTCCAGCTTCTATGCAGGAAAAGTAATAATAAATAAGAAAATAAATTAATTAAAGTAATAGAGCAGTGGCTCGGGTCTAATTTTATCAGGTCTGTCTATGGTCTGTTTTTTTCTTTAAAAAAAAAAAGAATCTATACATGCCAGGTTTGGGTAATTGCATGTTGGGATTTGGGTCTATTCGGGTCGGGTGCAGATTTCAGGCCCCAAGAAGACCTCTAGTTCGTCCTACGTGGTGGTATTCCAACATTAGCCTGGATTCTACAGCTCTCGATACACCACAAGCCAGACGCGCACCAACAATTTGTTTCTCATATGTCTCCCAGTTGTGTGAATTAGAATATTTGTATGTACAGCTGTGCTTTTGTCTGTAAACCCAAAAATGAGTTAGCAAAACTAAAAAAATTTGAGAAAAAATAAATTGTAAGTAAGTGAAACTGGCAGATTTTTCTTTTGTACTCATACATTTTAATTGCGCTTAACTTTAAATATTATAATAAGCTAATTTGTACATTTAACTTAAACTTATCATGTAGTCTCAACTTAAATATTTTAGTAGTGGAAACTTGGCTAGCTTTAACTACTCACTTATTAATGTTCTGTTAAGAATAACCCAACGAGTAACCCAACTATATAGCACCTTCCCACCTGTGGGTTATTTTAACCCAATATGTGTAACTCAAAGGTTGGGTTAAAAAAAAAAAAAAAAAAAAAAAAAACGTTTTTTTTTACTGTAATTCAGTAAATACTTACTTGCTAATTGGTAACACAATGCTTCAACAGCATTAGAATAGCATAGCAATTGCTGAATGAGTACAACAAGATAGAACATTTAACATCTGTTCTCAAACTAAACTAATGCTCCACTCATCACCATGATGGTAACCATCCGTATCCCCAACATAACAGAAACTCTTCTAAACTAGCATAGCTGAACATTCAACACTACTAAATCTCACACTTAACATTATTCTTGCAAAAAAAAAAAAAAAAAAAAAAAAACATTTTATAATAATTTGCTTAATTTTAGCATTTACTCTCCTTTTCGAGTGTCATGGCAAAGAATGCTTGGACATAGAAATCCCACCCCAGTTTCAGTTAAATTTAAGTTTGTCTAAATTAAAAGAAACAAGTTCATGAAACTCAAAACAATGAAACAATTCAGATTACTTCAAATGTGACAGTTTCGTGAACTAAAAAAAAAAGAAGAAGTTCTAAATACTAGTATATAATTCCTATATATAGGGAATTTTATTGAACTAATTTGTTTAATTTAAGTGTACCCTACTCAAACCAATTAATTATTGTGATCCTTGGGGTTTACAGTGTGACACAGGAGTGAAACCTCCAACACCATATTGGTCAATGTTTCAGTCTCATCAACAGACCTTTAATAAACTTGGAGAAGTATGGAAATATCCATTAGTTTTTCACCTGTGGTGTTTCATTCAGATGCTAAAGGCTCAGATTTTTGCATGAAAACCTGTTAAAAACGCGCGGCCTGTGTCACGCTAACACCATACAGCGCTTGTTATTGAGAATCAGGGAATTGTGCTAATCAGGATTGAATTTCGCCGTGTGCACCGGTGTGATATTCCATTAAAGAAGCGGAGAGACGTGGAGGAATTTGTTTTGGAGGCGGTGGTGTGACATTTCTTTAATTGTGAGAAAGGAGGAGAGATCGCCCGATGTGATTGAGCACTTGTATTACCCTAATTTGCTTCTCAGTCAGATGGCAGTGCGTTATCGCCCGAGGATGTGCCACTAATTTGCTGTTGGGGGATATTTCTCTGTCAGTGCCCTGTGTTCTTTATCAATAGGCACCGATGAAGTTCCTTCTAAACATGACAAGTTGAAGCCTAAACTGAGCGCATGTGAAGGCAGTCTTTAGTCTTCAGTCCGGTTTCCCTGCTGCATTATGTCTCGTAATGGGAAGACATGTGCCAATGCATATCACCCGCCCGCCACACATTTTTCCCCATTTTCAATTTGAATATCATTAACCAATAAGTCAATTTTTTGAGCATTTTAATTAATATCTTAATGAATTCCGTTGCAATTTGTCCTGTTTGGGTGAGGGAGATATTCATGGTTAATGAAATTTACTTTCATTTCCAAATGAAAGCGCTCGTGTAGTTCCATCTTTGCTTTCGCTGCAGAGCATTTGGAGCGTTGCCCGCACACAAAACTTTAATTCATTGTTTAAATAGCACCATCCAATTAGTTAGCCGTTTTCTGCTATATTTATGTCATTTGCATAATTAAATAAGGTCATTAATGATTGTAGTCTTATTAATTCTGTATTTATTTGAAGAGCATATTTTTTGTCATTTTTCCTCAAGCTTATTTTATAAGGCAATAAAAGGAATTCCAACGGCTTAAGACACAGGAAGTGTGTGTGTGTGTGTGTGTGTGTGTGTGTGTGTGTGTGTGTGTGTGTGCGTGTGTGTGTGCGCACGTAAAATTTATAGCAGCGTATATACAGTACAGACAATGCAAAACGTTTTTTTGTGCACTTCAGTCCCACTTAAAATTATGGACATTTCATTTCATTTAATACAACATATTAAACCAAGTGGCATCTATAAACAATTGATGCTATTTTATTGTCATATTGAACCGTATATATTAAAAATCTAAACCGAACCAAGGCTCTTATTTGGTCAAAAATACAGTAAATATTGTGAAATACAATTTAAAATAGATGTTTTCTATGTGAATATAGTGAAATGTAATTTATTCCTGTTATCAAAGCTGAATTTTCAGCATATTTACTCCAGTTATGTTCTAATATGATGATTTGATGCTCAAGAAACATTAATGATTATTATTAATTTTGAAAACAGTTTTCCTGCTTCATATTTTTGTGTAAGCTCTTATAAAAAAAATTCAGGACTTTTTTTGATTATTAGAACGTGTAAAAGAATAGCATTTACTTTAAATAGAAGTCTTTACTGTCACTTTTGATCAATTTAATGCATCCTTGCCAAATAAAAGTATTAATTTAATAAGTAATTTATTTAATCAAAATATTTTCACATTTAAAGATATGAAACAATAAATATATTCTTCAAAATGAAGACAAAAGGTCTCTTATTGTCAACATTTCATGTCAGTAAGGCAGGAGGAAAGCTGGAGAATCATTTGTTAATCTAATGCAATGATATTTAGACATTTTTAAGTGTCCAAAAACCTTTTTTGGAGACATTGTATATCCTGCACAGCCTTGTTACAATTAAAGTGTGCAAACTGCATTCTGAAATTCACAATTCTTAAATTTAGCATTTAAATATATAACACTAAAAACATTTAAGACTGAATCCACCAGAAGCTTTAGCACTGTTATGACAGGCGGTTGACACAGATTGGCTGCCGCTTGTGTTTTTCACCTCTAGTTTGCACAAAGTTCAACAACTTTTCTCAACTTTTTGACACTCGCATTACATTTTCAATTGCCAAGGCTGTTGATAGCTTTCGGAAATGACACAAAATCTTCTGTAAATCAGCCAAGCGTACAATAATCGGATTTATCGGCCTGGCTGATCGACCTGTCATTAAAAGGAATATTTCATTATCCCACGTTGACTCGAGGAAACTATCCTGATGGTTGACAGACGAAAGCCACAATAACCACAATCGCTCTCCTGACCTTTGCATGGGCCACACGCATTCAAATCCATTAGACAATAATGTGAATTCACAAAGGCCAATTAGCTGCCTGATCTTGGGAAAAACTATCATGATGCAGTTAAGATTTCGCTGACAAGTCAATGATCCAATGGATACAAACATTTTTTTTTATATTAACACGGCGATAATTCTATTTTCGATGAGATTTATGGTTTATTCTGCATGATGATTATGAAACGGGTCTGGTGAGCTTTTCATTTCTATTTGTCTGTCCATCTGAACCCTCAATGGTTATCGATCTGTTTACCCCAGATCTCTTAATACAGACATGGGCGATGTGAAACCGATATATGTGTCGATTCTATCAAGTTGACCTGAGAGATAGAGGCTAAGATCCATCACGCTTAGCAAACATTGACTAAATGACATTATGAAACTCTGTGCAGTAAAAATAGAGATTCAATCCATATTGTCTCAGACTCTGCTGAACAAACCAGGATAATATTGCATAAAACATTTGAGAATAAAGCTGCGTTTCCATCCCATGTTTTCAAGAGAACAAAATCGTCACTTCCTATGAAATTGGTGCAAAATATCTGCAATAAAAATGCAAGCCACTAGCCATTAATCCTTCAAATTGTGCAAATTGAAATTGCGAATTGAAAATACGCTTAATGGAAACACGTCAATTTCGCATTTATCGCAAAAAAGTCTTTACGCTCGGCTGAGGTGGTTTTTCAGGCAATTCGAAAAAGAAATATTTCGCGAAACTGCAATGGAAACAGTTTTTGCGCATTTACAGGTCACCTGACGTAGATGACGCTGTGTGTTTGGACAGAATACGAGACAGAGTTCTTTATTAAAGTCATAAAAGACAAAAGAATTACAGGAATAATGGATTCTAAACCTCAAATAAATGCCACAATCAAGACCTCGAAGCAGAAATGAGGGAGAAACACCCAGAAACACCTCATATGTGTCGCTCTCGAGTATAATAAGGGTTGTTCCTTACCATTAATGATTGGATAACACACATACATCTCCTTCCATGAATAATAATGGCTAGTGCAGTGCCTGGGATATAGTACATAAACCTACCAACGTCTGTTACCATGGTTTCTGGAATGATTTTACTTATCGTGAGAGGAAAAAATAAAGTTAACATCGGTTAATGGAAACGGCGTCATTTCGAAATATTTTTTTGTCGACATTTAGAAAAAATCGCAGAAGTTTTGCACAAATCTGTAATGGAAACTTGCCTAAATGAGTCAATGGCTCAGAGCGCGCAGACGAAACGCATTAAACTATATCTAGCGTTCGGATGCTGGTGTCTGTGAGCGCAATCGTGTGAGACGCTTCTTAAACCAAATCAGTCTGATCACTGACTTTGACTCAGGAATTTCAGAAACACCAAACCAACATTTGAAATGCTGTGATGCGATTGGTCCACTGGTTAGTTATCCAATCATATTCACTGTTGAGGCAAAGTCACGTGATTGTTTTGTTCCACATTGAGGAATTTATTCGGTAAATTCCATGTTACTTTATGCGCATGTCTTCTTATAGGAGAAAAAATGTATCTGCCTCAATTGAATGCCTATGTTTTTTAATGCACATTTTTAGAAGTGATTCATTGGCGTTTCCATCAGGGGGGGCAGCGTTTCATATTATTTTGAAGTTTCCCCGGGCGCCACCATTGATTAGCAGACCATCACCTGCTGTTAGCATCCCATTGACTCCCATTCATTTTGGCGTCACTTTGACAGCGAATAACTTTACATCTGAGGCATTTAAAGACTCCATTTGTCCATTATTTATTTCCAAAGAAACACGAAAATGTATAAAAGGCTCCATTACCTTGTATCTTACGTTATGGCCCCGTAGAAGCAGTTTTTGTAAAAATAGGCTAACGATTGCGTCATACCCACGCGACTCTCTGTCGCACAGTAGAGAGATTACCTTATGGACGGGAGGAGAAGCTCGCAGGCAATCGGGGGGACGTGGAGGCAAAATGACAAAATAATTAATCAGAATACATAGCAAACGTTTCTCCTGCTCCTATCTCATGGACATCTCCTACTCACACTCTCCATCTCTGCAAGATTCGGAAGGGAATGATTCAGATTTCTCTTGGCACAGCTACTAGAAGACAGACGGGTTGCTCACGTCACATCTACGTCGTCAAGCTCAGTTTGAGTCTGCGCAGTACGCTCAGCCATCAGGAAGTTAGAGCTTCTAATTGACTTCACTTGTCTCCGCTGAATCCAATGGGGTCGCTGTGTCCAGTTTATATACTGTCTATGGTTTCCATCCATCATTTGTTCATGCGTTATCTGAAAATGTGCATAAAAATAGGGGGATGGAAACATAACTAGTGAGTGTTTAATGTCAAAATGGGTGAGTAGTTTGCGCTTTTATTCTATGTTGCTTTATTAAAAAGTTAACAGTAACTACATAACAGTTTTGAAATCAACATCAAGATTTTAGGTTGAAATATATGTGAATGCATAAATAAAACTGTATATTTTAGGTTTTTAAAGGGTTGTTCAACTAAATATGAATATTGTCATTGTTTTCTCTTCTCGCCATCATTTTCTTCTGTTTATGTTGCTTTAAAAAAGTCTAACTTAATATGTAGTTTAAGCAAATGTTTTTTATTTTTTTATCTAAATTTATGTGAATGCATAAAGAAAAAAGGAATATTGTCATTGTTTTCTCACCCTCATGTTGTTCCATAACTTATTGTCTTCAGTGAAACACAAAAGAAGATATTTAGAATCTTGTATCTCTTTGATCTTCATTGTATGGCCACAAACACTGAATATCTTGTTTTGTGTTGCACAGAGGAACAAAGTTTCACTATTTTAATCACCCTTTTTTCCTTCATCTTCACTAGCTGATTTTGCAAATGCATAAAAAATAAAAAAATACTCCACATAGTATCTCTCAATTAATATGAGGTCATGAAAATATCCAGTTGCATGGAAAGATTTAATAACGTCGTTTTGCATGTCACATGTCAACTACTCCACGTCACCTACCCTAATAAGTGTGCTGGGTGCTGCAGCCTTTCCTAATATTAGCTCATATTTGTCTGCCTGGTCAAAACTGACAAAAACTAGCTTTGGATGTGTCTAGCTTTAATACGCAGACATGTCAAGGAAAATGGATTTGTGGTATTTTCCGGCTTTATTTAAAGCATGCACAGCACAAATGCCAGGAAATCTGGCTTCCAGGCTGAGATCGCAGACGTTGCTTCAGAACGAGCGTATCACAACAGGTTGTGCGTTTGTTTTTGTGTGTTTCAGAGATGATCAGTCATGTGTGGTCGTGATGGGTAAAGTTGAAGCAGACAGTTCTTGTCATTGACTTGTTCTCAGTTTGATTTAAATCTGTACACATGCACTCTAGATCCGATCGATTCCTCGGATCGCTGTTTTATGACTATCTGCACTGCCTGGAAAGGTCGATCATTTTTCATTAATCATTTTGTGATTTAATGAGTTGGATTGCATTTCGTTTTATGCCACATTTTGAGAATTGGGATCGTTTTGCCAGAAGTATTGCCGGCATGAGCTATAGTTCAAACAATAGTGAATAATATAATCATTCAATGTTTCACTGGCTTTTATTTGTCCTCAAAAAGTATAGACTGTGATCTTGGCATGGCAAGTGTTTGTTTGAACTATGTTTTAGTGACAACAGAATAGTTTCTTGGAAAATCTATTGTCCTTTCATAGCTTGTTGGTTCACTTTATGTTTCATTTAATCATCACCTTTGTCTTTCCATTAGGAGAAATAGAAACAAATAAGATAATAAAATATCATACAAGTACAAAGCTATGAAATGAATGTGTATAGCAGCTCAGATCATTTGGTTTGCCAGGAATTAATGCTAAATTAATCATGGCATTGTTTATCATTAAATATATGCATATTTATCATTGATTTTATGCAAATAGTCATATTTTCAAAATGCATGTATTCAAATGACTTCGCATCAGCATAAATATAGTCATAAATCTAGCCGTGGAACAAGCAATAGTCGATTAGTTAAAATGTATGACATTGATGACATTTATAAACCTGGTTAATGTGTATTTAAAGCATTCAGTTTATTAGTACTATTACAGATATATCATTCTTGTTCGTTTACGTATGGCTGACAAATACAGTATGCATCACACTAAGTTTATTAGTGAAAACTGTGTAATCCAAATGCATGGAAATTTTATATGCAATGAAAATACATAAATCCTACATTTAAACATAAGTATTGTTTTATGTTAAAACTGTGTAACCCAAATGGATTGAAATGTTATATGCATTTAAAATACATAAATCTTAAATTTAGCCCTACATATTTTTTGAGAGTATTGAGATGTTTGACTTTTGAGTTGAGTTGAGGTCTCTTCTGAAACTATGAGATGTTTTATTTCTGAGAGAAACCTCTGAGAAGAATATGACTTCTCCAAAAGTGTTCATTTGCTCTCCATTTAATCTTATTACTATGTTTTTTGTGTCATGTGGACTCTTGTGCATTTAAACCTGGATGACTTTCTTTCCCCCATTGAACACAAAAGGAGTTTTTTCCATTTTCCATATGCAATTACAATGAATGGAGAACAGAGCTTTCAAGCTTCAAAAAGGATGCAAAAGCACCATAAATTGTAAGTCTTGTGAAGCCATACTGTGAGGAACAGACCAGAGTTATTCCTGTAAAAGCACCTTTAAGCTATTCACAGTAGTGGCCAAAAGTCTGGCAAAGGAAAATTGACACCTTCACACATTATTCAAATATGATCAAAAATGTGTTAAAGATTTTGTAAGCATATTGCGTAGTTGTGCTTTAACTGTTTTATTTATGATAATAATGCAATAAAACATGCCAAATTGTGCAGACATACATTTTATTGTCCAGGCTGTCATACAAAGGAATCATGAACAAGAGAGAACCAACAAAATATGAATAACTGATTATGTTGTAGCCTAGTCAATGTATGATTTTTCCAGTCAGCTTTTTGTTTTTCTATGCAATCACTTTTTTCATAGTAAAACAAACCCTGTCAAATAAGTTTGTCAGATAGATACCTTAACCAAATTTAGTTTTGTTCTTCCTTCATATTTAAACCTCATGGTTTTATCAAACTTGTAAGGCCATTAAATACAAATATCCCCTCAGACGTCGCTGTTTCCCACTACTGTATATGTTGTGTCACACCATATGAGGTTTCATGTACTTGACAGCATGACATTAAGTGTCCAATGTGTCAAAGTTAAGTAAATTATAGAAAAATATGTCAAAAACTGTGGTGATACTGTTCAGAAAGTGCTGTTTTATATGAAGATACAGAGCATTCATAGGTTTAATCTTCCATTTTTTTCACAATTTTCAGCCAAACCAGAGTAAGCTCATATGGTGTGACTGTCCCAAGCACATTTCACAAATTTTGATTTTGAATAAAAACAAGAAAATTAATTCATTTTCTGTTTATTCAATCATATATTGATATCCCAGATGTCTACTTGTGAGTCTGCTTGACTAAAAGTTCAGGCATAATATTTTGAAGCCACCCTTAACTAAAACATTTTGTCCCAAAAATGGATATCATGGTGTGACGCCATATTCCTTTTTTTAAACGGGCAATTGTTTGGAGACCTTTGGGGAGTGGGGGTCCTCCTTCTTTCAGGAGGAAGAACAACACCTCAGAAGGACACTGAAAGTTACAATGTGAGTTTTCTCTCTTCATGTTTTCAAAAAAATCAAGTATATCCAGCACTCCTGCTTCAGTTCCTTTTTGCGCTGTCTTTTGGTGTGACGCATTTTACACAAAAATGCCCAAATTAAATTACTTTTCAGTTAATATTACCAGAGCCCGTCTACGGAGAGCCTGGCCACTCCCTATTGAGTCCTATTGTACCGAATTTTGGTTGTAGTTCCACCAGAGTTCCACTGGGGGCGCTCGCCCATGAGTGCAAAATGAATGGGAGTCTATGGAGCTAGACGGCTAAATGTGTCTCTTTCACCTGATTGCCGTTGAGAAATCTCAGATTTGATTGTAGGTTTTGCAAGTTCAACATGGTTTATAGGTCGAAAGCTGAATGAACGAGTACTTATGTCCTTTCGATTTCTTACAGGTTGAGTTGTTGTTGCCCATAAATCGATAGCATTCTGCTAATGAACGCTGATTGGTCAGTGAAGGACTGATTACGACCAGAGATACGATGGCATCGTGGCATCCGAAGCGGGACCAGAAACAAACAAAACAACTCTTCTAGCACGTGTGTTTGCCTGTGTCAGCTGTGTTGTGTGTTTACCTGTGTCAGCTGTGTTGTCGATGCCTCGAGAGAAAAGAAAGTGCAGAGCGCGAAAGCACCAAAGTGACTGAAGGATTGCAGTAAAGCAGTATCTCTGGTCGTACGATGTGTATGACGTCACTGACATTTTAAAAGACTTTTTAAAGCAAATAAGTGACTCTAAAAAATCTAACACCCAGCAATGTGTAATTTCTTTGCATCTCCTTTCGAATACAACATTCAAAAAATGATATCCTGAGAAAAGTGGATTTTGAGGGGTATAGCGCCATAGACCTCCATTCATTCTGCACTTGTCCTGTGAGCGCCCTCATATGGAACCAGAGTGGAACTGCAACCAGTTCAGAAGCCGGAAGTTTCCTGAGAGTGGAACTTCTCCCCTTATTAGACATTCTCTGATATTACCTTTAAAACTATATTGTCAAATTGTAGTTAGCATGGTTTTAGCATGTTAGCATAAAAGCACATGCAGCGTGTTGTACATTTGCTCAGTTGTGTTGTGTCTGAAATGTAACGTGTGTTTCTTCTTTACCAGCGCATGTCCAGTAAGCAGATTTAGTTTGATGTCTGTGGCAGTCGCAGTGAGATAAGCATGTTCTGTAAGTGGATCACAGGAGTAATGAGCATGCTGTACTCAGTGGAGTTAGTGTCATACCCCTCGCGTAACCCGGCTTTAATCACGACAGCATCGGAGGTTTAATTCTGGGCTCTCTCATTACACCGGAGTCAAAGCACTTTCACACTCCAGTTAGTGTCATATTCCAGCGGTGCCAGTGTTGTGTAATGCACTCAAGGAGCGCTAATGTTCTGCCTAGTCGCGGGGCGACCGCACGGTTATTAAATTGCGGGGTTGCACCAGTTGGCCTTAGCCGTTTTGATGGTCCTCTGTTGGGAGATGCGTGTGTTTCGTCGGGATAAACATGGCGCCTCTGTTTGCCTTCGCAGACTCTCTGTCTCCCTCCTGCTTATCCTCACGGCATCCAACAGTGCGCAAATGCAATCAAACATATTTACTGCATTCACACACACACACACACACACTGTTGAAGAAACATGGAGATTTCTCAGACGTGATCAGTTTTCACAATTACAATGATGTCATAGTCTTGGCATTTTTTTGTACTGATTAAGAAGTCATATCTGTTTTGAAGAGTGAATAACACACGTTACAACATAATATACAAGTCTTTTATTTAGAAATGCATCAGTATAGCGTGATTTTGGCCAATCAGACAAAAGTTTGAGGTCGGCATGATTTGCTCACCAAGGCTGTATTTATTTAAAGAAAAATACAGTAATATTGTGAAATATTATTACAATTTAAAATGCCTGTTATCTATTGTTATATATTATAAAATGTAATTTATTCCTGTGATCGAAGCTGACTTTTCAGCATCAGTCTTCAGTGTCACATGATCCTTCAGAAATCATTCTTATATGATGATTTGATGCTCAAGAAACATTTCTAATTGTTATGTTTTTGATAATTATGTTGAAAACAGTTATGCTGCTTCATATTTTTTGTGGAAACAGTCGTAATTCTTCAGGATTCTTGAAAAGAAAATTAAAAAGTACAGCATTAATATACATATATACATATACATATATATATATATATATATATATATATATATATATATATAATTTGTTTTGTAACATTAATTTACACACACACACACACACACACACACACACACACACACACACACACACACACACACACACACACATATATATATATATTGTAACATTAATTTACACACATTTGAATGCTTTTATTTGGATCTGAAAGACATTACAAAGAAAACCAGATCAAAATACTCTGGGAAGAGTCTTTGACAAGGTGACAGATCTACAATTCATGGCTCACATACTTGTACAGATCCTTCCATTTATAATATTCAACATATTTCGCCTGACCGATTGACACATAGTTTGCTTTGCTTTCTTGCCTTAAAAACAAACTGAACGGGTTAATGCATAAACCACACAGAAATCTTGACATTAATCATCAATAATTATTTCAAGATGTCGACATCCCTAATAAATATTTAATTTGTAAAGTATTTTTTCTTTCCCAAGTACCCCCTGCAAGCGGCTGATGTTCCCCCGGATGGGAACGGCTGTTTTAGACAGTGTGTGTCATGCTTCTCCGGTGACATACAGAGCTCAACAAGGTTTTCTTTCAGCCCACGCCGAGATCTATGTTTGAAAAAGTGCTTCTTTTTATGTTGGATGTGATGCCAGCAGTTCTTAAACCACCAACTGTTATTTTACCCAGAAAGTTGGCAAAAAGGTCTGAATCCGTAATAAAGAAGCTCCAGGAAGCGCAACGAGAAACCCAGAAATGTGTAATATAGCGCAACAACAGACGTTGCTATTGGATTTCTCTGTGGACCCGCTAGTTAGTGGGAAAAACAGTAGGTAATTTACTCCATTTTTTTTTTTTTTTAACCAGGGTTGTGTGAGAAATCATAAACATGCTCAATTCGGACGGGATTAAAATTGCAAAGTACAGTATGTCTCTGCAACACTAATTTACCTGAATCCTCAGGGAAAACCAGTCTTGTCCGACTAGGGCTTAGAGAGCAAAATAAAAACCATCTGCTGGTTTCTGGCGGTCTTCTGGGACGGTTACTAATGCTGGGATGTTCTGGAGGAGACGAGACCTGGCTTATCCCTCATCTCCCTGTGTAATACGATCCCGTCTGTTCTCATGGAGGTTAATGGGAATGACACGAATATTAAAACCGCCATTATTGCTAAGCCTGTGAGATGTGTTTGAGTTTGACACGAGGAAAGCAGGCACCAGGGTCACGCTCTCGGTCGGGTCGCTGACTTCCACCATCGCCTCTTAGATGTGATGAACATCCAGACTTAAGATTCATTCACAATCATAACACCTCCTGCAAATTGCTCATGACAAAGTCAGCAGCATTGAGGCTGTAGTGTCCCTACATGGAAGAGAATTAATCAAGGAAACTTCAACCTTCTGGCTAATCAGAGATGATATTAGTCAAGCTGAACGTGATGCATGCTTAAAGGAATACTTCCCCTATAGCAGTTCCATCATCATGACATTTACTCACCATTATGTTGTTTAAAACTCATATGCCTTTTCTTTGCAGAATCAATGAGCTCCAAAAATGACAAAAGCCTCATGAACGGGCTCAAATTTGCTTTGTTATTGGCTGAAAATGATCTCGAATTTTGTTCTCCTCATAGCAATTGGTGTATAACCAATGGTGTCAATGATATCAGACCTTTCAGATCTAAAAGTGGATGTAATTTAGAAGAAGTCTCAATAACTCATTTTCACACATACTTCACTATTATTCAATAGTTTTGTTTTTGAAAGAAGTCTTTTTCTCTCTCAAAATATAGTAAAAACAGTAATATGTTAAACAGTTATGGCAAAGCTGGATTTTCAGCATCATTACTCCAGTGTTCACATGATCCTTCAGAAAACATTCGTATATGATGATTTGATGCTCAAGAAACATTTCAATGTTGAAAACAGTTGAGCTGAATCATATTTTTGGAGATTCTTTCAGGATTCTTTAATGAACAGAAAGTTCAAAGGATTTATTTGAAATAGAATATTTTGTGACATCCTAACTGTCACTTTTAAGTAATGCATCCTTGCTGAATAAAAAAATAAAAAAATAAATAAATGGTAGTGTTTTTCTTTTCTTCAGAAGAATTCTGAAATATTGCCAATATATTTTATAAGTCATATGGTCTATATTAGTGGCCAAAAGCGACAACGATTATTGCCAGTGTTTGGTGTAATGCATTACTAAGTAATTAATTACTATTAAATAATATTTTCCCTTGAAAAGTAAAGGGATTACTCTTAATTTTTCAGTAACTTTATTACAGTTACTTCTGATGTAATTGCATTAAATACTGTTTAGACTATATAACAATTCTATAATGGATTTAGCATCAAAATTGTTAAATGTTAAAATGTATGTTTTTTAATGTAACCTTCTCCTTTAAATACTTTGGTCAGTTCAATACTATTTTATGCAATTTTATATTATTTAATTGAAAGAGCAGTTTCATGTCATTCTTGTATTGTTCAACTGCTCGAGGTTGACAAGAGATTTAGAAAGTATTACTAATTAACTACTAATTTTGTAATAATGCAATACTTTATAGAGTGAGTAATTAGTACAGTAATCTAATTATATTAATATGTAATTATTAACTAGTAATTAAGTACTTTTTTAGAGTAACTTACCCAAATTGCATAGTTGTGCTTGAAGTCATTTGTTTTATTTGTGATATAACGCAATGAAACATGACAAATTGTGCGGAAATCAGTTTTGGCTGTGTATGCTTTTTCCTGTCATCTTTTTTGTTTTTTTGTTAAAACCTGTAGGTGTAGTTTTTATCAAATAATTTTGTCAGATAAATATCTTAACCCAAGTTAGTGTTTTATTCTTCCTTTAACTCGTATTATTGGCAGTTTGACGTGTTTTTGAAAGAACAGTGTTATTGTGAAATTAAAAAATTTATGTTATAGCACAGCTGGATTTTCAGCATCATTACTCCAGTCTTCAGCGCCAGCCGTGTCGGGTCTCGTATTCTTTGGACTGGGTTAAACTCCCGCCCCTTCAGAAGAGCATCATAAACCCCCGCAGGACCTCGGCTGCGATTCCTTTCCTCTTTCTCACCGCACGCCTCCAGTCGTATCGCAGTTCCAGCCGCTGCTTAAAAATTCATGTGTGTGGATTTTGGGTCATTAAAGAGCAATCACTTGGGTTTCTTTAATGAAATCCAATATTCATGAAAATGGATTTTTCTTGGCCTGTTTTTTCTTTCCTCGTCGTCCTTGGCTGTGTTTGCATGCATTTGTTGGGTTTGGTTAAGAATAGCAAAGGTTAATGGCACCCTGTATCGTGGGGCCAATTATTGCACGAGTTGGCAGCGAAGACGGCTAATCACCTGATGCTTGACGCCGCGGGTTTGCCGCCTACGGTTCGAGGCGTGAACCGCGCGTCCATTTCCACTGTACTTATTCACTGTACTTTCCTCTTGAATAAAAATCAGCCAGGTTTGTGCGAGAGTGGCACTGCAGTATTGTGAGCTGTGGTTGATACTGACTTTAATTAGTTGGAGTAGTTATTGTCAGCTTCAGGTGGCACTGCCAGGCACCTTGAATGCAATATAAGTCGGTTTGGATAAAAGCGTCTGCCAAATGCATAAATGTAAGCAGTTTAAAATTGGCAGGTCCAATTTGGTTCGTTAGTTTCTATGCAGTTTCTTTAACCGTTTAGAAATTAATTGCATAGAAAACACCTATGTTACCATTATTTGAAGATTTTTTCCTACCAGTCTATTAAAGTCTGCATGAAACGGAAGTTGTGAAAGTCTTTTCTTCCGTATTGCGACGTATATCTGAGTGAAACGGCTTCTCAAACAAGAACAAACGCAGGGCGGGGCTTAATTATGTCCATGTGGAATTGATTGGATGGTTGTGGTTTGCTATTGGTGGATCTCATGTTATTGACAGGTTGCCCCGCCCTCGTCATCAGAGCTGCAAGAGGGAGGGGAAGTTATTCTGATTCAAGATTACCAGGAACATGATTTAAAAAATAATAATGATGTGCATGAATAAATCATTTATAATACTCCAATATTCCATATAAAAATAAGAATTGTCAACTTTAATTTCATAGTGACTTTAGGTCCAATTAGAGTGTACTAAAATGTGTGCATGTTTTGTGCACTAAAATGTGCACAAAAACTCGCTTTTAATGGCGATTCTTAGCAAAAATAAGCTTCCAAGACTAAATAAGAGCTAAAAGTGTGCTGCTTTTCCCATTTTAAGCATACAGAAAATAAGAAAACAAGTATCATGAGATTTGTGATGCAAGATGCGTGTGAACGCAAGAAGACGGTGAAAAGCAAAAGTCTTTGAAACGCGTACTGAGCAAAAGCTCAATCCTAATGATTCCAAAATACACATAATGGCAATAAACAATGACATCCAACTGGGAGCGAATATTGACTAAAGAGATTGAAATTCATAGCGGCCGTTTTCTCAAAGCCGTCCCAATAATTAGAGCTCCCTTTTCTGCTATTAAACACAGTTTTTGTTTTGTCTTTTACCGACTGCTGAAGTGCAGATCCATATTGATAGTTCCTGCGGTGGCTTGCGTTCACTTATGGCTGCTCGGTGTTTTGTTGTAGTATGTTATAGCACAATTACATACTTCAGTGAAGCGCGGAGGGTGATCTTCTCTCTGTGTGTCTGATTATGTTTTATTACAGTCGTTTTTCATTTGTCGTCGTCCGAGACCGTATCGCTGGGCGGACCGGAGAGACTCTCAGAGCAGCGGTCCACGCTTTCTCTGCATCTCTCTCTTTTTCTATGCTCTTTTTCGCTTTGTTTTTCCAGCCTGTAGGTATTCTGTGCCCACATATCTTTTTCCTCGCGTTCGGTTTCTCCCAGGCCACATTGGCGGTGGTGAGGCCAAGAGAAGGCCATGCAGCGCTGCACAGCATGGGGCTTTTGGAGTGCAAATGCAGAGGTAGAGGAAAGAGCACAGAAAATGTGTGTGTGTTTGTGTATTATGCATGAAATGAAGTGTGTAGCCACACACATGTGTGTCCGTGAGATAGAGAGCAGCGGTCCTCAACTGGTGGGTTGCAACCCAATAATGGGTCGCGTGTCTTTTCTGATGGGTTCACGTACTGTAGGGAAAAACACAATGCTAAATGCAGTAATACTAACATATAATATAAAGTGCATTGCTAGGATAACAAAACAAGCTTAAAATAGGCTCTCCTAAAATAGAGTTCAACAAAACACCTAGACTAGCTGTGCGCCTCTTGTTGTAAGCTGCACTCAAGCACTTTTTACAGCCTTGAGATGTTCCCTTCGTCATTTTAGAACATCAAATTGCCTTTAAAAATAGATTTTTACAGTGCATTTGGTAAATCAGAGCTATACAATAAACTGTTTTTAAATAACACCATGCACAACACAAAGTGTTTATCCGGTGTACAAAAAGCTTTAGACAAACACTGATGCTGTAATGCACAATTTCACTTTTTTTATTTTAAATTGTACTTACCAATGTTAACCTCGTAACTTATTTCACTGTTGATCACATTTGGGTTATTTTCGCTAACTAAGGGCATGTTTGCACAACAACGATGCACTAAAAATGGAAGTTTTTCCTTTGCATTTTTGAATATTTTCACGTACAGATGACATTTTCAAAACTAGCCCCTTTCACAGGGATCCGCGAAAATGACTAAAAACGCTGTTTTATGCATGCCTGATCAGTAGTTGGCGATGTCACTTTGTAAAGAAACTCTACGCACCTGTGGACATTCTTCTACAGAGCAAAACAATCAAGGTAGCGAAAGCATTTTTGTCAATCAATTTTGTCAATCTTAAACTCGTCACAATGTACTCTCTTTTTAAGGCGAGACACCCCGTGAACTGGGAAAAAAAAATGTAACTAATAGATATCAGCATGAAACTTCCCCTGTTGATTACTGACATTAAAGGTGCTGTATGTAGGATCCAGCGGCCTCTAGCGGTGATGTTTCAGATTGCAACAACAGTGCTCGTGCGCGTGCTCAAACTCAAGAGCGCGAACTCACTACCGGCGGCCACACTTTTCAACACAACGGAGAAAGCATCACACAACATGCTGGAAACTCATGTAAACTCCCACTGCAACATTACCATAATAGGCTACTTTTATCAGCTTGACGTAGAACTAATGCTCCATGCTCGTACCATGATAACGTTACATCGACTGTATTTTGCCGACATGTGGTGTTATCTAGCATTATTTTACTAACTATTTGTGTATCTTTCACAATCAGCAATGTCAATATAAGGTCAATGAATGAAAACGAAAACGGTTAGTCAACTAGACTGGACAATTTCAGTGTAACAATAAGACAGTAAGTAATATTACTGTACTGAACATGTCTGGAAATGTGTATTATAAACAATATGATAGTAGTGGGATGAGTGACGTTAGACAGTAGATCTAGAACATAAAATAAAAGTTACATCCTAAAGCACCTGCTTTTTGTTATCATGGAACAGTCTTTTGTATTCATTTCATGTCTTATGTATGTTATATTTTACCTTGCTATTTCAAAACGGAGGTCTCTCCACAATTCAAACGCTCTGCCGATGTTGATCCGTGTTTTCGTCCTGAGTCGATCCGATTGACGTTTGGCCTGACGAGCTTCAGCAGATATATATATATATATATATATATATATATATATATATATATATTTTTTGGAGTTTGTGTTGGAGTCTGTGTTGTGCTGGAGGCAGGTCGTTTTTTGGTGTTATCAGACTCCATGTCGTTAGCTGCAGTGCAGTTGCAATAGACTGTAGGCTCGGGAGCGCGCATGCACGTCACATCCGGTGGATTTCGCAGAAAATCCGACCCGGAGACTACACATAAAAATAGGAATACTGGCCTTCAGAGGTAATAGCAAAACACGAAAAGTGGATCAATGTAATGTGTGATTACAACCCCTTCACAGACGGGCAATAAAAAAAGGATTCATTTTATAAAAAAAGTTACATACAGCACCTTTAAGACAAATATCTTTTCTAAGTTTTTATCTATTCTAAGTTTTTAGCAATAAAAATTTAGTGCAATTTAGGCAGTATCTCATTAAATATGCGCTAATTTGCATTTAGAATTGGAAAGTTTGGTGCATGTAAGTGCTGCTGAAGTGGAGATTTCTGGCTCAGAGTATGAGAAAAAACTATTTTGAGCAAATGGCCTTTAAAATTTACATCAGCCAATGAGATTTCGCTTTTAGAGTTAAATGCCCCATTGTACTTTCACGATTGGTTGCTGATAAAAAAGTAAATGACCATATTTGGATCCGACAACATTGTACAGGAGAGAGAGAGCTTTCCAACTGTATATGTGATGACAGGGTGCAGACAGCGGTCATGGAGCAGCGGGATGATTTAGAACTCCCTAGGAGAAATCTACAGACGCAAATAGACAAAGTGTAGTAAAATAAAGACCTAAATGTGTATTTTGGACTTTTTTTCACCACAAGTCTGAAAGAAGACATGTTTTTGAAGACAAATAGCCCAAAATCTCAAAATTGACCAGTGAATTTTTTTTTTATGTTTTTGCCTGCCGTGTCTCACCTTAAGTCTATAATTGTTGTTTCGGTTGTCAAGTACTTGCGCATGCCTATAGACTTAACACATAATACACACGCGCATGACGTCACCGTTTTCACAAATTCACGTTTGTGTAGTTTACATGGAAACGGTAAAGGTATCGTTTTCAAAAAGCTCGCATTTTCAGGTCCCCAAAGCGCATTGTCGTGTAAGGGTGTGTTCACACTTGGCATGTTTCGCTGCCATCTGAACCCTGGTGTGCCACCAAACAAGCGAACCGAGATGCTGAAAAGATGGGTCTCGATCCGCTTTCAAACAAACTCTGGTGCGGTTCAAATTAAATATGAACGCAACACAGACCAAAAACATGTAAACGAACAAAAAACAGGACATGATGTTAGCAGATGCAACCCTAAATTGGACAGAATCCTCATCAAACCTGTTTTTTCTCGTCATAGTCGTGATGTTGCCCATCACAGTTCAGTACAGGCGTCAGATCCGCATCTCCTCGCAGCAGATCTTCATTTGTCTGTGTGACGGAGGGATTCCTGATGCTCTTTTGACTCCTATAAACACTTTATAAGCTCTTCACAAGTTCTCAGCTGGTCAAAATACCATCATATGTAGGCTACGCACATACAACGAGTCGAAAAATATACATAATAAAAGTCGGCCAATCAGTATCTTTAGGTTCGGTGTTAAAATGGCACTGTGAACGCTGAGTGGACCACGACTTTTTTTTTTTTTTTTTTACGAACTACAAGTGCAAACAAACCCTAAATGAATGGCCAAAATGCATTAAAAGTGTTCCCATTTTTGTTGAAAACTATCCATGAATGAATACAAGCTGTATACACATGACACATGATAAAATGACAGAAGCATGGTGGATGATGTATCAGTCTTTATGGCAAAATAAGGTAAAAAGCAGCCCGGAGAATGTCTCTCTCATTGCGAGTCTGTGCTGCCGGTGGTCGTGTTCGAGGAAGGCGGTGTAGAGGTCGTTTTAGGATAACCACCTGTTCAGAGTCAGAAGTTACACACAAGTTACACACAGCCGCCTCGGGCCTGTCTCTTCATCTCCCATGTCTCTCTGTCTGTAGTCTGGAGGAATAAAGCCATCACGCCTCCATGGATAGCCACCCAGTGCTCTATTAACAAGTACGTTCTAATTGGCTGCGAGCGCTGACAGGCAGTCGACGGCTCTATGAGAGGAATATGCTATAAATACATTCGGCAGGAGACGCTGGCCCCGGAAGCAGACGGAAACACACAACCGAAGGACAGAAAGCTGCATAAATCAGCCGCCACACCATCCTGCAGTGTTTTTGGTGTGTGTATGTGCGTGCGTGTGTGTGTGTTGTTATTATTATAACTTGTCATGCTGTATCTCAGTGGTTATCCGCTGAATTTACTGAAATGACCCAGTTTTTGCATTGTGCGTCAAGTGGCTGATGAACTGGCTGCTGTTTTGTATTATTGTAGCTGGTTTCTAACAGCTCTAAGCTGGACATATATGATACATATGTATATGTATATGTATATGTATATGTGTATACATGTGTAAATATGAAGACTTCAGATGCAAAAGCCTCTAAGTGCCATCTGAAATTTTCTTCTAAAATTATCATTTTAATCAAGCTTGTATGGTATGTTCAGTTTTTTCACTTTAATGGCAATGAAAATTACCTATTAATTGACATTGAAGTGAAATTATTGAACCTTAATATAAAAGCTTGATAAAAATGCACTTAGAGTATACTGTATACATATATTTCGTTGACATTTTGTAGGATAAAAAAAATTCATATACTTTTCTATGTTTAACATTATAGGTTACAATATTATAAAAATATAAAAGGTAGTTTACCTTTTAGGTTTGGTATTTTTCCCCCCACCATTTTTAATCTCCCTTTCCCTTCACTACACAGTAAAAAAATGCAGTGTCAAATTAACACTTAAGGTGTTCATTTTAACACTACTCCGGATCATATATGGTCCCAATCTATCTAGTGTAAAAAGTACACCGTTTGTAGTGTTGAATTAACAGTGTTAATACAGCACCTTACAGTGTAGAAAAATAACTAGTTAAAAAATTACTGAAACTATAGTTGATTTTAAATGGTCCTGTGGTGGCATGAGTTTTAACATATCTCTTGATGAATATGAGGTCATTAAAGCTGCATACATAATAATAATGATGACAGCAACACTGCACGGCATTTCAACTATCCAAATAAACATTCACCAGAATAACATATGGAACAAACATTGCGTTCACCGTTTAATGATGGATGAATTTGAGCCAGAATGCTGTAGTTTGATTGAACACACAGCCTTTGACATCAACAGCTATAACACATATGGGAAGCATTTTATCCTCCATTTGTTGATCGCCCATTTATTTTGCTAGTCAAACTATGCACAATTTAGTGGGTAGTTATTTGCATTAGCATTGTTCTTCCCCAGCCGTCCGTGACCCATCAGAACAGACATGTGAACCAACCCACCTTTTTCTGATCTTTCCGAGCTAAACGCGAACAGAGAAATTGAATTAAAAAATGCTTTTTTATATCTCCAGTGTGTGTGATAAATAAAATTGTCAAAATCTGTCAACAGCTAGACTACCTCACACACACACACACACACACACACACACACACACACACACACACACACACACACACAGCTCCGCTCTAGATTGAAATCTGGAAACCCATTTGCTTTCTTCCTTTTCTCCCCTTAGCCAGGCCACGTCAGGCAGTCGGCGCACGTTTCTCCACACATTTCCTCCTTCACTATTGTGCCTTTCCTCTTCCCTCTCTCTCTCTTTATATCCCCTTACCGTCTGCTGCAAGGTCTGTGGAGAATTTGGCCAAATTACCTGTCATAGCTGCAGTTACGTGTAAATAAGGCAGGAATGTGAGTCGCTTTGTGTCTCTCTCTCCCGTTATCCTCCCATCCCTCTCTCTGCCTCACATCTCTCCGTTTCTCTGTCCATCTTTCTCTGACCATCCTCTTTTTTTTCGTCCTAAGACGAAGATGTCAGTCTCTGTCATATTTACATCATCCTGTGAAAACACGCTGTGTAGCCCAACTCTGAAACGGGACTGTTACTGTATTTAGTAGAGAATCCCAAGCGAATTAGAAATTACAGCCGCTTTCCCACATTTTCCAGCATGTAAGGATCAGGGCACATGTATAGTTCTTGTGATCATGTGTCGTGAACACAAGCGCAAGCTGAACATTTTACTGCTCATGTGTTTCTCTTGTACAAGGCTTTTTTTGACATTCAGCCTGAATATAGAGTATACATATGTGTAGTCTGTATATGTGTAATATTAGGGATGTCGACGTTAACGCGTTGTGGTAGATTTTTTTACGTACCTGGTACCTAATTACCTGGGTCGTCTCCAATCGACACCCAAGCGTCTCCAATCGTCACCCAAGCGTCTACAGTCGACACTTAAAGGGTAACTCTCGCCAAAATTGAACCTAAGCTATTTTTGTTAATCTACCCGAGTCAAACTTTTGTGTAAAAGCATAATTAGGATGGAAACGCCACTTTTAAGATTGACCGTATTTTTGTTTTAGGTCAAAATGCCTTTTGAATGGGAGTGCACTGGGCACTTCTATGATAGCATTAAAATCACTATTTTTAAACACTAAGAAGGCTCGACACAACATGAAACTGTGCTGGAAGTATCACCTTGGCCTCTACACATGAACTCCAGCATTGAGAACATTGATTGTGTACACAGAGTTTACTAAAAAGAAAGATTTTGTATGACTCACTTTATCAGTTAGTGTTTCCGGTGGCTGGAATGTTGTCAGTCAAAAGTAGTCGATCTCCGAATGCAATGTAATGAACTGGCTCCATATCAGGAAATGTCATGAACTTGTAATTTCAATGAAAAGGATGATAACTTAGATAAAAAATGATCCATGAATTTATAAAGAAACAAGCTTTAGGAGCTCTCCATGTTTACTCTCCTCATGTTACGTTGCATTCGGAGATCGCATCTTTCTTTCTTGAGCAAATATTAGGCAAACTGTATTGCGTTATTGTTTTGCATTAAAAAATACGAGACGGTTATAACTTGCTGTGCAGCAATAATATCCGACAGACTTCAGACAATGCCTTCGAATATGCTTTAATCACGGCCGGAGGATCTCAGACAAATTTCAGAGAGAATCCCACCAGCAAAAGAAATACAACAGTTTTTATACAATAGGAGCATGGCAAACATGACATGAAAATTCCCTACACTTTGATTGGTTCTTCATATGCAAAACCTTCTGTTACTAGGTAGGAGCAAACTTAAATCTCAAATCATTAGAAAAAATAGAAAAGGGTTAGAAGTTCATTTGATTACTCAATATGTCATGAGACTATTCTAGACAGAAGATTTTTGATATTGTCTAGCCAGCATCTCAGAATTTTCCACTGGTTTCGACACAATCTTCAGAGTACATTTTGTTCAAGTGTTAGAGGCCTAAAGAAGAAGTAAAGTTAGATGTTAGAATTTTGATTAGTTTGATATACAGTTTACCATTATATTCATTAAAAAATCCATCACAGCGTTAACGTGATTAATTCATAATCGTTAAGGCGTTAAAATAATTTCATGCAAATAAATGACTGAAGCTTGCAAATTTCTTTTCAAGCGGTGTGCTTTCGGTCCTCCTTAGTGTCAAAATCAGTCAAATCAAGTCATTTTGGGAATCAATTTAAATTGCTGAAATTGTTCAACCTGATGGTTAACTCTTCTGGATATAGCAAATAATGACAAAATAAAAATGTTAAACAAGATAAATTGTGAATGCTTAATTTCACGATTAGTCATTTCATGATACAATGTATATATATATATACAGGTATGCATACATACATACATACATACATACATACATACATACATACATACATACATACATACATACATGCATACATACATACATACATACATACATGCATACATACATACATGCATACATACATACATACATACATACATGCATACATACATACATACATACATACATGCATGCATACATACATACATGCATACATACATACATACATACATACATACATGCATGCATACATACATACATACATACATACATGCATACATACATACATACATGCATACATACATACACTATATATGTCTACAATCTAAGAAGGAGATTAAAAGAAAGATCTCTATTTCCTCTCCATTAATCTCATTACTCTAAGGAAAAGCAATTGACCTATGAAAAATATCTCATTTGTGATACCTCTGTCCTATAGCATGACCTCTCCCACTTAACTTTAAACTTAAATCTCGTTTATCCTTAAAGGTGAAGTGTGTAATTTTGGTATCATCTAGCAGAACACCCATGCGGTCAGGCATTGGAAACGGGTAAATCTACCATAAAACCCACTCCCATTGGTCGATTCACCGTTGGTTTGTTCTTCAACTTCAAGTTCCTCTAGTGGCGCGGCGATTTCACACTTCACCTTTAAGCTTGTTTGTGGTGTAAGTGTGGGGTCATATGGCCCTAATTCAGGATTTTAACTTCTTTCCTTTTCAAGATTTGCTGTGGGTGTGTGTGTGGCTTCCATCCGGCACAGGTGCTCAACGCTAGAGTTCAATTTCCAGGTTGTAAGGTGTAATCACTCCTTGCTCAAGGGTTGCAGGTGCAATGGGAATGATTTGGGAGCCGGGATGGAAGGAGCCGCAGGAGGGAGCGTACGAGAGCCCTGGGAGCAACAGCCCAATCCTCTGAGATTTATTGAGTCCACCCTCTAAAATCACAAGCCAACAGCGTCGTGTCATCCTGATAAATGTGGAGGGGTGTTTGGGTTATTTCTGGGCCCTTTAAGACGCCGCCGGGGAGCAAACACTCTGGCAACCTTCCTAATTCAAGGACTGTGGTTTTAAAAAGTGACCTACTTCATTCTTCAAAGACCACCGTCTCTCTCGCTGTCTTCGCGTAGCGGATCAGAGATCTGACTGAGAGAAAGAGAGAGAGAGAAGTGCAGATCACAAACCGGTCTGTGTTTACAGAGAGTAGCCGTGTTTCGGGCATGAAAGGCTGCGAGTTAAATTCACTGAACACTTGTGTAGTATGATTTTATTTAATTTCTTTTTTAAATAATGTTTTTGTCAATTTTTTTCTTCTCTTTTCTTTTTTAGAGAAGTACAGCTCACAAATCTTTCTGTTTACAGAGGGTAGTCTGTGTATATATATATATATATATATATAGTATTTTATTTTATTTAAAATTTAAAATTTATTTTATTTTATTTATTTTTAATTTTAATTAAAATATAATATATATATAATATATATATATATATAAATATATACTGTATATATATAATATATATTATATATATATATATAATATGAAATATATATATAATATATATATATGTATAATTAAAAATGAATAATTTTTTATATATATATATATATATATATAGTATTTTATTTTATTTTATTTTTATTTTTTATTTTTTTATTTATTTTTTTATTTTATTTTATTTTATTTATTTTATTTTATTTTTTATTAATTTTTATTTTTATTTTATTTTAATTTTTATAATCAGGTAATCTCAAAACATTGGGCCAAATATCAGTCTAACTCTAACATAGAGTTAAATGATTTTTGATGTTTGAGTTCATACAAACTTGTCAGATAATATGAGAAACAGGAGACTATAAGCAAACACCTACTGTATTCATAGGGCCATATGGTTAAAATGACCTCTTTTTCTATGCAAATGAGTTGCATCATATTCATGAAAGTCGGTGCAATTTGCCTGCATCAATTAACATTGTGCTTTCACTGCCTGCATTAATTTGAGACTTTTTTAGTCTATTTCACCATTGAAATGATTTAGGTGTACAGTTACCAGAGTCACCACATCTTGCATCCTCCACTCATAGCCGGCCTGCAAGATTTAAAAAAAATTTTTGTCCGTGTTTCTGGCATTATCTGATTTGCATAATTCCTTGAATCGAGCTAAAATAATAGCATGCAAATGATGCTAATCTTTCTGAGTGAATTCTCCCTCAGTGTTTGTGGATAAATCTTTTAACTGAATGAACCTCATTTTTTTCCACTCTTCAAAGTCAGACTCGAAAGGAGCATTTCATTGATTCGATGAGTTTACTGAACAAATATGCCCGTCGCACTGCCACTAAATGAGACAAGTTCATAAACCAGCGGAAGCAAACCGAACAAACGAGCATGACTAAACAAAAAGGGTCATGTTCGTTCAGTTCTGTGCGTGAGCAGTGTTTGAGGGCTCTTTTGAAACTCAGCTCATTTATTTGCACTATTGTTGAGGATAAAAATACTCTCTCGAGTCATGAAGATTTTGTTGAATCATTCATCATTGAAAATCCTCTCTGTTAATGCTCATCTCTGTAGTTCCTGATTGGCAGTTGAGGAAGCCCTGCGTGCTTCTCCATGTCATCTGGAAGCACATCAGACGAGCCTCATTCGGGGTGAGTGCTGGCTGAGCATCTGTTGTCCTGCGAGAGCTCAGATAAGATGTAATGGATAAGTTAATTGTGGATCAGTGGTGCTTGTGATAGGTAAGCTCAGAGTTTACGGAGCATTGAAGCTCCACGAGCCGTTAATTGGCGGAAGCCTGAGGCTCGGGTCGCGAGAGCCGGACACACACACTGCAGGAAACATGCACATGCTGGAAAACTGTTTTACTTTGATAAATTAGGGTCTCCTCGACAATGTTTAGTGTGTTTCCCTGATAAAAATTCTGGTAACACAGAAAACAAATTTTATATTGAAAACACTCTTTTAATAAGTCCCTAAAATGAGGTTTTGCGCAGTGTAATTTGCTGACATAAATGCACTACAGTCGATTGCAATTATTATTGAAGACCAGCAATCATTATATATATATTTTTTGATCACGTTATAATGGTGATATATACACGTCATATATGTATATTTATGTCAAAGAAAATAAAATATGATTTGGTCAGCACAGTTTTATAGCTTTACTGATTGACTGCCACACAAAACACTGTACCAAAACAGTTTAGAAATAAATGGATATTTTAATATATTATTTAGTATAATTAATTTATATATATTTCTGTGATGTATAATTTATCAAAATAAATTAGTGATGTCAATAAGTAATGGCTCTACAAATTAAACCATCTAAATTTTAAAATATTTTAAATATATGGGGAAAATAAATCAGGTATTAATAAAGGTATTAATCTGTCAAAATTATTTGGCTATAACTACAGCTACAGATTAAAAAAAAAAAAAAAAAACCTGTATAGAAAAAGGAAAAGCTCACAGGTAAAATCATACATTGAAATCATATATTTTAATTTGTTCTCTCTTGTTTTTACATGTTCATAATTTCTTTATGTAACAGCCTGGTCAAAAAAAAATGTCGGTCGGCACAATTTGTCATGTTTCATTGCGTTATTATTATTCACAACTATCCAATATATGCTTACAAAATCTTTAACACATTTTTTATAAAGTTGAATAAAGGCTGTAAATGTCCATTTTCTTATAGGCAGGACATCACTTCTAGCCATGACAGTATGTGAGAAAATATTTTTAAACTCTTTAAATGAATTGCATATCCAGATTGCAGTATGAAAGTAACTGTTTTAATCTACTTTATACCGGTCATGATTGCCTTGTGAATAAATAGCCTTCATAGATCAAGATCTCATAGATCTCTGTTTCTGACCAAACATTCAAACCAAATGTGAATCCTCAGTCAGGGAACCGGATTGAGTCTGTTTTTGCAGACTGGTGTTGTTATTTTAGTACAGCCTGAAGTACCAGCCCTTTTGCCATCCGCAGTGTAAATATATACAGTGTGTCGCTCCTCAAGGTCACAAGCGCATGAGGGAACATAGAAACACCCGTCTGCGATCGCGGATGGTTTACATAACCCGCGGGTGTAGCAGCAGGTTTGCTTTTTCATGTCTGAGACTCATTTGGCTGTCAGGAAGGGGAGAAGATAGTGAATCACTCCACCTCTAACACACACATGCGTGCACTGGCTCATGTTTGATAGGGGAGTGTATCTGATGTTGTCCTGCAGCAGGAACGCTCTCATCTCCCCCTGAGGTCTTGGATACGCTGGAACAGCATTAGCCCACCAGCAACACCGGTCACCGGTCACGAGACCCGCTGTTCCCCATCCGAACATCTGCGGGCTGGACTTTGATCACATCCCGCATCGGACGCTGACATAACCCATAAACCACGGCACGGTCACAGACTTAGTCCGACACACACATCTCCCTTTTGAATAAAGATTAAAGTCGTTCACTTCTAAATTCATGTCTCTCGGCTGTGGGAAAATATTTGTTTGCTTTCTTCCCTAGGGCTGTATGATATATTGACTATTCACACTATGGGCCCTATCTTGCACCCAGCGCAATTGACTTTGTACAGCGTTGCATGTATCATTCCTATTTTGCACCCGACGCACAGCGGACTCGTCCCTCCACAGACGCACGTCGGTAAACTAGGAAATACATTTGCGCTCCCGGGGGCGGTTCAGCGAAAAGAGGAGGCTTGTTCCGGCGCAAACGCTCCCTGGTGCTATTTTGCAGTTTCAGAAAACAATCCCGCCACGGACCAGGAGAAACCTCGTCTAAAGTCAGTGGTGCGTTGCGCATGTTATTCAGATGCTATTTTAAGGGCGCATGCTTGGCCATAATCAATGTAGCGTGTGCACAACACACACACACTTTGATTCTCTCATCTACACAAACGCAGCAGTTTTCATTTTTGCAAACCATACATTATTACAAGGAACAATATTACCACACGAGGGAAATCATTGTGGTGTCCATGAAGATGTGAAAAAATAGGCATAAATCTAGCTTACACATTAACCCAAATTATTATACGCCTGTTTAACCGAAGCTAATCTGGGTGTGTTTCTCCATCCCCAATGTCACTTCTCTGTGTTTTACGGCCCTGACGAGAACGTCGGTCTCCTCGGCTGTGAACGCTCCTGGCAAATCCACCGTTATAATAGCAATCCGCCATGGAACAAGCACGTCTGCTCTTAAAGGGAATGTGAGATGTCGCTCTGATTGGTTTATTTCACGTTACGCCCAAACCACACCTATGAGTAATGAAGCTACTTCAGACCAACACATTTTAGAGTCATTTATCCCACCGGTATAATAGCAACAGACCCCGAGATCTGCCCACAAACTTACTTGCGTTTCGCACAAATAACATCGTTGAATTAAAAATATTTTGCGTTTGGAAATTAGCATCTTGTCATTTCCCAAAATGTGCATTCAAATAAGTATAGAAACCTGGCTTTAATAATATCACTAATTTAATCTTATTTGCAAAAATAATGTTAGAGATTTATTTATAATAATAATATAATATAGAGATTAAATTTATCAGTTCGAGATAAATTCAATCAATTTACTTCATAATCAGTTCAGATTATCAATTGCAATAAATTAATTCAAAATTTTAACAATTAATTGATTCAAAACTTGATCTTGAATGATTAACTTACGTGAATCAGTTCAAACTGTCCATTTTAACAAATGAATTCAAACCCTGTCCCTGACAATAGAATTGATTCAGAACTTGACCGATATTACGGTTCAAGCTGACATTTTCAAAGAACAGATTCAAAACTCAAAACTCATTTGATTGGTTCATGCCTCACTCAGAAATGTTTATGGAAGTCTTTTAGTAAATGTAGGTAAATATTGCTATTATGCATTAGTACAAATAATAAAATAATTTCCCTAAAACAGTGTGGGAAAACATGCCTTGATCATTTTTTTTATATGTATATATGAATATTGTTAAAAGGCGGGGATATATAAAGATATTACTATATATTTTAGCTATATCATCCAGCCCTCTCACCTAAACAGAGAGAAAGAGTGAGAAAGTGAAGAGCAGTAAAACCCAAATGCTTCCGATTAAATGTCGTCCATGAATATAGCACACACACTCGGAGAAATGTAATCAGCACGCCTCTCCATTCCACCGCAGAAATCGAGGAACGTGTTTTCCTAATGAGCTCCCAGTGAAATTCCCTGCCATGCCGTGTTGGCTCTTTCATGGTATTATTTCACATTCATTTATCCATAAGAACGCCTGAGAATGTGTGTCTCTATGACACTGGAGCCATCAGAACGGAGCAGCTGCCTTCCGATTGGATGACGGATAATAGAGAAGGAACATGGCTGGGATCAATAACAAGATGCTTTTCGGTCTGTGGAAGGAGCTAAACACACGGAGCTGGAGCTGAATACTGAGTGTGTGTCCCGTCCACAGTTTTATAAACGGCTGTTTCTTCAGCGAAGGGCGTTTTTGGCACGCTTGACTTTTAGGAATAAACTCCCTTGACACTCACACTAGTTTATCTAATTTATTCACTAACAGTGTCTAAGATAGACTGAAATGTCATGAACATTTTAACTACGGTGTCATTTTTCACCACATATATCAGTTATGATTAATAACATCCTGTGGGGTGGAAATAAAAAGGCCTTCTCATATGCTATACTAAGTCTAATTTTATAACTTACTATATACTATGACTTTTAAATACAAATCAATTTTTTTTTTTACACTTTTTGCATGATTTGAATCTATTATAGATATACATAATCTGTAATGCACGACTTCACTTTCTCACTCTTTCTCTAGTTTTAGGTAAGAATATGTTTGTGTGATAAAGTTCAAATATTTTGGCATTTATGCTTATTAATGGCATTAAACTGTTTAGTTTTTTTTCAATCAGGGGAAACACAATTTCAACCAAACCATTTATAGCCATTTAGATGAAAAAAATGTGGCATGTTTATTCAGTAAATAAAAAGAAGGGAATTAATTATCTATATAAATGTGTGTGTGTGTGTGTGTGTGTATATATATATATATATATATATATATATATATATATATATATATATATTTATATATATACTGTACATATATAGAAACATAAAAATAAGTTTTATTTTTAATAAAAACATTTTTAATTAGAAGTTTTAATAAGAAACATTAGTTTAAATTAGTTTTAATAAACATTTGTTTTACTTTATATTTTTCATTACAGTAAATTACATTAAAACACACACACACACACACACACAAACATGATATATATATATATATATATATATATATCATGCTTCCTTCTAAGAACTTCTTTGGCCAGATTTTAAGGAAACATAGCATGCTTGGCAGAGAATGTAATTTTAGAAAAAAAATTAAGTTTAGTGAAAACATTCAACGCCATTCAATATGGTGAATAAAGCAAGAGGCTTGCAGAATAATAATAGTATGCGATTTCAAATTCTGCCTATTCAGAGTAGGATCCTCACTCACACACTGTCATTCAAAAGCTTTAACATTGATTATATTCAGAAATGTTTCTTGAGCATCAAATCATCATATTAGAGTGATTTCTGAAGGATCATGTGACACTGAAGACTGGAGTAATGATGCTGAAAATTCAGCTTTGATCACAGAAATAAATTATATTTTACTATATATTCACATAGAAAACAGTTACTTTAAATTATAATAATATTTCAGAATTTTACTGTATTTTTGATTGAATAAATGCAGCCTTGGTGAGCAGAAGAGACTCTTTCAAAAGCAGACTCTTTTTTAAACCGATCCCGAACATTTATGTTTAACAGAATATTTATCATTTTAGACTGTATACTAGATACTATCATACTAAAAAAAAAAATAGTATGTGAAGCACAATGCATTATGAGACAAAAGTAGCATGATATTTTGTGTCACATGACCTCATTACACTGGACTTTCATGAAAATAAACATTTTTAGTCTAATTTCATATACAAATATTCTTGGTATACACATACTTTGAGTAGCTCACTGTGTATTGGAACACAGCCACAGTTTTCCCATTACACATTAGATTTCATTGTGCACTGTAACAGCTGGCTGGTTCAGTAACGTGATCAACACACAATCTGTGTGGCAAAACACACTCATTTATAATCGCACAAGCGTTTTCATTTAAAGAGAACGTCTGAATCAATAGCACACCTCCAATCTTCACTAACAAACACAGTTAACATCTGATTTACAAAACAGATCTGGTTTGTTGTTTCTCGGGATGCACTAGACCCAAAGTGCACTTCTCGTAACACTAGCGCTCGTAAAACGGTTACGTCAGACATCGCACATTATAGAGGATCTCATCACATTAATATTACATTATAAGTTAGGCGTGGAGAAAGAGAATGGATGCTGTGCTTTCTGCGGTTGGCGGCGAAATGCATCTTTCTGAACACTCACAGTCTGGAAACAAGCAACAGAATTCAATCAGCATCTGAGACCCGTCGGACACATTCAGGGCTCTATTGGAGACTCGTCCTATAACTAAAGCCAAAATGGAAAAAAGAATGAAGGACAGAGGAAAAATACAAGAGCTCTTGAGCAACAGAGCGTAAACAACTGTTTCAATAGCCAAGGACTGCCTGTACTGTTACACAAATATGAAAACATATTTTTGCTATTATTTATTATATATATATATATGAGCAAAAATAAGTTTTCATATTCATATTACACAAATATGAAAACTTATTTTAACTCATATATATTATATTTGCTCATATATATATATTATTTTTGCTCATATATATACTGTATATACAGTATATATACTGTATATATAATTTTGCTCATATATATATATGAGCAAAAATAAGTTTTCATATTCATATTACACAATATATATATATGAACAAAAATAAGTTTTAATATTTGTGTAACAGTAGGCAGTCCTTGGCTATGATCATACTAGCATCCAATGTTGCCTTAAAATGCTCTCTATAGGCTCACTAGATTCATGCAATAAAAATGTGCCTTTAGAGACTGTGAGTCTGAAGTCTCGGTCCTATGATCCCTCTAGCATGACTTCCTAATCCGTCTTGCTCTGTCTTAGCGTGAAGTGCTACATCACTTCATTCGTCATGCTTAATTAAATCTGTTTCGCTAGTAATACAGCATCTCATTCATACTCGCACCCAACAACATTTTAAAGCAGCGGGGCATTGGCTAATAGATGCGGTGGAGAGCAGGGGGGCGGCGAGCTCTCCGGACCACGTTCGCCTCGTTCTCCTCTGCGTTTAATTAAGAGACACGTGTGGCACATCAACAGGGTCGTAATCCCTCTGAGGACGAGCTCGCTCTCCCCGTGGGCTCGCACATCCCAGACGACACGCAGAGACACTGAAAGATGCTTCAGAAAGGCTCCTGCAATATTACCAGTGTAGGGCGAGTGAGAAGAGATGAAGAAGGAACGCTCGGGAAGATTGGGTTCATGTTATGTAAAGTTTGCGTAAATGTTAGGAACAGATGGAATAGTTCTCCACTGTCTTTCTGAAGGATCATGTGACTCTGAAGACTGGAGTAATGATGCTGAAAATTCAGCTTAAATTACATTTTAAAATGTATTCACATAGAAAACACTTATTCTAATGGTAATAATATTTCAGATTTTTCACTGTATTTTTGATAAAATAAATGCAGCTTTTGAGATCAGAAGAGACTGATTTTTTTTTTTTATGTTTTTCATTTTGTAGATGATTTCATTTAAAGTGACAATGTGTTTTAATTCGTAAATGATCATTTGGTATTGGCTATTTTTTGACAATCCAGTGAAATGATTATTACATTTTTAAATAATCCCAAAATGACAGCTCTGTTGTTTTTCAAAACTCACTCACTTTCTTCTGCAGAGGATAAAAGATTATATTATATTAAAAGAAATTTCTCTGTTTTTTGGCCATTCAAAAGAAGTCGATGGGCTTTCAATGTGGTTTGGTTTCCAACATTCTTCAAAACAATACAATACAATATTTATTTATCAGAATCAGAATCAGAAAGAGCTTTTTTGCCAAGTGTGCTTGCACACACAAACAATTTTTTCTTGGTACCGAAGCTTCCAGTGCACATATCCAAATACAAATACAAATACAACAATAAAAATATAAATATAAAAAATATGAAAGGTCACAGTTGGGTTTAGTTAGAATAAAAATGTACAGATTATGAACATATTTACAGTATTTTGAATAGTATGAATAAATATAAATATCACAGAGTTTAGAAGATATTGCACTAAACAATGGGAGTATTGCACTTACAGGCATAAGCTTGGGGGAAATGTTAACTGTTCCGAAGGGAAAAGGCCTGTGGGAAGAAACCGTTCTTGTGCCTAGATGTTCCAGTGATCTGATTAAAGCAGATTTAAAAACAACCAAGGCTGGTCAAAGTGCTGTACAGAAAAGAAATAGATAATAAAGCTAAGGAAGTTAAGGAATAATAGTCAAACAAGAATCGAACGGTCAAGGGACATATTTAGGGAAATAGAGAAATAGAGGGAGCTAATCTGATGTGAAGAGGTAGACCGTTCTAAAGTTTTAAGACCTGAAAGCGCGATCGCCTCGTTTTTTAAGTCTAGATCTAGGCATGATGAGTGGACAGCGATCACTGGATCTTAGGGATGCACGATATATCAGCCACCATATCCACCGATATATGTTCATTTTTAATGTTATCGGTCCCAAAAAAAAAAAAATTGGCTGATATATTAAAGCTACACTGTGTGATATTTTCCCCCATCTAGCGATGAAATTGTATATGACTACGCAGTGAATATTAGTTTCTGTTCCTTTCAATTCCGAGGGCGTTTTAACTCCTACACTGGCCGTATTATTCCAAGATTAACATGGCTTCCAGTTCGACTTTGTCCATGAGTGTTCCTTCAAGTGATGAGGTTACTTTAGAAAACTATTACAAAGTGCATTTAGTTATTTAGTCAGTTAACATGTAGGTTATGACCTCTATGTAAAATGAATAATAGTTTTATGTTTTTGTTATTTTGGTACCATTTCATTGCTAATATCAGCTATCCCAAACGAATGCAAGCTAATGTTATTAAAAGTTACTCCAGTATTGACTTTGGTCTTACTGATTTGCCTGTCGCGTTGACGTTTTAATTCTCTCTTTCGCTTCCTTGGCGACTCTGTTACACGTCCTCAAAAATAGGCGTGATCCTCTATCTTCAGCAATCTGTCAAATCTGCCGGCAGTCGCGAGTAATCTCCCCCTCGCATTCGTCACGATGCCACTGAGTGTAAAACGCGAAAGCCGAAGCTTGACCTTCCAGGTATGTCCCTCTTTGGCGAATGTATTTTCAACATGGAGGCGCAACATGTAGAGCGACTCACTCGTATGTATTATAAATGGCAGATTTTACGCTTACGAGAATACTTGATTAGTTGGTGGACGTAATTACACATGAATGAGCACAAATACTTTTGATAGAACAAAGTGTTTTTTGCTAAGAATCAACTTAAAAAGTTACACAGTGTAGCTTTAAAGCTGATAAATAATGTATTATTTCCTTCAACTGTGACACTTCAGATGCGCACTGTTCAACATGATGGTTTTGAATTGCTTAAAATGTGCTTGGAATCACTTCAAAAAAGATATACAGTGAAGTGCAACATGTGTCTGTCATACAGGCTACATAAAATTATAATGAGAACATCATTATGATTGTGTGCTTGGGACATGGCTTTTGTTTTTGTAATCAGGCTCTCAAAAATTATATAAAAACTTGGATTTAGATTTATCGGCCAATATATCGGTAATCGGCTTTCAAATATAAAGAATTATCGCTACTGTATTGGCCAAAATGTTTATATCGTTGCATCCCTAGGGCCCTATCTTGCAATCAGCGCAATTGACTTTGTACACCGAGGAAAAGGGAAAATATTACCACACGAGGGAAATCATTGTGGTGTCCATGAAGATGTGAAAAAATAGGCATAAATCTAGCTTAGACATTTACCCAAATTATTATACGCCTGTTTAAGCGAAGCTAATTTGGGTGTGTTTCTCCATCCCCAATGTCACTTCTCTGTGTTTTACGGCCCTGACGAGAACGCCGGTCTCCTCGGCTGTGAACGCTCCTGGCAAATCCGCTGTTATAACAGCAATCCGCCATGGAACAAGCACGCCTGCTCTTAAAGGGAATGTGAGATGTTGCTCTGATTGGTTTATTTCACGTTACGCCCAAACCACACCCATGAGTAATGAAGCTACTTCAGACCAACACATTTAAGATTTGTGTCGGGCGCAAGAGTCATTTATCCCACCGGTATAATAGCAACAGCGCCCGAGATTCGCCCACAAAGTTACTTGCGTTTCGCGTTTGATACTTGCGTTTCAGATCGTTAAAATAGGGCCCCTAGTGTTCTTCAGAGGAAAGGAAGTTTTAGGGCCGGTTCACACATGCGTTTTTCCATTCCACTGCACTACTTTTCCAGCATTTTTCATTGTAAACGTGCTATACGCATGTGTTTGACAGTCGCGCTCACGTCTCGCGTCTTTCGCAGCATCTCGCGCATGGCTCTAAACACGTGACGCTCAAGTTAAAGAAGTGGAACTTTTAAAGATCTTGCCTTTTTTTTACCCCTTCCACTGCACACGTCTCGCACTAAAACACACTCTGTGTGAATAGCCCAAGAGTGTAAATGAGGACAGAGTTTTCATTTTAGGGTGAATTATCGCTTTAAGATGATAGTGACATGATAAATGCTGCGTTAATGGCTCCTAATGTTCAAATATTATGTAGAATCACAACACCAGAGACAGAATCTGGAGGAAGAGACCATTCTTGTCACTATTGCTGTCAGATCTGATATATTGCAGATGTGTTATTGAACCCAAAAACATTGTTTAACATGATAGGAGCCGCACTTGCACGACTATTACTGAGATAGAAAACTGCTGCTCGAGAATGTTGCCTAAAAGCCACATTGACAACAACAATATTTGATACCAGCAATACTTGATCAGGATTTTTAAAAATGTTTTTCTCATAATTTCTACCCAGTACAATATTTCGGTAACACTTCAAGCATTTATGTGTAATGCATTGTAAAGGTATTCATAATGCATTATATCTTTTCATAAACAACACATTGTAATATTGGCAGATTCCTTGTTACATCTGAAATTGGTTGTTTGTCATGTGTTGAAATGCATTATACTTTTTAAAGGTGTGTTTTCAAAACGGCATGCATTTCTGTCATGGAGCAGAACGTTATTTCCATTTAGTTATTCATCTCATTATTTTTCCATACAGTGGATGTAAATGACACTAACTCCGTAAGTATAGTGCAACGTGTGTCATAAAGTCTGAAATTTACGCTATTATTCAGTGAACATCTCCCTCTCATCGTAGCTCATTTCAGACGTTCCAGAAAACTCAACATTTTAACAGTCCTCCAACCAAAATGGAGCAGAATGTTTGTGGAAAATGTATTTGTTATCAGAGAAGAAAGAGAGGGAGAGTTGAGTTATATAAAATAATAAGTTATATAATAAATAATTTCCCAACTTTCCCTCGCGCCGCTTCGGGCCTGCAGGAATAAATATGATGTCTAGAAATACATCCAGGTGGTTTCTGGGAAATGCATAAAGGTACAAAACGGAAGCACGATGTTTAACATCAGCAACGCACAGACGGGAATGGAGGAGCCTGGCTCGACTCGTGCATTATTGCTGACCTGTATTGATTGAGCGGGGGCAGAAACGACTGCGAGAGATAGACGAGTGTTAGAGAATAGAGAGGGAGAATGCGGGGGCTTGAAAATGAGAGGATATTGACAGTGCTGTTAAACATATGAGTCACCAACCTTCCCCCCTCAGTCATTAGCATGAACGCGAGGAACAAGACACAGCCCTCAACGAAATAAATGGGTCACTTAGACTGACAGAAACACTTGTGCGCTCCCTGAACAGATGAGCAGAGGTGTGCTGTGTCTTAAATATCCTGGAAACAAGATGCATTTACTTGAGAAGCAACATTGCATAAGATACTATGACCTGCTTTCAGAGGATTGAGTTAAGTTTATTTTATTTTATTATGGCAAAGTGCTTTTTCTTGTTTAAGATTTTTGCTTGAATCAAGGAAATAAAATGCAAAAAATAAATAAATTCAAGATACACTATCGTTTAAAAGTTTGGGGTCGGCAAGATTTTTTTTTTTCTTCTGCTCTTCTGCTTTTATTTCATCAAAAGTACAGTAAAAGCAGCAATATTGTGAAATATTATTACTATTTAAAACAGCTGTTTTCTATGTGAATATATAGAACAATTTAATTTATTCCTGTGATCAAAGCTGAATTTTCAGCATCATTACTCCAGTCTTCAGTGTCACATGATCCTTCAGAAATCACTCTAATATGATGATTTGCTGCTCAAGAAACATTTATGATTATTATCAATGCTGAAAACAGTTTTGCTGCTTCAGATTTTTGTGCATTTTTGCATTTTGATCACTTTAATGCATCATTGCTGGATAAAAAATATAGATTTCTTTAAAAAACAAGTTCTTACTGACCTTTTTTGTTTTGCATTAATCAGTATTCAATGCCAAGTTCGATGCATACAGTGGTTTGAATGAATAGATTTGTAGCTTTCCTGTAGCTGTAACAGTAGAGCGTTGGTGTTTGCAATGCCAAGGTCATGGGTTCGATTCCCAGAGAAAGAAAGAAATGATAAGAATGTAAAATGTGTACCTTGAAATGCAATGTAAGTCGCTTTGGATAAAAGCTTCTGCCAAATGCATAATACATAATAGATTTTGCAATGATATTGAACAGAAAGTAAAGCCATACCTTTGACATTTTGACATGCAACTTATACTGTATAATTGCCACAATGTCTGAAATGACAAACTCTCCTGAGTAGGAATAAGTAATTACTTCACGACCACTAAAAAACTGTTCTTTATAGTATGAATGTAATCTGGATGTACTACATTCGCCATGTTGTCATACTTTTTGCCTACATACTTTTCACATTTTTTTGCCTACTAGGCAATTATGTGATTTCGGATGCAGCCCATTTGCAGACTAAGCAACACCTACTGGTCAAATTGTGTATAATCCAAATGTCGTTATAGTTTTGAAATAATTTGGCCTAAAGTAATGTGATTTTTTACTTCAAACCTCCAGATCTACAGTTCTGCCATTTTAACAGATTCAGCATTATTGAACCACTAAAACTGTCTGAGATCATATTCAGAAAAAGCTCCCAGCTCTAAGCTGACTAAGTAGATGTTATTTTGCAATTCATCTTAATGAAACCTTAATGAAGATGCTAAACAGTACAGAGGCATTATCTCGGCAATGCATATGCACATTGTGACCTTACAATGGTCGTTCCAGCGGTGTTCTCGTCCCCGTAATTGCCGCCTGCAGATATGTTCTCTTTACAAAGACCAAAAACGTGAAAAAAAAAGGCATGAAATATTCCAATCATAATTTAAAGGGACAGTAAAAATATATAATTTCCTGCCTTTTTGGGCTTAGTCATCAATCAACACATGATTTTGCCACTGAAGAAACTCATAATTCAGCACACCGCGTCTGTGAGAAGGATGATGTGCCGGACTTCCAGCTTTCTGACCCTTTCTATGACATGATGAGTGTGCCGTCCGGCTCGAGACGTGCAGGTGTAGTGCGTCGGCTCTTGGAAGGCCCGCTGAATAAATCAGCGCCGACACCGTTGTCAAATGAATCACGCTTGAGAAATTACAAGCGCGTCCCGCTGCTCTGGTTCACAGACTCCGGTCATTAGATCTTCTGTTTATGTGAAGCGGACGGACAGTCATTTTGAAGTCGTGAGGTCTGCACTTACTGTGTGGACGTGATGGTGAAATGCCGCTGATTCATGCCGTCGTTCACCAGCTAGAGATAATGAGCACACTCCTGACTAATCTTTAATTTGGTCTTGAATGGCGTCAGGGGGAGTAATGAGTATTAATTCATTTGGAATTAAATATTCCTCTTGTTTCATTATCAATAATCACACTGTGCTTAATGTGGCTTGCTGACACACACCAATGCTCTTTAGATGCATGTTAAAGCATGGTGGAGATTCATTCTTGACATGCTCTGAAGAAAAGAGCTTATAAACAGCCTCAGGTGAGACCTTCGTTGTTTTTTTGAGCAGAAATTGGATTGAATTCTGCTGAATTTGAGCCAGCGGCACTCCTGATTGAAATAGAGCTGATCGGTATGAACAAACTCTTATAACACAGTGAGTAATTTTATATCAGTTACAGTAAACTGTTAAAAAGTTCAGAAATTAGTACTTCATTTATTCAGCTTGATATAAATGCTGTTTCTTTTAAACTTTCTATTCTATAAAAGAGTACTGGAAAAGATTATGAATATAATATGAAGCAGCAGGACAACTGTTTTCAACATTATTAATAATCATAAATGTTGAATCATCATATTAGTATGATTTCTGAAGGATCATGTGACAAAAAATGATTTTCTTTGTCAGAAATGTTCTCTTGTTTTCCAGTACAAATATTCTCAAATCAAGATGCATTTACTTGAGAGGCAAAAGCAGATAAGATGTGAAGTCTTGTTGTCTAAAAATATCAAAGTTAAGTGAGTTCATGCTTAAAAAAGAACAAATATCAGCCAAAGAGGTCAGAAAAACAGGCTTAATTCAAAGGAAAACTAAGTTTATTTTTCTGACCCCATATGTGTTCCTGTTTTAAGCACAAACTCACTTAATTTTAATACATTTCATTTTTCAGACATCTTATGTAAATATGTTTATCAAGTAAATGTATCCCGATTTAAGAATGTTTCGACATTTGCACTGGAAAACAAGACAAAAATACTGATGAAGAAAATGTTGTTTTTGCCGAGTGATTTCTGAAGGATCATGTGACACTGAAGACTGGAGTAATGATGCTGAAAATTCAGCTTTGATCACAGGAATAAATTGCATTTTAACAAATATTTACATAGAAAACATTTATTACAAACAGTAATAATATTTCAGAATTTTACTGTATTTTTTTTAGCTTTGGTGAACAGAAGAGACTCCTTTAAAAAAATATTACTGATACGGTTACACTGATTTACCTGACAACAGCTTTACATTAACAAGTTCTTCCTCTGTGTAAATGATTTAGCAACCGTCTGGCGCATTTCTACTCTCTGACAATCATAATCTGCTCCGCCCCAGCAGAAATCATAATCAAATTAGCCAAAATATTTTATAAACAAACACACAAGATACGTGGGACGTGTGTACCTTTCTAAATGTCTTGCGGACATCTGCTGAGCGTTCAGTGTGTGCAGATTTTGTGTGGGCCTAAAACTCACATGAACTCTAAAGTTAACAAGCTGCCGGAATGAAAATGCTGACTTAAACTTGCAAACAATATTCCATGTGTTAAACAACCGATTCATTTCCTATCTATAACAAGTGTTACCCGAAAGACGCTGCTTTATCTTTCCTGTACATCTTCCGATTAAAGAGGACCTATTATGCCCTTTTTCAAGTCTTGATGTTGTTTTCAGGCTCTACTAGAATAGATTTTCATGCTTGAATGTTGATTATTTTCCTCATATTCTCCATTGTTGCGGCTCCTCTCTTCCCAGTCTGTCAGTAACGCTCTGTTTAGTTCCTGTCTCTATCAAGCCCCGCCTTCTGAAAAGCACACTGTGCTCTGATTGGTCGGCTGGATCAGTGTGTTGTGATTGGTCGAGCGCTTCGAGAGTGTTTGGGAAATGTCCCGCCCCTTACCATAACCGCCAGTTTAACACACTACTAACTAACTCAACCAGGCCCCGCCCCTTTATTCTGCATATTAATTATTTAAATGAGGAATATTGTGACGTGTTCGTTCCCGGAAGAAACTCAAGACTACAATGGAGGCGTTTCAGGGAGTTCAGAAACACTGATATAGAGAATAACTGGAACTTTGCAGAGCTTTTTCATGCTCAAACAGCAACATTACACACTAAGGAAAGATGCATATGGAAAAAAGCACCGTTGGATCCCATTAAAGGGATTCTAAAAACGCATTTGTCGATGCTTAGTCGTGGAAAGCATGCAAGCTATCGATCGCACCTCTGACAATGAAACACCCGAGCTAATCACCAGAGGTTCAGTCCTTGCCTTCGCCAGGCCACCGGAGCACATCCCTCAGGTGTCTACTATCGGATCGCTCCCATTGATTATCCCAAGGAGAGTGTGACATTCAGACCACATTGTGCTGCCATCCTCCAAATGAGATGCTAAAGGTGTACAGCGCCGACAAAGCCCCGGACCCGCAGTCAGTTACGATCAGCGGTCGGACTCTCCTGATTGTCGGAGGCAGCGGAGCAGTGGGGTTTCCCAGCTCAGATCCCAGGGGAGCTTTGCTCCGAGAACTGAGGGAGGATCTCGGCACGGCTGTGGAGTGATACTCTAGGATGCACTCCAAAGCGCCAGTCGATACGCAGATCTTTACCGAATCCGTTGTTATTTGTCTCTCAGGGTTTTGTGGGAATAGGGAATGCCGGCGTGCCAGATTTTATATCCAGTGTTCGCTGGAATGCATCATTAAAAAACATCTTTTTTTTTTTTTTTTACAGGTGGACATTTTATATACTAAAGCGCCAATGTGGATCATTTAGAGGCCTTTGCGTATTAATTATGATACAGTAGGCTTTATAGGGTTAATTATAGTGAAGCTCTATTCATATGCTGGGATTAGTTCTCTTAATGCATTATGCACAGATTGGGATCGATAAGGCGAGAGTGTGTATTGTCTGGATGCGAGGTTGCAGAAGGTCATGTGTTGTGCATCACGAAGCACATTGTGATTCTGATCAGATTGTGAGATCAGACTCTCCTTATTGATTTAATTTTGCTTTTATGTTGGATGTGATGCCGGCAGCAGCACTCAGACAACCAAGTGTTGTTTTGCTCAGAAACTTGGCAAAAAGGTCTAAATCCGTAATGAAGGTGCAGCAGGCAACACTAAAATGTAGGTTTGGTTACAGACAGTATTCAATTAAGGTCAAAACAACAATTGTGCTGTGGAAAAATAATATCCCACATTCATAAATATTTCTAGACTACAATTCAAAAGTTTGTGGTCAGTATGATTTTTTTATAGTCTCTTCTGCTCACCAAGGCTGCATTTATTTGATCAAAAATACAGGAAAAACAGTAATATTGTGAAATATTATTACCATTTAAAATAGCTGTGAATACATTGTAAAGTGTAATTTATTCCTCTGATCAAAGCTGCATTTTCAGTAAAAGCGCACTGTTATGATTGGCTAACGTCATCGCGTAGGAAACTGTATCAACGGCACTCGCTATTGCCCGTGTTTTGAAAACATTAACCGTATAAAACCTCATTTACAGACAAAGAAAGCATTATGAAATCATTTAATTTCTGTATTGATGCAGCAATACAGCCGACTGCTTGTTTCTAATGCTGGGATGAATGAATGAATGAACTGTTATCTGCCTATGATGCGATGATGTATAACTATTGGTCGATGTCTTGGTCTGGAGGCGGGCATATGCAAATGTTTTGCCCATGTGACGTCACAGATCCCACAATATCCAAACGAGTCGTTTTTGGAGCTTGATTAAATAAATGCTTTGTTTATAATGAGGAGCAAGCTTTGAAACATGCAGGATTTTTTCATGCAACTAAAAAAATATGTGATTTTTTTTACCACTTTTTAATTTTTAATCAGTAAATTAAACACAGATTGGATAAAACTTTTGCACTCTTTGCATGACTATTTTTATTTAAAGCCCTGTATTAAATGTTTACAACACAAAATACCATAGAAAAACTTTTGCACCTTTCTTCATATTAAATATATAAATAATATTTCATAAGATGTCACTTTTTGACGCCAGATTTGTTTGTAAATGAAATACAGATGAGATCAAATCATTTTCATTTGCACAAAATACCTCACAAAAACTTTCCTCGTTGTTGCATCATTCATTTCTTTATTTTTTTTTATGCTCGCAGTGCTCGATGTGTCATGTAAGCTGTTTTACTGGAAGCTAATTTCATGTACTTCATGTGCTCTGGGCCGCTGAAATGAGGTGTGTGTGTGTGTGACCCGCCAGAGCCCGGTTAGATTAGACTAATTTTCCGAGCTGTAGGTGGGAGTGGGTGGTTTTCCCGTAAGAGTTGTTGTCTGGAACGGGCAGTGTGAGAGGAGACATGAATAATTCACCAGTTTGAAAAGTTAAAAATTGGTATTTTTCTTTTTTATATATATATATATATAATGCATATGAAATGTAGTATCCTGTAGTGTTGAAGTCTGACACATTTACACGCTTGTTCAGTGAACCTGTGTAGAAATAATTATTTCATGCCGCAAGTGTTTACTCTTTGTGTCTGAAGCAGACGGTCAGTGTTCAGACTTTTTGCAGATGGTTCAATAGTTTAATTAAATTGAAATGTAGTAATTTTCATTTTCATTTCAGCTCCCAACTTTTCATATACAGCTTTAAGCAAAAAAAAAAAAAGATGTTAGTGTGTTTAAAATAAACATGAGAACTCTGTTGTGAGATTTCATTTATGGTGTTTGCAGGAACGTGGCCTGAATTTTATAAAGTTTTATAAGTTTATAAATCACAGAAACACTCGTTATTTCATCCTGGTACCTTTCCTAGTTGTTTTTGAGTCCTGACGGATTCTGGCTTCTGGATGTTGTGTATTAGTTCAGGTAATCCGGTTTAGATTAGGTGTTTTCTCAAGTGAGTTCCAGTATGTGTGTGTGTGCGGTCCGGCATTGAGACTTGCTCTTCTGGGTCGAATGTTTTTGGGGTAATTTTACAGTTCATTTGCAAAGTTAATTCACTCATTCTGTACAAAGGAAGAGGGTTTTTTTGGATCATGGCAAAATGAAACTGTGTTCAGAGATAGTCATCATATGTTAATCATCTTATCTAAGAATTAATGCCATTATGAGAACACGATTGCCTTATGTTATCTCAGGCCAGAGAAGAAAGGGATATAAGAGGGGTTCCCCAAAGGATGGAGATGCGATGTCCTGGTAATGCCGTATCCCAGAGGACATCATTAGCATTATCTGGGCTGTATATCCTGGAAGGAGAAGCTCTGCGTTTCTCAGCACTATTTAAATAATTCTTACTTGCGTTTGCTGGAGGAGTTGATGGTTTTCCAGACTGATCTCATTCGTATTCATAAGTGCACACATACATTTTCATATGTTTGGATATGCATTGAAACAATGTATTGACAGCATCTAAAACATAAACCCTTCCATGTATGTACAACTTTTTAGTGGCAGATTTGTAAGGCTATTTATTTTTTATTTATTTTTTTCTTTTAGTAAATGCATTAACTTTAATGGTGTTAAATGTTTTTTTTATATATATATATATTAATTATAAAAGCAATATTTTACAAGTTTTAAATAATATAATATAAATAATACGACTGTCTTATTAATTAAATACAGATGGGACAAAATCCATTTGCATTGAATGGCTGTTTTATTTTATTTTATCTTTTTACATTTTTTTTTTTTTTTTTAATTTATTATTTATTATTTAATTGTATTTTATTATTTCGCTTTATATATATATATATATTTTTTTTTTTTTGGTAAATGCATTAACTGTTATGGTGCTAAACATTTTTCCTTTAATATTAAAAATATATAAACAATATTTGAAGTTATCAATTAAATTATTCAAACTCTATAATATAAAATTATTGTAAATTAAAGCGGAAATTAATTATTAATTTTGAACCTCAGAGAATGTGTAAAAATGTGTATGTGTGAACTTGTGTGTTTGTTAGAGATGCTATTTATTGACTATTCAAGCATATGACATGGTGTGTGTGCTAGAACACACTTTATGCAGCCAGCATCTACAGACACGTATGAGGTCACGTTGATTTGTCATAGCGGCGTCTGCAGGATCGAGTGCACTGCGAGGGCGAAACGCGTTCAGTGTGATCCGCCTCATCTTTTCTGACAGCTCGACTTGCATCTGCCCCGGGACACAAGCTGGAGCCGGCCGAGGCTGGATGGCTCTTACGCCTGGCTTTAATCTTCTTGAGCCTCACGCTTCACAGCACCTGGGCACTTTACGCCCCCTCAGCAGTGAGCTCACACTGAGACCCAAACACCCACTGGACCGACACTGGGCTCTCTCTGGAGCCTCGTCTCTTCCTCAAACCACAGGCTAGATGATAAAGAGTCCTGAACGAACATCCGCTGCAGAACTAGGTATGTAGTGTTTGACTTATGCTTCTTAAAGGGCTCTTATTATGCTTTTCTTATAACTATCTTTAGTGTGTAATGTTGCTGTTTGAGCACGAAGTCCCTCCAGCAGGAGTTATTCTCTATATCAGTGTTTCTGAACTCCTGAAACGCCTCCATTGTAGTCTTGAGTTTCTTCCGGGAACGAACACGTCACAATATTCCTCATTTAAATAATTAATACGCAGAATAAAGGGGCGGGGCCTGGTTGAGTTAGTTAGTAGTGTGTTAAACTGGCGGTTATGGTAAGGGGCGGGACATTTCCCAAACACACTCAAAGCGCTCGACCAATCACAACACACTGCTCCAGCTGACCAATCAGAGCACAGTGTGCTTTTCAGAAGGAGGGGCTTCATAGAGACAGGAAGTAAACAGAGCGTTACTGACAGACTGGGAAGAGAGGAGCCGCAACAATGGAGAATATGAGGAAAATAATCAACATTCAAGCATGAAAATCTATTCTAGTAGAGCCCGAAAACAAAATGAAAAAAGAGCAAAAGTAGTTTGGCAGTGTTTCTTACATTGCTATACATATATATGGTATACAGTGGTTTTTTTATTGGGTGCATTAATGATAATAATATATTTTGTGAAAAGCACAATGCGAATAAAACTGACTTTACTATTCAAGTCAATAATACTGATTTAAATAGTGACCAATAGTAACGATTGATTCGTGTGAGCTGGTTCTTTTAATGAATCGGTCAAAACTCAGGCTAGCCAGTTTTCAACATTGATAATAATCAGAAATGTTTCTTGAGCAGCAAATCACCAGCTTTGATCACAGGAATAAATTACATTTTACACTATATTCACATAGAAAACAGCTATTTTAAAATGTAATAATATTTCAGAATTTTACTGTTTTTGAGAGCAGAAGAGACATTGAAAAAAGCTTTTGAATGTTATTGTAGATAGTTGCATCCATATATAATTCCCATTTTATTTTTAGATTCAGAACAGAACGAGAAACAAACATAATGGACAAACATTACAAACACTATAAATGTTTTGTAAAGGCAAAAATACTTTGAATAGGCCACTTAAAAACGCTTCTCCACTACATTTCAAAAGCTTAATTGCTGTAACGCTCCAAACTAATTAGCTAGTTAATGACTGCCATCGCTATTACTGTTTGTTTGTAAACGTGTGTTTTGCTGTGCAGTTTGGGTTTGATTTTCCGGATGACAAAAACAACTTATATTCCAGAAAATATGCTCATTTGTTGAGAATGTTTAGACCAATTAGGCCTAAAGGATGCTACAATAACCCAAATCTGTAGGAAACACTGGGACTAAAGCTAAATGATATGTTGCTGCCTCTGTTTTTACATTTACAGAGTTAATTTTTAAACAAATTCATTGATTTTCAGTTAATTTCCACGATATGCTGATTGCAGTGTCATCGGCTTCTTAACCCTGTAAAGCCATAATAAAATAAGTTATAATATAGCCAAAAATAATAGCCAAAAATAGTCATAATTTTATGTTAAATATTGGATACATCAGGTTTTTATGGCTTATCTTATGATATAGTGAGAATATGGAGGAAAAAACACCTAAATTTTATTCAGAAGCCCAAACATATGAGTAAACATATGCAATTTGGTGCAGATGCTGATATTTATATAGACAAAATGATGAAACGTGAATGTTTGCAAACTTAAAGTGCTTCAAGGTGAACACGAGCCGCAGAACTCGCCCCACTTTTCAACGCCAGCACGACTTCACATGATGAAAATGCTAACAATATATAAAGTTATTCTTTATAAAAAATCCCTAAAGATTTCACAGCAAAAAGACATGTGAACCACAAGTTGAAAAAAAAAAAAAGTATAAATTGGTTTTGATCAAGCTGGTCATTTAAAATCCTTAGAAATTCATGTATCAAATATGATATAGTAGGCTTTATATAAGTGTGATTTTTAACATGCTTGCATCTACTAAACTCCAGACTTATTGATAATTTCCACCTGATCCATTATGTGTGTCTCGTAATGAATTTCCAGTGGTCGTACCGCTATAGCCTCTCCATACAGTGACGGCGCTCAAAGATACGCTCATAAAACATTCACAACTAGTTTTGTTTTATTTTTTCAGCTGTTTCTGTCCATAAAACCGAGCGTCTGTCTGGGAACGCACCAGAACACTACTATTAACTGTGCGTTTCAATTTGTTAGCGGTAAACACACCTTTGAATGCACGACTCGATAAACTCATTTGCATGAGTTTGGTTTTCCCGAGTGGCGCTGCTCTCGCCCTGCAGTGTTCAGTCTCCGCCTGGCCCTTCAGATCGCATGCGCACTACAAAATAACCATCATTTGCCATCCAAAGCCATCAGCGTGTGCGTTAGTCTTAGCAAATTCTCTGAGATTTAGAACGGGATGTTCCCTCAGTGTTATTCTGTCTGCGTTTCAAAGACGCGCCCAGTATCTCCTAGCTAGAGAAAAGCGAGCTTTTCAAAGGGTATTATGCCTGGAAATATACAATGCTAATGTCATCTGCTGTGTATTTTTATCACGCTTTTGATATGGGCTGCCACGCAACAGGGTAATGAGATGAGGATCCGTGCTAGTGAATTTCAAGACAATCCCGTTTTCTCCCCTCGAATCTATTATCATAATCTTCAAAGATGCTTGTCTAGTTCATTTTGCGCGTGACCCCGGCAAGTAGGTCATTGAATTTCCTGAAATGACTACAAATAAGAGACTCGTCATTAGGAAGTTAGCCAGTGAGTGGACTGCAAACGACTTGGGAATTAAAGAGGAGTGATAGTCCTTCCCCAAGCTTTGATTAAATGCCACATGTTGAAACGTATTAACAGCCCACAGCCGCACTATATGATCCTCGCCGGCAGGTATCCCGATTCCCATCAGTGTTAGTTTGGTAGACTATTATGCCTTTGGATGGCAAATGATGGTTATTTTGGTTATTTATATATTTATATACATATATACAGTGTGTGTGTGTGTGTGTGTGTATATATATATATATATATATATACGCTGTAAGAAGTGCACTCTGAAAAATGCTGGGTTTCAGCCCATGTTTGGGTCAAATATGGACAAACCCAAACATTGGTTTAAAAATGTAATAAAACATTTAAACCAACAGTTGGTTTGTCCATTTTTGACCCAAAGGGTTGAAACAACCCAGCACATTGAGTGTAATAACTTGCAATTGTTACTTTAAAGAGACAATTCTATTATTTAGATGTTACCACATGAAGTAAATTTTTTGGGTTACCATTATTTTTTTTTCAGTGTACTATTATACTTTTTTTTATGATCTTTTATTTGTATATTTTCAATTATTTTTTTATTTTTTTTATTTATTTTTTTACTTTTTAAACGATTTTTTTATATATATTTAATGAATGTAAATCTTCTTAAATAAAAAAAATATATTTTTTAGTTTTAGTAATTTTAGTGCTTCAACATCAACTTAATTTTGTGAGTTTCCAAGGCTACACGTTTTTTATTTAATATTTATATTTTATTTATATTTTATATCTTTATTCAATTGATGAAAATTATTCTTAATAGTTTTAGTTTTAGTTTGTAATAACTACACAGATTTCCATTTTAGGATTCATAAGGATTTCATATTTAAATATTAAAGGATTTATATACTTGAATATAATAAACAATTATATTTTTTTAAATATTTTTTTATGTAAACATAACGTGTCTGTGTGTGTGTGTGTGTGTGTGTATGTATGTATGTATGTATGTATATATATATATATATATATATTACCATTTACTGTAACAGAATGCTGCATCTTTTATCTATATGTTTATCATATGAACATTTTAAAAGTTTCAAAAGCTTAAAGTTTAGAGTTAATTTCAGGTTAGACTTCATAATAGCCATGACTTGTGGTTTAGTGTCTCATTCAGGTTAGGGTTAGGTTTAGGTTAGGGTTAGGGTTAGGGTTAGGGTTAGGGTTAGTTAATGCTATTAGTTGAAACTAATCTCTGGCTCATACGTGTCACATGTTCACCGACTGAACTATGTTGTATATTTTATAGCCAGCTAGACAAGAAAGATATATTGTGTTATTTTACTCTCGTCGCATTCGGTTCAGACCTCAAACTCGAACCAAAACATAATTTATCTTGCTGTGGCCTTGTAGATCCTGTAGCGTCGGGAAACAGCCAGAGTATTTTACCTCGGTACTTCATTGAAACCACTGGATCCATAAGTCATGAAAATGATGTTGTTTTTAAACATCGTAACCAGAAGAGCTGGTATCAGTTTCAAACCCATTTTGCATGTATACTAATTTCATTCTGAATGCTAAATAATATATTAGCCAGCTTCCCTCAGTTGTTCACGAACAGCCCGAGGCTCCCGTTGGGGGGGCTGACGTGAATGTTTGCAAACTTAAAGTGCTTCAAGGTGAACACGAGCCGCAGAACTCGCCCCACTTTTCAACGCCAGCACGACTTCACGTGATATTCCCAGTGCAGTTTCCCCTCGTGTCGGGACGACGGCCACGAGAACGTCTCCTTGTACCCGATGACTTTACAGGGCCTTTACAGATGAGCTTCTGGTGGAGATCAAGAGCCTCGGAGGGATAGAGAGGGTACGGCACACATGTCGTCCCGTGATATATAGGCCACATCTACAACACCTGGCCGAGCGGGAGCGCAATCTGCAGCGCTGCAGTTTCGTGTGGCCCTCCGGAAAATCGCTGGCAAATAAAAAGATATTAGGAGGCTAATAAGGGGCTCTCGCTGTGTTCATTCAGCTAAGTTTGCACACAGAAAAGTTAGTAACAAGCATGAAATGCGTGCACCTGGACGTGGCTCGGGTCCGGGAGGACGGCAATTGCACATTGAGGATGATCCAAACAGCTGGAGGCCTATTTCAGCCCCGGGCAACGCCACGCTCCCCACTGCCCTCTTCCATCGAGAGACATTGTTTTATTCTGTCATTTATTCACTCAGCGGGTCGCCTAATCTAATACGATTTACGCCACTTACATTTTTCATACAGTGCATATTAGCGGTTTAGTCCCGCCTGAGCGAGCGAGTTGTGGACCTTGCTCAAGGGCAACTATGACACTCTCATTTTACAGGTTCCTCTCACAGTTTTTGGCATTTCCTTCACTGCTTTTTTTTTTCTCGTCTCGCTCTCCCTAGACTGCAGATAAGTAATGTGCAACCTCTCATAGACGAGGCCCGTCCAAAAAGGCTTTTTGAGCAATTTAACATTTTAAAGCTTCACAAAATGTCGTTGACAGTTGGAGATTCTTGGAGCCGCACATGCATTATTAACCAAATTCAATTAAGTCGCAAGTACAAAAGAATTTTATATTGCTCCTCTAGAGATCCACGGATCTTCCCCTGAATGTCAGGGATCAGGGATGGAAACTTCCTTGATGTCTAAATTTTCCTAAGCCTGTCATTGGTTTTCCTGAAGAAATATTTAGATAGTATTGAGTACTGACAGCATCTAATATGTAAACACTTATTATATATATATATATATATATATATATATATATATATATATATATATATATATATATATATATGGTCCTGTGGATACACCTCATAAGGGGTTGTATGGTGTATTATGTACATTTTGTGATGGTTAATACAGCTTAAGTTAGCAAAAATGCTCAGTTCTTGTGTGAAAAAGTTAGTACACCCCCTAAATTTATCACTACATCAAATGGTTGAAATAAAAATCAATTGTAAATTAGTATAGAGCGTCTAGGAAGCCGAACCTTATATAAACCTGGTGAATAAACTGGCTCACATATGCTGAAAAGTAGATTCATAGGCACTTTTTTACTGCATCTGACGTACAAAAACTGTTCAAAACTGCAGGTGAGTTTAATAGCCTTAGCGGGACTCCCGTCATTTACTGCCAGTAAATGACGGGCAAACTCAGAGAAAGATAGTTTTTAATGGCAGATTTATTTATAAATGAAATCCAGATGGGACTAATAACAGTAAAATCATTTGCACTCTTTTTATGGATGAATGTAATTATTGTCAGAGCTCAACAAGTGTGAAAAACAAGTGAAACACTGTTGATTTTAAGATTTAACACACACGTACAGTAAGCCTGAACAGAGTTTAATAATTGCACGGAACATAATTAAACCATTTTAATGCATATTATGTAAATGCATGACATATGTTCAACAAATGTGATGTGGTTAAGAATTGTTTATGCAAATTAACTCAGCAGGTTTGTAAGCATAAAAATCGTTTTGTTTTATAAGCTGTCCATACGTTAATATTGTACGCATCAGTATCTGTCCGAACATACAGAAATGTAAATGCACTTTAAAAATGAATACAAGTGTGTGCGAAACTATCACCGTCTTTAGACTTTTTATATTTGTCTTCATTATTTAAAGCCATGGCTTCTTCTTGCAGAGCTCTTTGCTTGTTTAATGACTGACTAGTTGTAAATAAATGAACTTGATTGTTCTGATTTGGCTTTAAACTCAGGACTACACTGCTGGGACGCATCTAGTCTCTCTCTCTCTCTCTGGTCATCATCACACTATCACAGTGTCAGAGATGGAGGAGAGGATTCAGGCTATAGAAACCAGCATCGATCCGCTCCCTGCCGACCGGAGCCAAACCTGCTGACTGTGTGCAAATAGATGAAGGGAGTGAAGAGAAAAAAAGAGCTTCACCCCTCTCTTTTTCTCTGCCTCTCAATATTTCTCTGTTTGGAAGAAGCATGAGGTCAGAATTATGCCGTTTGGTGTGTTTGCCTGCTTTGCCTGGAGGACTTTCTTATTCAGCAGGGTTGCAACATTGAGACTTAAAGAAGTGGCTAACTTACAATTCATGAGTGTGTGTGTGAGTGTGAGTGTGAGTGTGAGTGTGAATTGGCCTCGACTTACAGGGTGTTGAAGTGGAGTTTCAATTGGAATGACAGGAAGAGGACTTTTATTTGAGATTAAACTAAAATAGTTCCATCATTAATACATATATATATATATATATATATATATATATATATATATATATATATATATATATATAAATATATATATATATATATATATTTTTTTTTTTTTATGTGTCCACTGACTGATACGCATAACTGATTTTTAATTATTTTATTTCAGCTTCCTGCTTTTGTTGTTGTTGTGTGCCGTCATTTAGAAACTCAACAAATGACACCATTCATCAGTATCAGTAACACATATTAGTCAAGCTGTCTCTATAATTATGTGAGTCGCTTTATGTTTTTTGTCTTTGTTTTGAGGACTTTGCGGCAAAATATTAATAGCATTCTGGGGAAATGAAGTGTTCTGCCACCATGGTCAAAGTTAATGCATTAAATATAACAATTTAAATATCTATATCAATATACTGAATAGTATTAATATTATTATTATAAAAGTATTATTTTGTATTATCTTATATTAAATATATTGTTCAATATATTGATATATACAGTATATATATATATTATATACATATATAATACAATTAATGAGATAAATATATAAATATAATATTCAAATAGATATAATGAATGACATTTTTTATACATATATATATATATATATAATTTGCATTTAAAATGAAATATAGATTTATCATATAATTTATTTTTAATTAAATATATGTAATAACTTGTATAAAAAGTTTGTTCATTTCAATTAAATTGCACTTCTTCCTTAAATTTACATTCTGCATCCTGTTTTCCACCTCAGTTCAGATTCAGTAATAGAATTGTAATATAAAAGGCATCTCAATTCAGTTGAATTCTCTATGGCACACAACCCTGTTCTCCACACCTCCTCTCCACTTTCCCCTCATTTTCTTTCACTTTTCCCATTTCTTGCTCCAAACATCCATCCGTCCATCTTTTGCTCATAGCCGTCCATTTTAAGCACGTCCGGTGTCCTCCATCACACTCCATCTTTGGCTTTTTCATCTGCTATAAAATCCCTTTCATCCTCTTTCTGCCCATTTTCTCTTCCTCCTCAGCCTCCTCTTCATCAGCGTCTGAACAGCAGGCGGACTGGGGAGATTAAAGCTCAAGTTCATTGGGGTTTTTTCCCGCTGGTCCCAAAACAGAGCCGTATAAAGCTGGAGGATTTACCTCAGACATTTCATCAGATATATGTTGGGGTGCTTAGAGGGATCATTCACTCATCCATGAACACTGTGTCATGATTTACTCATCGTGACACGGTTGTTCAAAACCCACTTGACCTTCACGACCTCCTTCTGTCGTTGAACAGTCCACAGTTTTATGTTTATATGTGAGCGAATTTGATTGTTGAGTGTAACCCTTGAAATGAGTCTGATATTCACCTTTATGATTATAGGTAAGCGAATTTTCATTTTTTTGAGTGAACAAACCCTTTAAATGAGTCTGATATGTGTAGTTTTATGAATATAGGTGAGCGAATTTCCAGTTTTATGTTTATAGGGGAGCGAATTTCCAGTTTTGAGTGAACAAACCCTTTAAATGAGTCTGATGTGTGCAGTTTTCTCATTATAGGTAAGCGAATTTCCAGTTTTGAGTGAACAAACCCTTTAAATGAGTCTGATATGTTTAGTTTTATGAATATAGGTAAGCAAATTTACAGTTTTGAGTGAACGAACCCTTTAAATAAGTCTGATATGTTTAGTTTTCTGATTATAGGTGAGCGAATTTCCAGTTTTGAGTGAACAAACCCTTTAAATGAGTCTGATATGTTTAGTTTTATGAATATAGGTAAGCAAATTTACAGTTTTGAGTGAACGAACCCTTTAAATAAGTCTGATATGTTTAGTTTTATGAATATAGGTAAGCAAATTTACAGTTTTGAGTGAACGAACCCTTTAAATGAGTCTGATATGTGCCGTTTTATGATTATAGGTAAGCGAATTTTCATTTTTTGAGTGAACAAACCCTTTAAATGAGTCTGATATGTGCAGTTTTCTGATTATAGGTGAGCGAATTTCCAATTTTGAGTGAACGAACCCTTTAAATGAGTCTGATATTCACCTTTATGATTATAGGTAAGCGAATTTACAGTTTTGAGTGAACGAACCCTTTAAATGAGTCTGATATGTGCCGTTTTATGATTATAGGTAAGCGAATTTTCATTTTTTGAGTGAACAAACCCTTTAAATGAGTCTGATATGTGCAGTTTTCTGATTATAGGTGAGCGAATTTACAGTTTTGAGTGAACAAACCCTTTAAATGAGTCTGATATGTGCAGTTTTCTGATTATAGGTGAGCGAATTTCCAATTTTGAGTGAACAAACCCTTTAAATGAGTCTGATATGTGCAGTTTTATGAATATAGGTAAGCAAATTTACAGTTTTGAGTGAACGAACCCTTTAAATGAGTCTGATATGTGCCGTTTTATGATTATAGGTGAGCGAATTTTCATTTTTTGAGTGAACAAACCCTTTAAATGAGTCTGATATGTGCAGTTTTATGATTATAGGTGAGCGAATTTCCAGTTTTGAGTGAACAAACCCTTTAAATGAGTCTGAAATGTGCAGTTTTATGATTATAGGTAAGCGCATTTTCATTTTTTGAGTGAACAAACCCTTTAAATGAGTCTGATATGTGTAGTTTTATGAATATAGGTAAGCAAATTCACAGTTTTGAGTGAACGAACCCTTTAAATGAGTCTGATATGTGCAGTTTTATGTGCAGTTGGCGTGGATGTGCGTCTGCTCTCAGCTGATTGTGTATTCAGGTCAGATCAGCCTCCATCTGAGGGGCGAGTCTGTATTCAGAGCACTTTTCATACCAGTATTTCTCCATTATTAACATAAATTAATCATCAAACAGACAGACATATGCAGCTTAAAGAAGATGAAATCCAAGCCAGCAAATTAGCATTAGTGTTTTTATGACAGGAGCTGGGACTTCTGCTGCAGGTATGGGGTGACAGAACACCGTGTTCACCTTTTTCAGCTATCAGTTCGCAGAATCGGGCAGTAATGGATCCCTGTGCTTATCATCTGTAATGTATGGAACATTTTCATTACTGCGTTTTCGAGGGCGCTGATAGCGTTCGCTGGTGGAATGGATTGCTGTTTGAGAGCATTAAGATGTAAGGATCTGTACTTATGTATGGAGTTGGTAAGATGTCACAGACGAGCAACTCTATTCCAACAGCATCCGATCGGATCAGTGTAGCTTTTCCTCTCTGGTTTGCTCTATCGTTGGGATAACTGAACCAGCATATTTATGTATTTCAGCAAAGGAGGTTCTGCATGTGACATGGCCTGTCATCTTTTGCTCAATGCTCTGTTCCAGACAACTCGAAACTTTTGTCGTACTCTTACTTGGAAAACCGATTGAAAGATTGGACATCCGACAATCCACAGATTGATCAATCCCACTTCAATGCGAAAGGTCATTTGAGGTCATTTTCAAGATGGTGATGTTCCACTGGTTGTTTTCAGTAATCTGAATTATCTGGAATAATCTAAATTATTTTAGATACTATATTATTGTTTATTGTTTTGTCTTGTTTTGTTTATTGTATTTGTATTAATTTTATGGTCTTAATTTGTTTTTATGTGTTATTTTCATTTCATTTTTTTTTTTTTTTTTGTGATTTATGTGTTGCAAAAAAAAGATTTTACGCCTCTTTGCAATGGCTACTTTTGAATGTCAATGCAGGAACAGGCTTTTTCACGCATAATCATGTAGTTATGAGACAAACACATGCTAATCTCCTGTTTTACACAGTGTTTTTTTTTTTTTTTTTGAGTGAACAAACCCTTTAAATGAGTTTGACATGTGCAGTTTAATGTTTATAGGTGAGCGAATTTAGTTTTTTGTAGTGAACGAACCCTTTAAATGAGTCTGATATGTGCAGTTTTATGATTATAAGTGAGCGAATTTAAATTTTATGGTCTTAAGTTGTTTTTGTATGTTATTTTCATTTAATTTTTTATTAAATTTTTTGCATTTTTATGATTTATGTGTTGCTTGCAAAAAAAAAAAAAAAGATTTTACGCCTCTTTGCAATGGCTACTTTTGAATGTCAATGCAGGAACAGGCTTTTTCACGCATAATCGTGTAGTTATGAGACAAACACATGCTAATCTCCTGTTTTACACAGTGTGAAAGGAGAATGCATGCTTCCATTAGCCTTCCAGGTTAATAAAAAGATGGCGTGCTTGAAAGGACGCTAAAACCATGCATTTATTCACACAAATGAGTGGCCACGTTGCCAATTACAGCCCTAAATGAGCTCCTAATAAGTTAATTGTTTTATTAGTTGCATCGCACTCTTGACAGCAACTGCGGTTTGTCTGATATTCATGATCCAATCCGAATGGAAAGGTTGAGAGCGAAACCACAGATGAACACTGGTCCGACCGCATGCGTCGGGAGAGAGAGGTGTCTTTTTAATGCGCTCAACTACAGTAATTAATCAATTACGAGTATCAACATAATGAAAACAGTAAACAGTTTGGCCTGTCAAAGCCAGGACTGAGCATTAGCATCTCATTTAGCACGTAGGGTGTGATATGCTCATTTTGCCCATTTGCCGTATTTTCCCCTTCTGTCTTCATCCGTCTTCCACTCGTAGCTGGGGACAAAGATGATAGGAGAAGATTTATCGGGATTGACAGGTTTTTAGAGCTCCGACTTGGAAAGGCTTGAAAAGGTAAATTGAAGATGGGTGGGAGAGAATCCCGGTCCTTTAAGCGACGGGCCAATTACTTATTCTTTCTGATGAAGTGGGAAGATGCTTCATGATCAGGTTAAACACTAAACCCACTTTTGCTTGGCTCAGATTGCACTCGCTCACCGCGACGCACCTGCCAAGACGGGGATCGCTTTCCTGCCACCAGAAATGGTGCAATAGCTATGGCTGAGCTATGCTTTTTCCTTTCATGTAGTGTGTGTTATAATGGTTTGTGAATGTAGAAGTTTCAAAGATCAAAAGTGCAGATAAATCGAGTTATTGTCTCTCAAAAGACTGCCTGAAACGAGTCGTCAGTAAGTCCAGTCTCACTTCCTGTTGAATCGACGTAGGTTTGTGGCTAATTTGCATAATGCCAGCCTGTGGTCTTGATTGGCTGCTCGTGAACAGTGTCGGCTTTGCCCCGCCCTCAAACACTGTAGTTGTATCTCAGACTGGAAGAGTTCGGTTTGAGTTGTTCACGTCGAGAAGACGCTGTTTAGATGCTCTTACAAAGGATGAGATTGATACGGTAAAAACGGCGTTATCGTTACTGTTCGTATCACTGTGTGTCAAGTGCTGAGAAAGAGCTGAAACTTAAATATAGTAATGGGCGTTTGGTTTCCGACACATGCTGTAAATGCTCGACCAATCACAACAGACTGGGCCGTCTGACCAATCAGAGCAGAGCATGCTCTAGGAAAGGAGGAGTTTAGAGAGACTGAATCATTTCAGACACTGTGAGAAAAGAGATGATGCTGCAATGCATATTATGAGAACATTAAAGTGTTTTTTTGACCTTGGATGCATGTAAATCTATTGTAGGAGACTCCAAAACAAAATTTGGAAACTTTAAAATAGCATAACAAGGGGACTTTAAATGTCTAGATTGCAGTTTAACCGAACTGAACAGATGGTGTTTAGAGGGAATGCAAGAAAGTTGAGTGGCTGTTTTGCTCTGGTTTGTCTTTTTTCAGGTTACTGGTACTTATCAAATGCATTGTCCCATGACATTTTTACAAACATCTCTATTTATACATGCATTGCTTTTTATTTTAATTAAGTTTATTTAATTAGTGTATTTTATTTGTTCCAGTTCTGCATTTGAAGGCAAATATTCTAAACATTTATTATGACTTTGATGTTTATGGTTTTGTGTTGAACAGAAGTAGCTGATATTGATTGCTGTTAGATGAACTTGTGTTGTGTTACGAGGGCAACGGTCCTGCAATGTCAGATATGCAACTGTTCTGGAAATAAGCTGAAAAAAAGGTTCATTTATAAACAAATTTATGAATAAGATCAAGTTAAGGCAAACACAATAAACTGCATAAAACCAAACAGTTTTTGTGTGGTGATAAAACTGTCATACGAATAAGCTATAATCATGATTACTGCAAATATGTAAATTCTGCTATTAAAGTTTCTTTATTTTCCTCCATTCACTACTTACAATCTATATATATATATACTGTATATATATATATATGAAGAGTTCAGATGCAAAAGCCTCTAAGTGTCATCTGAAATTTTCTTCTGGAATGATCATTTTTATCAAGCTCGTATATTTAAGTTCAGTAATTTCACTTAAATGGCAATGAAAATTAGCTATTAATTGTCATTTGAGTGAAATTACTGATATACGAGCTGATATACTAAATATTCATATATAAATATATATATATATTTAGTATACATTCTTTAATGATTCATTTATTTTCTTATTTCGTTTTTTTATTATTAATTATTTATATATTTGTATATATAATGCTTTAGTTTTTTTTCCAGTTTTAACAATTTTAGTGCTTAAGTTAAAGTTAGTTGCCAATGCAACATTTTTTTTTTTTTTTTTTGAGCATTCAATAACGGGGGATGTCTCATGCAGATATTCTGTGCAAACACAACATTTGCATTAACAGTTCTGATCTGCAAAACAGTCTGACTGTTTCATTAACACATTTTTTTTTTTATCAATGGTTGGTTGGTTCACTAAGCGAACATCGCCACCCAGGATCGGTTGGTCATTTAAGCGCGCTCAGTGGTGGACGGTGGCGATGGCAGCGCGGAGTGTGTTTCCATGAGGGATGTGGGAGATGTACGGGGTGGACAGATGGAGTAATGCGTTCCAGCTCGAGCCAAGCATCGTCCTGACTGGTTCTGGCTGGTTCTGACTGGTTTTGGCCGGTTCTGACTGGTTCTGACGGGTTCTGGCTGCCAGCCTGCGCAGGGAACGGTGGAGGCGTCAGTAATGCCTCATCACTGGCAGATGCCTCTCTCAAGGCCAAAATGTTTGCACTTGACTATAAGCCACCCACACATGCTTGGGTTTTCACAAGTAGCAGGCTGTTATATAAGCTGAATTCTGATGGCTCACTTGCGCTGGGATTTCTGTTTTTAATGATAACTCAATAATAAGTCATCTTGAGAGACAAACTTCAGCAAACAGCAGCACTGTTGCAAATTATCTGTAAAACGGTATTTTCTCCTCAGCATTGTGCACTGTGTTGAGTCTAATTGACTGTGAATCATATAACGGGCTCTGCTAAACTAAAGGAGTCTGTGGGGAAATAAGAGAATCAACAAACTAGCTAACGCAGAATCTGTGCGGGAAACAATGAAGGCATGAGAACGTAAATATCGTGACCAAATGTGATGAGGGTCTCGAATTACTCTAGGTAAATAGACCCGAAGGGCTTTTCTGTTGTTATAAATTTACACTGTAAAAAATTTGCTGTAGTTTTGCAGCTGTTTGCCAGTAACTTACTGTAGATTTAAATGTATGTTATTTACTGGCAACAGTTTGTTCAAAGTTAAATGAACATTAAACATTAACAAGTCTTTGTCTTTAAAGAATAAAATTATAAAATAACAATCTAATGCAAAGCATTCTGGGAACCAGAAATCTTCATCAACCTTTTTCTGTTTTTTTTCCTTCAGATTTTGGTTCCCAGAATGCTTTGCATGAGGATGTTATTTTAGTTTTATTCTGTAAAGATAAAGACATGTTAATGTTTAATGTTCATTTAATTTTGAACAAATTGTTGCCAGTAAATAACATCAATTTAAATCTACAGTAAGTTACTGGCAAGTAGCTGCCAGTAATACTGTAATTTCTACAGATTTTTCTAACAGTGTAGAAATGACAGAACGAATTAGTGATGGCTGGAACAATCAATTAATGATTTTTTTATTTATTTTTGTGTGCCATTTTGATATTTGCTTTTCCTTTTGTCCCTGTCTGTGGATAGATAATACACAACCGTGTCTTATTGTGTTAACATTAATTTGTTAAGGAATAAATTAATTAATTAAATGATAACTTAATATATAAATAAATGTAAAAAAAAAAAAATATATATATATATATATATATATAAAGCAAATCATATAATTTATATACTATATATATACAACACAAACAAACACACAACTGTTTCTGATTGTTAAATATAAAACATACAATTATAAAATACATACAAATGTTTTCTTATTAGTAATTATTTATTATTATTATTATTATTAATATTAATACATTATTGAATTATTTTTAATTATTTAATAAATTAATTATTTAATTCATATTTAATTATTTTATATACATTTTGATTAATTATTTTGCATGCTTTATTTAGTCTTACTATTTTTTCTTTATGTATCGATTTGTTTACTTTTATAACTTTTTAATAATGTTTCTAAAAGTAGGATGCTGTATCTGATTTTGTTAGCATCAGTTAGTGAAAGTGTTTCTGTTCTGTAGTGCTTCAAAGAATCATTTTTATAAAACTTTGTTTGTTTTGCAGTAGCTTTTTTTTATTTAATTTTTTTTACCACCACCTGAAAAAGTTTGAGAAGCATTGCTGTGCAGAAAGACCAGCTCAGGACAAAAGTTTGCTGTGTCGGTGGTGCGGTTTGGCTGGCTCGGCGTGTCCGCGGGGAGGAGATGGTGGGTCTGGTTCACAGATCAGTGGGTTTAATTAGGTCTGATGTGTGGCGCTGAGAGTGGGCCTACACTCCTCTCACATCCAATCACTCACACACAGAGCAAGAGTGGCTTTCCTAGTGTAGTGGTGTAAGAGAAACGGATGAACAGTCTCTGTGGAGTTGTCCTGCTCTCCTCCTCCATCTCCAGCATCAAGCGTTGTCTGTTCTACTAACCATCAGCTCTATACAACTCCTAAGATCCAGTGTTATGGGTTATCCCAGAGTCTACATTTAGGACGAGGACTGGCCCAGATATTGAATATTCAAAAGATATTTGTGATTTTAGAGTTTGCAAGTTTGATTAATTTCAGTGAGTCAATTAATATTTCAATGAATCGATTCAAAACTCTGATTCACTTATTTGTTTACACTATTTTGTTATTTGTTTACTATTTTTTAATGTTAAATTAGTTAAAAACAGCATGGTAAAACATGATTTAGTTATTTTCAACTAGATAACTATTCTGTCAAAAAAAAAAAAAAAAAAATATATATATATATATATATATATATATATATATATATATATATATATATATATATTTTGTCAATATATAATGATAAATTCTACAAAAATTCTTCTTTAAAATAAACACATATAGATATAAATCAACTAAATTCCCAAAACGACTGCTCAAATGACACATCAAACTTTTAAATGCAATTTAACTTAAATTGCATTAAATTGAAATTAAATTGCATTTAAGCATTTGATTTATCATTTGAGCAGTTGGTTTGCAGATTTGATTTATTATTTGAGAAATTGAGAATTTGATTTATTTTAATTTTGTTAGGAAAAAACTTTGATATGGCACCAGTACTGTATATATGTTTTATAATAATAAGAATAATAATAATAAAAAAAAACATTCTCCTTACTAATATTTGAAACTATTCTTGTACATACAGTATTATATATATATAAATATATATATATAGAAAGAGAGAGAGAGAGAGAGAGAGAGAGAGAGAGAGAGAGAGAGAGAGAGAGAGAGAGAGAGAGAGAGAGTTATTTTTTATAATATAATATTATTAAATATATTTATAGGTAAATATTTAATAACATTTAAATCATTTTATAGTTATTTATTTTAAATCATAATTTGTAATATATATATATATATATATATATATATATATATATATATATATATATATATTAGTCAAAAGAATGAAAAATATGTAGATGTTTTTAGCCATATCAATAATCCCTATGGCACTGACACATCTGTTGTATTTCTGCATCCGTCTGACTGCTGTTGTTGATTACTTCTCTTTCATGTAGTTCATGTTGACACTTCCATCAGTTTCCCAGAATGACTGTCTGTCGCTGGGGAGGCTGGAAGTCTAAATCAATCTGAATCTAAAGCCATAATAAAGTATATTTAATGCTGACAGACACACCGGATGAGGAACATGCCCTCATTAGGATAGGAGCTTGTGTTTTCCACAAGACGTATCGTTGACTATAAAGATAATTCAATAAATTAAGTATAATTTAAAAAAATGAAGTGGTGCCGCTAATGCGAATGCGAAGCGTCCAGAATCCAGAAAGCGTCCTAAAGAGAAGCTGTTTTTAGATTCGCAGGGTGACTCAACTACAGAACAGCTCACAGTTTGATGTGTCATTTGTTTTTACAGCTGTATTTTTATAGGACTTTTTGCAACTCAATCGCATAATCCTCATACCGAGAAATGCCATCAGTTCTTTAATTTGGATCCATTTCAAGATGAAAATAGCATTGGGTAAGCTAATACTGTTGAGTTCTGCAGATAGATTAGCACTGCGTATCATAACACACACACACACACACACACACACACACACACACACACACACACACACACACACACACACACACACACACAGTGGTTTGTTTTATATACGAGTCCTGTCACTTGAATCATCGCTCTGTGTGTTTGCTAATCCCTGAATGCTAAATCCTAGTGTGATTTAAGCAGGTGCAAGAACTACATAACCGTATTGTCATGATCTGCAGATTTATCAGCTGAACATCCATGATGGGAATCTCCCGTTCCTCCACATCCCAATCCCAGCTCTATTGAGATCCGTAGAGTGTGGAGGCCGGTTGAGTTTAGTGAACTCTCTGGCTACGTTTACATGCACAACTTTTGTTTCAGTCGGACTGAACTCATTACGATTGATGAATCCGAACGTAATGTTAACATGAACGCTAAACATGTGATCGGGTTGATGTTCATATTCCCAATATTGAGCTGTTTGCGCATAATAACCATTCTCCTACATTGATTCTTTATTTGTTTTAAACAGCAGACTTAATATTTATCAATTTCTGGTCATAATTTGGAGTCAATGAGCATATGAACCGTTGTGCCATGCTGCTTATATTCATCACACAGTAAAAATTAGGGCTGGGTTTCGATTCAAATTTCAAGAATCGATTCGATTCCGATTCTCAAGATCTTTGAATCGATTATCATTATTCGATTCGATCCGATCCGATCCGATCTGATCTTCGGGATTTAAATAAGTGTTTTTGAAAAAAGCATTTTTTTCCAGCTGTTACCTGAATTACAGGACTGTAGTTATGCAACATATTGATACTATTACTATAGACATTCAACTGCAAATTAATGGAGTATTGATGGTTGTAAAGAACAATCCCCCTTCCAGAGTGTTGATACAACTGCTTTCACAAACTTGCACTGGTGTAGACGACAGAGGACGCAGAGGTATATCAGCAGCAGTAGACCGATTATTTAGACGCGAACCTGATGTATTATTAAAAATGACATTAAGAATTAGGGCTGCACGATATTGGGAAAAAATGACATTGCGATATTTTATTTTTCTGCGATATATATTGCGATATGAAATCTAATCAAATTTTTTCTTACAAACAAAAATGGGGTGAGCACACTTACATTCTCATTTTAAATGATTTAAACATCAGAGTATTATTTAAATTAGAGTACATTATTTGTTTGTAACTTTAGGATATGGTTTGAATTGTTAACATATTAACTAACATGAACTTACCATGAGCAATACTTTTGTTACTGAATTTATTAATCTTTGTTTATCTTAGTTTATAAAAACACAGCTGTTCATTGTTTGGTAATGTTACTTCACAGTGCATTAACTATGTTAACAAATACTGTACAACTTTTGATTTCAACAATGAAGGCTATAGCCTAAATGTTGAAATTAACAATGTTGTAGAAGTGCAGTTTAGTAATAGTAAATGTTAACTAATGTAGTTAAATAGTTTAATAAATAGAACATTATTGTAAAGTGTTACAGATTTTTTATACACCAATTCAGACGTCTCGTGAGTTCAGTGTTGGACAGATCAGTTGTTTAAACCATTCATTAAATTGAAAGTTCGCGAATCGGACGTGTACGGCACACGTTGTGTAGTTATCTCTATGGTAATTATCTTGGCAGTTTAGGATATCGCACAAGATTTGACAACACAGAAAACATTTCATCACTGGATAGGTTTTTTTTTTCGACACCATCGTGTCAATTTATTTTGATTAATATGCGCGAGGGAGAGAGAGCAAGACAGCGCTCGTGTTGTTTGAAGACGGTGAAGGTGAGCGCGCGCGCGGCCGGGGCAGGCTTTGCAAATTGCTTTGCTTTTGTCAAGCTCGTTCTCTGCATTGCTTCTGAACCAGAAATTGTGCCAGAACGCAGCTTTGAGCGTTTCTGGAGTTTTCAAAGCAACCGCTTACTTAACGTTACTGACCGCCATGTTCGTTGTTTTAATGTCCTTCCACCTCGCGCGCATGCGTGAATTCAATGACGCGGCAAGTTAAAGTTCACGGGGAAAATGTAGGCCTATTATTAAATCGATCCTCTGAATTACGGATCGATCTTTAGAAATTAATATGAAAATCGATTCAGAATTGGTGAATCGATTTTTTCAACACAGCCCTAGTAAAAATGCCCAAAACCAGTCGCCTGTGGATGAGAATGCGAAACTAGGACTGGTGGGACGTTATCCTGCTTCACTTTACAGACGCTAAGGAGTGAAAGGAGAATTTTAGAATGGCGGGACACTAATTTATATGACTTTTTATTCAACAGGAAGAACGGCTCGTTCCGCGCGTCACACGTCATTACGCTATTTCTATGCGCAGTCCTTTCAGTTTCGGTTTTCAATCCGATCAATATGTTTACATGTTCTCTGGATCGGATTAGAAAAGGAGTAAACCACCCCTTTCAATCCGATCAAAATTTCATTGGGATCGAGCTCAACCGGATCGGAGTAAGGTGTTTACATGAAGGATTTTCAGTCCGATTGAGCCGTCGATCCGATTACTAACGGATTGTTTGGTTGCATGTAAACGTAGACACTGACATGATCAAGAAACCAGTCTGAGATGATTTGAGCTTTGATGTTTGATGTCATCAGAACATGCTCATAAAGAGCTGAACATGATCAGCATGATCATGTGGCGTTTAATCGATGCTCAATTGGTACTAAGAGGCACAAAGAAGGGTTGCAAGAAAACATATAACACACCATTAAAGCACCAGCCTGATCCGCTGATATAAGACAGGATGATCCATACTCATGTTGTTCACGTCAAATTCTGACTCTACCATCTGAATGTCGCAGCAGAAATCGACACTCATCAGAACAGGCGACGTTTTTCTAATCCTCTATTATCCAGTTTTGTAGCCTGGAAATCCAGACCTAAATCTGAAAGATTAATGGTCTGGCATCGACTAATGAAAATCGGCCAGCTCGAGGGGCGGCACCAAGCATGCATTTGAAAATCTCACTGCACGCAATTGGATAACACTACGACCAATCACAACACCCCATACGCTTAGCTACCAGCAGAGCTAACTGGTAGATTAGACTCTTGCCGTATCCGGTCGGCAAAACAGCAAAAACGCCCTTCTTGCAAAGGAACGATTGGAGCGCAGTCTTCTGTTCCTCTTTTAGATAAAAAGCCAAGTCTAACTCGTTCATTGTAGCGGCCAAAGCCGTTTCAAACAACTGGTGTTCATCCATAGCCATCTTGCAATGTTTACTAATGACTTCGACATCACAGCGCTGTCGTCATCTCGCCTCTGGCCCGCCTATATCAGATAACCCGATGTGATTGGTGCAGCTCGGATACAAGGACATATTTAATGAGCATCATTACTCGACGCCAGAGTAACTCGCTGAACAAATTCAACTTGTGCTCTCGCGAGAACTCTGGATTTCCAGGGTAGCGGTTTTATTAAGTGTGTGTTAATCGTATCCTCATTTTGTTGTTCTCATCTGACAGGAGTGTCACTGGTGTGTGTTCACTGCTCCTCTTCTGCTTCTAGGTTTGGTGTGTTGTGTGTTCAGAGATGACCATCTGTGGTTATTTGAGTCGCTGTTGCTTTTCTATCAGCTTGAAGTTCATCATAAGCAGCTTTTCCTCAAGATGATAAAGTCAGTGCCACTGTATAGAAGCTGCGCAGTGTCATTCACACAAACACTAAACATCGTCATGGTAACACACATGAAATTTAAAAAATGCAATAAGCATTAATTTAACAACATTAAATGCAACATAAAAACCTATATACATAACTGATTAGGAAAAATTATGAAGAAACTTAGTTATTTCAACAAAAATACATCAAATGTGAAGTGTCACGCAGGGAATTGTGGGGTTTTCACTGTAAATTATACAATGACTTGTTCTTTACTGTAAATTTAATGATATTTTACTGTAAAATTACATTAAATGTACTGTTAGTTCTATCACAGTTATTTACCGTATATAGTACGGTATTACTGTTAACCAATTAACAGTTTTCAACCGTAGCATTTTTACAGTCTTTTATCCTTAAAAATCACGATTATTTTTTACAGTGTAGTCCTCCGGCATCAACAAGGCATTTTCACTCACAGAACTGCCGCTCACTGGATATTTCATCTTTTTCGGTCCATTCTCTGTAAACTCTAGAGATGGTTGTGTGTGAAAATCCCAGTAGATCAGCAGTTTCTGAAACACTCAGACCAAGCCCGCCTGGCAGCAACAACCATGCCACGTTCAAAGTCTCTTAAATCACCTTTCTTCCCCGTTCTGATGCTCAGCTTGAACTTTAGCAGATCATCTTGACCATGTCTACATGCGAAATGCATTGATTTGCTGCCATTTGATTGGCTAATTAGATATTTGCTTGAACACACAGTTGAACAGGTGTACCTAATGAAGTGGCAGATGAGTGTGTATATATATATAAACAATAGAGAACATGGCCTGTAAATTCACAAAGCTTTTTTGTCAGAGCACTCCCTCTTACATTCTGCTGGTTAACAAATGTCCTAATTGGCCCATGTGGCTCTTTATCTCCATGCAGATGCTAATAAACTTCACTTGGCTAATTAAACCAGGACATCTAGCTCAGTCTGTCTGGACTCTGGCCTTTCCGGGTCAGTGAGCTGCTCTCTTCATTTCGTTGTGTTCGGGTGAATCTCACGAAAGCTGTCGAGAACATGGCCGGTCACATTTCACTAGGCCCAGACAGAATCTGTGGACTTTCTTTTGCATTTTCCGAGCTGATGTTGAGGTGAAATCTGTGCTGAAATATGTTTAATGGAGATGAGTGCTCTTGTTAGTGGCTCAAAGCATTGTTAAATCAACTCAAATATACGTGTGTGTGTGTGTGTGTGTGTGTGTGTGTGTCTGTGTTTGTGTGTGTGTACACAGTATATATAGCCAATTTTTTGAATCCCTGTTAAAACACTTTCCCCACTTCCAATTCTCATTACTGTAATGTAATTACTGTAAAACAATTACTGTAATGTAAATGCGATGAAAATATAAAAATGCACCAAAATGACATCAAGACTAGAGTTTCACCATTTAGAAAATATAATAAATAAAAATAATAATTTATTAAAATATTTTAAATAATTAAATTAAATTAAATTAAATTAAATTAAATTAAATTAAATTAAATTAAATTAAATTAAATTAAATTAAATTAAATTAAATTAAATTAAATTAAATTAAATTAAATTAAATTAAAGGATCCGCATTACGGTAATGACAACCATCATGAAAATGTCACAATGCAAACCATTTTAGGGTCCCAACATATTTATTAATTCAAATATAATACCTAATTTTATTACAATGTTATTTTAGGGTGAAATGCGACCTGGACATGTTCCTGACAGGTAACCTTAACCTGTCGTAAGTGTATTAAAAATGAAAAAATCAGCATGCACGTCTGTGAAGTAATTCGAGAAGTGTTTATCTGGTAACACTTTACAATAAGATTCATTAGTTAATGTATTAACTAACATGAACTAACCATGAGCAATACATTTGTTACTGTATTTGTTTATCTTTGTTAATGTTAGTTAATAAAAATAAATCTGTTCACTGTTAGTTAATGTTAGTTCACAGTGCATTAACTAATGTTAAGATTTTAATAAAGTATTAGTAAATGTTGAAATTAACATTAACAAAGATTAATAAATGCTGTATATGTGCAGTTCAGTATTAGTTCATGTCAATGTTAACTGAAGAACCTCATTGTAAAGTGTTACCGTTTATCTTCTGTTTTGAAAAGAGGCAGACATGTTTCTGCAGTTGTTCTTTCTCACTCTCCTGTCAGTAACGCGCTGGAAAAAGAAGCAACAAGGAATAAAGACAGGCAGGGAACTGACACTACATCAGCTGATTAAATCAAGATGGCACGTTCCCGCCGGGGATTGTGGGTAAGGCCCACCTCAGAGGTCCTGCTGGGCCCGTCTGATTGTTGACGGGGCTCATTTGGTCCTCCAGGGGTGAGATCCTTTGGGTAACGTTTAATTAGCAACTCATTACGACTGTATGGGGAAAAAAACATCTGGTCTGAATGATTATACGAATAAGAAGTTGAATTTAGTAATTAAGACGTGTGGAAGAGTCAGACGGGATGAGGGATGTCGCTCTCGGAGGAGTCGGTCACACCTGGATTGAATTAGAAGTATCAAGAGATGGGCGTCGGATGATTCCTCGGAGATGTCTCAACTTATTGAACGTAGTCCAATCATCAGGATAGCAATTTACACACAGGTTAAATACGGTTATGAACACACTCCCCAATAACAGAGTAGCCGGCTCTTTGAGATTACTTACAAGGCTAACGGCGTAATCTAATCAAGACTTCTCCCCGGGAACCACTTACACCAACCACGTGCAGAGAGCAAACAAAAAGACATGCACACACTAGGAAATAAACAGGGGAATTCACTAAAACGAGTCCTAACCAGACGCGACACCACTGGATTTCAGCGACAAGCAATTTGTCTGTCCACACCAGAGGCGACATCAATCACAGCCAATCAGAAGAGAGTGTGGGCGGAGTCTCTGTCTCTCTATCTGTCTCTCTACCTTCACATTTCAATTAATAGTAAAATTCCATCAAATTGAATTTAATAATCCTTACATACTATTCATAGTATGAATTAAAAAATAGGGCTTAAAACATTTTCTATTGATCTTAATGGAACAAGGGAATGGACAGTGAATGTGATTCATATTCATAAATTTAAAAAAAAAAACAATGTTTTAATATTTATTTAAAGATTTTTTTTTATTAAGCTCTAGTTTTTTGCTCATTTAAAATTCTCAATTCATAATATGTAAGGATTATTCAATTATATTTGATGGAATTGTACTGTTAATTGAAATCATAAATCTTAAAAAATAAATAAAATGTGTGTGTACTGATTTAAATTATTTCAGCACACCGGATTCATGTAACGAATTATAGAAATCGAGGTTCTGCACCATAAATAATTAAATTGAGAAGAGAATAAAATTCACATAAATGTGATTTTTAACTAGAAATGCTAAATTTTGTCTAGACAAACTTGACAAGGCCTTGTATGAAAGTTTTGAAAAATGTTTTAAAAGCCTGTTATACAGCAAGGACACATTAAATTGAGCAAAATTAAATGCATTTAAAATGTTACAAAAGTTTTCTGTTTTAAATTAATGCAGTTCTTTTGAACTTTCTATTCACCAAAGAATCCTGAAAAAAAGTATCATAGTTCCAACAAAAATATCAAGCAGTTTTGAACGTTGACAATAATAATCAATGTTTCTTGAGCAGCAAATCATCATATTAGAATGATTTCTGAAGGATCATGTGACACTGAAGACTGGAGTAATGATGCTGATGAAATGATACTGGAGAAAATTCAGCTTTGATCACAGGAATAAATTACATTTTACTATATATTCACGCAGAAAACAGCTGTTTTCAATTTTAATAATATTTCACAATTTTACTGTTTTTACTGCATTTTTGATCACATAAATGCAGCCTTAGTGAGCAGAAGAGACTTCTTTCACCTTAAAAAACCTTAAAAAATTGGATGGATGGATGTATGGATGGATGATGGATGGATGGATGGATGGATGGATGGATGGATGGATGGATGGATGGATGGATGATGGATGATGGATGGATGGATGGATGGATGGATGGATGGATGGATGATGGATGGATGGATGGATGGATGGATGGATGGATGGATGGATGGATGGATGGATGGATGGATGGATGGATGGATGGATGATGGAGGATGATGGATGGATGGATGGATGGATGGATGGATGGATGGATGGATGGATGATGGATGGATGGATGGATGGATGGATGATGGATGGATGGATGGATGGATGGATGGATGATGGATGGATGGATGGATGATGGATGATGGATGATGGATGGATGGATGGATGGATGGATGGATGATGGATGGATGGATGGATGGATGGATGGATGGATGGATGGATGGATGGATGGATGGATGATGGATGGATGGATGGATGGATGGATGGATGGATGGATGATGGATGGATGGATGGATGGATGGATGGATGGATGGATGGATGGATGGAGTACTACTTTAAGTGCAAATAGTTGGTTAATCTGTTTAAAATACTGTGCACTATCATGTTTAATGAGTTCTACACACTGACTTGTGTTTGCCGGAGAAAAAATTGCGCTGTCCTCTGGGAAGTTACAGGGCAGATCATCACGAACCCAACACTGCAGATCTGCGAGTCATAAACAGAACACAGGCTTTGATTTAATCTCAGTCAATGCGTGAAGATTTGCGACTCTTGATGGGAGATATACACTGGACTGTGTTGCACTTAACCTGCCTGACTCCTCGGGTGATTCGCTCGGGCTCCTTTGACTGATGCCTCGCCACTCCCGCCGACTGACTGACACTCGACAGGGCGTCTCATTACACATATAGATAGAAGAGCCCTGCCAGCTCACCCTCTCAGAGTTTGCCCCGTCACTCTTTCACTTGACCGTGAGGCACTGCCCAAAAGATGTGAACAGAGCTAATCATTCAAACGCCATACTTGAATAATTCTATCAGTACCATTAAATGTCTAAACATAAATAAATTATATAATTAAATAGAAATATTTACATAATATGAGATCAAATAGTGTAATAAAAAGTTTTATTTGCCTTTTTATACTGATGTAAAAATACTTCAAACTAGGTCAATTCACTTGAGAAGCAACACTGCAGATGTTAAGACTTTTTCTTACTCAAAGTTTTCATTTAAGTAGAAACAAGTTAAAACAAGTTTTAAAAAAAGTGTAGTGAGACAAAATATGCTTATACCCAAGATATGTATATATATATATATATATATATATATATATATATATATATATATATATATATATATATATATATATATACACTGACTATTGTCAGGGTTTTACAGAGGATGCAGACAAGATGGTAAGGTTAATAGTTTATTTTCAGGGAGTGTGGAGATGCAGACAGATGGTGAGTAACAGAAACACAGAATAACAGTGGATGCTTAGCTGGTTGGTAATGTCCTTGTCTTTCTTTCTCTTTGCAGATGATGTCGGGCTGAAGGCAGAACAGGATGGCAGGCAGGATGGATTGGAGAGGATGAAATGACAGGTAGGAATCCAGGTAAGTGTTCGGAAGTCTGTGGGTCATGTTAAGGTGAACATCGACGAGACCAGACAAGGAGTGAAGGGAGAGTGTTGAATATAAAGGGTGGTTAATGAGGGAGTGCAGGTGATGATGATTGGTGATTGGGTGAGTGAGTGCAGGTGTGCGCCATGGAGGATTCTGGGGAATGAAGTGCACACACAGATGAAGGCTGAAGAACGTGACCGTGACATTACTCCCCCCTCCCGTAAGGCGCGTCCCGCGCCGAAGAAGGCAGCATACGGGAGGGAGGGTGGGCATCCTGGAGTCCGTGACGGGAAGGTGGAGCAGGTTCAGGAGTACGGACTCCAGGATGGTGGCAGGACAGACAGAGGAGGTGATCAGGACGGTGCAGACTGAGCAGGGAACCAAGGTGAAGCAGACTGATCAGGGGACCATGGTGATACAGGCTGAGCAGGGGACCATGGCGGTAAGGACCTTTCGGGTGGCCATGGCGGTGCGGACCCTTCGGGTGGCCATGGCGGAGAGGACCCTTCGGGTGGCCACGGCGGAGAGGACCCTTCGGGTGGCCACGGCGGAGAGGACCCTTCGGGTGGCCACGGCGGAGAGGACCCTTCGGGTGGCCACGGCGGAGAGGACCCTTCGGGTGGCCACGGCGGAGAGGACCCTTCGGGTGGCCACGGCGGAGAGGACCCTTCGGGTGGCCACGGCGGAGAGGACCCTTCGGGTGGCCATGGCGGAGAAGACTGATAGCCCCCCCCCCAAAATTCCTTTGGGGAAATATCAGGCTTTAACACGGGACTGGAAGAGGCAGGGGGCGAAAGCGGCTCTGGGCTGGACAGGACCAGTGATGAAGGCGGCTCTGGACTGGACAGGACCAGCGGCGAAGAGGGCTGTGAGCTGGGCGGAACCAGCGGCGAAGAGGGCTGTGAGCTGGGCGGAACCAGCGGCGAAGAGGGCTGTGAGCTGGGCAGCGATGAGGGCTGTGAGCTGGGCAGCGATGAGGGCTGTGAGCTGGGCAGCGATGAGGGCTGTGAGCTGGGCAGCGATGAGGGCTGTGAGCTGGGCAGCGATGAGGGCTGTGAGCTGGGCAGCGATGAGGGCTGTGAGCTGGGCAGCGATGAGGGCTGTGAGCTGGGCAGCGATGAGGGCTGTGAGCTGGGCAGCGATGAGGGCTGTGAGCTGGGCAGCGATGAGGGCTGTGAGCTGGGCAGCGATGAGGGCTGTGAGCTGGGCAGCGATGAGGGCTGTGAGCTGGGCAGCGATGAGGGCTGTGAGCTGGGCAGCGATGAGGGCTCTGTGCTGGGCAGCGATGAGGGCTCTGTGCTGGGCAGCGATGAGGGCTCTGTGCTGGGCAGCGATGAGGGCTCTGTGCTGGGCAGCGATGAGGGCTCTGTGCTGGGCAGCGATGAGGGCTCTGTGCTGGGCAGCGATGAGGGCTCTGTGCTGGGCAGCGATGAGGGCTCTGTGCTGGGCAGCGATGAGGGCTCTGTGCTGGGCAGCGATGAGGGCTCTGTGCTGGGCAGCGATGAGGGCTCTGTGCTGGGCAGCGATGAGGGCTCTGTGCTGGGCAGCGATGAGGGCTCTGTGCTGGGCAGCGATGAGGGCTCTGTGCTGGGCAGCGATGAGGGCTCTGTGCTGGGCAGCGATGAGGGCTCTGTGCTGGGCAGCGATGAGGGCTCTGTGCTGGGCAGCGATGAGGGCTCTGTGCTGGGCAGCGATGAGGGCTCTGTGCTGGGCAGCGATGAGGGCTCTGTGCTGGGCAGCGATGAGGGCTCTGTGCTGGGCAGCGATGAGGGCTCTGTGCTGGGCAGGACCAGCTGTGAGGAGGGCATTGAGCTGGACTGGACCAGCTGTGAGGAGGGCGTTGAGCTGGACAGGACCAGCTGTGAAGAGGGCGTTGAGCTGAATGGGACCAACAGTGAAGGCTCTGTGCAGGGCAGGACCAGCAGTGAAGGCTTGGTGCTGGGCAGGACCAGCGGCGAAGAGGGCTCAGTGCTGGGCAGGACCAGCTGTGAGGAGGGCATTGAGCTGGACTGGACCAGCTGTGAGGAGGGCGTTGAGCTGGACAGGACCAGCTGTGAAGAGGGCGTTGAGCTGAATGGGACCAACAGTGAAGGCTCTGTGCAGGGCAGGACCAGCAGTGAAGGCTTGGTGCTGGGCAGGACCAGCGGCGAAGAGGGCTCAGTGCTGGACTGGACCAGCGGCGAAGAAGGCTCTGTGCTGGACGGGACCAGCGGCGAAGAGGGCTCTGTGCTGGACGGGACCAGCGGCGAAGAGGGCTCTGTGCTGGACGGGACCAGCGGCGAAGAGGGCTCTGTGCTGGACGGGACCAGCGGCGAAGAGGGCTCTGTGCTGGACGGGACCAGCGGCGAAGAGGGCTCTGTGCTGGACGGGACCAGCGGCGAAGAGGGCTCTGTGCTGGACGGGACCAGCGGCGAAGAGGGCTCTGTGCTGGACGGGACCAGCGGCGAAGAGGGCTCTGTGCTGGACGGGACCAGCGGCGAAGAGGGCTCTGTGCTGGACGGGACCAGCGGCGAAGAGGGCTCTGTGCTGGACGGGACCAGCGGCGAAGAGGGCTCTGTGCTGGACGGGACCAGCGGCGAAGAGGGCTCTGTGCTGGACGGGACCAGCGATGAGGGCTTTGAGCTGGACGGGACCAGCGATGAGGGCTTTGAGCTGGACGGGACCAGCGATGATGAGGGCTTTGAGCTGGACGGGACCAGCGATGATGAGGGCTTTGAGCTGGACGGGACCAGCGATGATGAGGGCTTTGAGCTGGACGGAACCAGCGATGATGAGGGCTTTGAGCTGGACGGAACCAGCGATGATGAGGGCTTTGAGCTGGACGGAACCAGCGATGATGAGGGCTTTGAGCTGGACGGAACCAGCGATGAGGGCTTTGAGCTGGACGGAACCAGCGATGAGGGCTTTGAGCTGGACGGAACCAGCGATGAGGGCTTTGAGCTGGACGGAACCAGCGATGAGGGCTTTGAGCTGGACGGAACCAGCGATGAGGGCTTTGAGCTGGACGGGACCAGCGATGAGGGCTTTGAGCTGGACGGGACCAGCGATGAAGAGGGATTTGAGCTGGACGGAACCAGCGATGAAGAGGGATTTGAGCTGGACGGAACCAGCGATGAGGGCTTTGTGCTGGACAGGACCAGCGATGAGGGCTTTGTGCTGGACAGGACCAGCGATGAGGGCTTTGTGCTGGACAGGACCAGCGATGAGGGCTTTGTGCTGGACAGGACCAGCGATGAGGGCTTTGAGCTGGACAGGACCAGCGATGAGGGCTTTGAAAACTCTGGCTCTGGCTCGGGGAGAACGACGCTCACAGGCTCTGGCGGGCAGGCGACCGGCTCTGGCTCTGGCGGGCTGGCGACTGGCTCGGGCTCTGGCGGGCTGGCGACCGGCTCGGGCTCTGGCGGGCAGGCGACCGGCTCGGGCTCTGGCGGGCAGGCGACCGGCTCGGGCTCTGGCGGGCAGGCGACCGGCTCGGGCTCTGGCGGGCAGGCGACCGGCTCGGGCTCTGGCTCTGGCGGGCAGGCGACGCTGTCAGTCACAGGCGCGGCGGGCATGACGCTCATAGACTCAGGGGCGGCGGGCACGACGCCTACTGCCTTGGTCTCGGCAGCTCTGGCGTGAAGTGCGGGCTCGGCTGGACTGGCGTGAAGTGCAGGCTCGGCTGGACTGGCGTCAAATGCAGGCTCGCTAGTGCTGGTGACTGAATTCCGGATGATGATGGGTGGCGTGGTGAAGATGGCTGGAGATGGTGGTTGAGTGGCGATGTCCTCAACATCACCTACGGTGAACCTTGAGCCACTCAACCTCAACACATGATCTAGATACTGGGCAAATGAGCCTGGGATTGCCTCCGCTGGAGCTTGCTGGTACAGATGGTTATCCAGTCCGCCCCAAAATACTGTTTTTAGGACATCATCTGTCCAGCTTACCCCAACAGAAAGCTCCAGAAAGCCGGCGACATATTCCTCGATTGAGCAGCCATCTTGAAAACAATGAATCAGACGATCAGCTGGGGTTAGGGTGAAGTGAGCAACTTCCATGCTTCGTGTGGGTCTGGTCTTCTGTCAGGGTTTTACAGAGGATGCAGACAAGATGGTAAGGTTAATAGTTTATTTTCAGGGAGTGTGGAGATGCAGACAGATGGTGAGTAACAGAAACACAGAATAACAGTGGATGCTTAGCTGGTTGGTAATGTCCTTGTCTTTCTTTCTCTTTGCAGATGATGTCGGGCTGAAGGCAGAACAGGATGGCAGGCAGGATGGATTGGAGAGGATGAAATGACAGGTAGGAATCCAGGTAAGTGTTCGGAAGTCTGTGGGTCATGTTAAGGTGAACATCGACGAGACCAGACAAGGAGTGAAGGGAGAGTGTTGAATATAAAGGGTGGTTAATGAGGGAGTGCAGGTGATGATGATTGGTGATTGGGTGAGTGAGTGCAGGTGTGCGCCATGGAGGATTCTGGGGAATGAAGTGCACACACAGATGAAGGCTGAAGAACGTGACCGTGACAACTATATCTTGGGTATAAGCATATTTTGTCTCACTACACTTTTTTTATACAGTACATACATATACATATACATATACATATACATATAGCCTACATATACATATTTTTTAACCTGGAAGACATGACAAAAATATTTTTATAAGAAGCATTTTATAATAAATAATTGTTTTTGTTTTTTGCTATGTGAAAAGGATATTTGTTCTATAAACACAATTTGATTTCATGGTTTATTTCAATTATAGAATCTGATTGGATAAGCCAAATTTAATTTAATATAAAAATGATGGATTTATTAAGTATTAAGATTTCCTGCATACTGATTATCCCAGGAAACTTTGTAAACTCATGCATTTGTAAGATGTCTTTATCCAAAGCGCTTTTCCCTTTAAGTCCCTTTAAAGCAAGTCACTCGGCGACCGTCTTTGTGTCAAGAACCATAGGGTTCTACATAGACTGCAAAACCTTTTTTCTAAGAGTGATGTGCATTCCCTTTGAATCAGCCTGTGACTTTTACACTATTTGAATTTACTGAAAACTCAGCACAAACATTACATTAATTACAACTAATCACTGAAGGGACTTTTCCTCCACTTATCAGTGTACCATAGCTCTCCTGTGGATCCGGCACATCATCGAAGGGAGCGAATGGAGGGGTGTGTTTGTCTTTCTCAGATCAATAGCTCAACGCTGACGCTCTGAAGGACAATTTATGAGCCATAAAGGACAAGGCCGGTGCGTTCGTTCCAACTGCATCTTTCTGGTCCTCTCTTGAGCTGTGTGTTGGAGCAGGAGGTGATGAGGGCTCACGGGCTTCTCCTGACGGTTCACTGAGCAGACGCCACGCGGGGGGCGTTTGAGAAGGGCACGGGGGGGCGGCGAATGATTACAATTTTGTGAAGCACCGAAGTGAGAATGACAAAAAAAGAGAAGAAAATAATCAATTTTGGCAGCAGTGGTCCTCTTAGTGGGCAGTTTTCGCCGTGGCTCGTGTCCATGTTTGTTGTGTCTCAAGAATTGGCGTTATTTACGGTGGCGTGTTTCAGTGTGGGATGTCTTTCAGGGTCTTTTAAAGTCATTTTTCAATCATTCTGTTAGGCAATGTTTTTCATAAAGACTTTTTTTTATACTGGTTGAAACTCTCTTCACATCCTCATAGCAATCAATTATAGAAGTGGCCTAAGTATTAAAACATGTACACTCTTAAAAATAAAGGTGCCAGGAAGAAACAAAAAGGGGGCTTCACAGCGATGCCATAGAAGAACCTTTTTTGGTTCCCCAAAGAACCTTTCACTGAAAGGTTCCTTGAAGAACCTATTTTTTTCTTAGTGTCATAAATAACCTTTTTCGGTACTGCAAAGAACCCTTCTCAAAGGCTCCTTTTATGTTACTATTGTAAGTTTAAATATATTTTCGGGCCGCCACAGTCTAGTTAACATAGGAAGCACAAATCTATTTGTGGCAGGCCGCCACAAATAAATCAGTGTATGGGAAACACAAATTTAGATTGAGATTGATGGTGAGATTGATGGTGAAGAACCCTTTTATAATCTTAAGAACCTTTTGGTGCTACAAAGAACCTTTTGTGCAATGGAAAGGTTCCATGGATGTTAAAGGTTCGTCGTGGAAACATATACCCCAACAAAGATCCTTTTGAGAACCTTTATTTTTAAGAGTGTCCTTAAATCTTCTGTGGAAGTCTCTCGGGAGCTAAAAAAAGTTTGTCCAATCATTGCATTCGGTCCGAATGCAATGATTGGAGGAATAAAACAGCAGCCGCATTTTACAGTTTCACCTGAACCAAAACACATGAGCTTATGAGCAATTGTGGTTAAAAAGTATATACATTTTAAATTTTTTTTAGAAAATGACCGATCATTTCACTAGATAAGACCCTTATTTCTCGACTGGGATCGTGAACTTCAAGTTTGAACTTCAACATTCTGGTTGCCATTTAAGTCTATTGTGTGTAGAAAAATGTTTTCCTCAAAATACTTAATTTATTTTCCACTGAAGAAAGAAAGACATGAATATCTTGGATGGCATTTGAGGTGAACTAATCCTTTAAGATATGGCAAGCTGTGACGTTCTGCTCGGACCTCGTCCTCAGGATTTATGTCAACAATATCAACTTTCGATCACTATCATCTCTATCGATTTCTATGTCAACACTATCAACGCCGAAATCAATCCGCAGCAGTCAGGTGGTACAAGTCAGAGCTCTACGCTGTTTACGTTCATAATTGTTGTAATGTTATGTGCTTTGAGACATGAGGTAGTTTAATGCCGTCTCTCGTGACGCTTCACAGACTCTGTTCTGGCTCTGGGTGATCATGTGTTTTGAAGGAGGCGTGGCTTTCATGATCTTTTAGCCTTTCCAAAAATTGCCTTCCCTACCTTTAAAGTCCCCCTGTAGTTTAGTAGTTTATCTTTGATCCTCAAAAAGACATATTTAATTTTTCTTCCTTGAAGAAAATTTCTTCATGCCTTAAAATAGCTTGTTCTATGAATATGCAAATGAGCCCCGCCTCCACTCACTCACTCAGCTCAGAGATCCACTGGTTGACGATCACACGTTGATCTGATTGGTTACAAGGTAGTTTGTGACGTCAGAAACACCAGCGATTTCAAAGCGTGTTTTTGAGACTGTCTTTGGTTCACTGCAGTTTTAAGGAGGAAATACTCAGCAATGCTGTCGACTTATGAATTTACACATGGTGTGTCTTAAAGCGTATTAAAAACACCACATAGACACATAAACAACATTAAAAGCTGGATTTTCACCACAGGGGGACTTTAAGGTTTGTCTTATTAGCTCAAATCATTTAAATAATATTAACAGATACAACTTTTAATTTGAATGTATTAGTAAATGTTGAAATTAACATTTAAATAAGATTAATAAATGCTTTAGAATTATTTTTCATTGTTAGTTTATGTGAACTAAAGGAACCTTACTGTAAAGTGTTACAGTTTTTTCAGTGGGGTCCAAAAACTAGTTTTAAACTATGTAAAGCAAAAAAAGAGTATGACGTAAAATGAATATCCAATCACAAGATGCTTTTTGGTGCTGAAGACATTCTCAAATTCATGTTAATTTTTGTCATGCTATTGAAATATTTTTGTGGCTTTAAGTCTAAAATAGGTGATCCGACCCCTCAAAGTCCTGTAATCCGCACACGCTAATGCATCTCTGATTCTCGAGCCGGAGCAGCTTGAGTAGTTTCATTAGCATGTGCTGATGAGAGGCGATCTGGCACTGAATTTGTCCTTTTTAATGTTTTACTGAGTCATCGTTGCGGTTGTCAACCCCCGAATCTCTCGTATTGAAAAAAGAAAATGTTTCCACTACAGCAAAAGGTCATTTCTGACACGGCGGCAGATGTAGGGATGAAGTTATCAAAGGATATTTTCTGAAAGTTCATTCAGCACTTGAATTGGTCAAAAAGAACGATTGCGACCTCAAATGACTGTGAACTTTGTCTTGTGTTGAAAAATCGCTGCTCATTGGCCTTGTTCTTGAATATTGAGCAGAATAAATTTCTGTTTAAATTGTTCTTGCATAAACCATTCTCGCATAAGTTGGCGCAAATGCAAATTTCAGTGTAAACTCTTGAATGCAAAATCCAACAATTTGCATAAGAATCCTTTTTACATGATGTGTGTTGCACGAAAGAGGCCAAATGTACAATTGAAATTATGCAAGTGATTTTGTATATTTTTATTATTTATAATGCTATTACTAAAGTGTTTAGATTTGGAAATTCTACTAATAACTATACTAATAATATAGTGCAAACCTGATTAAGTAGCCTACATTTTAAAGTAAACATCAAAAATAAAAATATAAATGATATAAATGATATAAATAAAAATGATATTTAATGTGTTAATGCATTTTTTGCATATATATTATATTATGTGTATATACACACAAACAAACACACAATTTTGTTTTCTTCACAAAAAATGGAAAAATGCATATATGCATATAAAGTCTTATAGGCGTGTTAATATGCCTAAGACTTATTGGTTTCTTCAAGCATCTTGGAGACGTTCCCGCAGTCCTTCTGGATTTAGTCTGTCTCAGTTTTTTCTGTTTCTTCATGTAATCACAGACGGACTCGATGATGGTGAGATCAGATCATACCGGCTATTGTCAGACTCCTTATGCATACACAAATCTCACTGGATTATTACAATTTAGGGTATTAACATGCCTAAGACTTTTGCACAGTACTGTATATATATATATATATATATATATATATATATATATATATATATATATACAATAATCTAGTGCAAACCACATGTCAGCATATTGTTTAATATGTTTATCACAACAGCCAAAGATGATTTTAAAATATGAGTGTAGACTAATTAATATTTATGATTCTGGTGCCTCCGTCTCCACTACCTTTAATTCAAAGTGACGCCCGTTCTGAAGGTCCCCAAGATGCAGTGCTGCGAGTCTGACCTTGTAATGCAGGGGTCAGAGGTGTAATTTTCAGAGGGACGAGTTCAGTGTTCCCATTAGTTGGGCACGGCGCGGGAATTAATTAGAAGCATGTGCAGCCCTATAAATGATAAATGGTCTCCAGTGAGTGGATGCAAGTGGAGGCTATGTATGTCACTCTCTATGTATTGCATTATTCATTCTGATGCCGTTTTTCACTGCAACCAGGGCAGCAATTGTCATGCATTCTCAATTATTTCTCTTTCTGTTGTCTCGTGTCAGGTTAACCTTCCTCGCCTCGCCACGGCGCCCTGTTTATCTCCGCTGACCTTTCCTGTGATCCCATAGCACAGCTGATCATTTCTAACATCTGTTTGTGAAAGGGCAAATAAGTGTAGTCACAGTTCAGTGCGGTTTAACTGTGACCTCAGGGCAAAGATGAGGCAAACTTGTTAAGAAAGTATAAGAGTAACAGACTCGTACAACTGTTCACTCGCCTGGCCTTGTCTAATGCCATTCTCGTTACTCTCACTGCTGTTTTGAGCGAGTCTTGGGTTTTTGAATGAATCTTTTGAGTGAATCATTCTTGTTCACATTCATGTCCTACGAGCTTTTCATTGGCTAAATACATGCTTTGTGAGTCAAGTCAGTGTTTCAAAGGCTGTTAATGCATGTATATATGTGTATATGTATGTGTGTGTGTGCACTGTACACTGCACATACAGAATTTTTTATGTTTAAAATAAGTATTTTCTGCTCATCAAGGTTGCATTTATTTAATAAAAAAAACTTTGAACAAGGATAATATTGTGAAATATAATTACAATTTAAAATAACTGTTTTCTGATTAAATATATTTTAAAATGTAATTTATTCCTGTGATCAAAGCTGAATTTCCAGCATCATTACTCCAGTCTTCAGTGTCACATGATCCTTCAGAAATCAGATGGCAGTGTACATACATATACATATACATACATACATATATATATATATATATATATATATATATATATATATATATATATATTATGAATAAATATTCATATCTATATAAAGACATGCAAAAGATTCTTGTTTCATTCGTGAAGAACATTCTTACTTTTAGACGAATCTTTTGCATGAACGATTCAATGACTCACTTATGTGATTCAATAAACACTTGTTTGTCGCCACCTACTGGTATAATGTTGTAACTGACAGAAAGAGTCTCTGAACGAATCAGTGAACAAATCTGAACGAACTGTTGTGGTGAACTCCAAACGGTTCAGCTGGAATGATTCAAAAGATTCGCTGAGATGAATTCAAATCCCCAGCACTACAACGCCGGCCTGTATTTCCCAACCCTCCTCCTCGTCTGTACTTCAAACAAGGCCTGTTTTCATCCTACATCTGTGGGAGAACAGGCAATTGAGGGCCACTAGAGGACTGGTATTAGGGGAAGAGAGCTGGAAAAGGTGGAAAGACAAGAGCAGAGAGGAGGAGAGTATGCATCCATGCATGACAATGAGGGTAGCATTCAATTAGAAGCAGTTCATGGCCTCTGATGTTGATTACCTAAGACAGATCCGATCCTGGTGTCTCACTGATTAAAATGAAGGAAGGCCAGTAGAGGACAGAACGAACAGAAGTCTTACACTCAACCTCCGAACAGGTACAGAGTGTAGAAGACAGGACAAGTGGGTAGAATGGTAATTGGGTGAATGTCTCAAAACCTGCCAAGATATCAATATTTCTCAATACTGAGAAATTAAATTTTGCTTTAAGAAAATGAGGTCTATTAATATTAAAATTAAAGCAAACATGATATTAAAAATGACATTTTACTACCTTAATGCATGTTTTTGGCCTTATTTTGATTCATCAGTGCACGTTATTCTGAATAGTCAAATATTTACTCTTCGTTTTAGCAAACCCAACCAGTGTTAATTTAGTGTCACTGAGATGCTATTACTTTTTATTTTCCATTTTCATTTTAATGTAATATAATTTTTATTCATTTTTATTTTATTTGTACATTGTTAAACTAAATGAAACTGAGAAAATGAAACAAAATGGAACAAAAGAAACCTGTCTGATAACAGGAGCAGTGATATGGAGTAAGGCATCCATTTATGGTTTTAATAATTATAATCATGTACACTGATGTTGTTATTATTACATACTGTTAATCTAACTACTATTTGCACTTCATGCAAAGAAAATACTGCTATTATCACTAAGGTTATGTATTAGCTATTGTATGTTATTTCAGTTAACATTTATTTTATTTCAAGTGACAAAAAAAACATTTGAAACCCACATTTGGTCTTTTCATGATCCAGTCAATTACTTATGGATAATAAAACAATGCATTTTAGTAAGGTTTTTAACTTTAATTTGTGCTCATTAAAAAATAAAAAATAAAAGTATTGTGCCATTTTTTGTATTAAATTACAGTAAAAATAATGTTTTACAGTAATGATAAACCAATTTACAGTCACCTTTGAAAATATTGTGAAGTACAAAACAAAAATGCAGTATAGTTGTGAGAAATTGTGCAAATAATGCTTGAAAATAATGAATTTTAGGCTTTATATTTTAATGAAAGGTCCTAAAATAAGACTTAATTTTCATTATGTAAAATAGATTTTTATTAGATTTTTGGGGCCTGTGTTTAGAGGTCTGCAATCCCGCGGGATCCGACGCAGGGACAAGTTTTGAAATGCAATCCCGAAAAATATAATTATCTGATAATAACAGCACGGACAAGTCTGTCACTGGAGATCTGAAGTGTGTGTGTGTGTGTGTGTGTAGACACCAGAACAAGACAGAGACTAACCGGACCGGGACTGAAAAAAACCTACTTGCGGGAACGGGACAAACCTGAAAGTTTCGGGTGGGAGCAGAAAAAAATAATAACATATTGTTGGCGTTAGACCTATAGACTGTGTGATCGGGATATGTTTTGATAAGATTCTGCCAATTAGCATTAACCAGAAGGATCTGGGCGGGGCTTAGCGGCACAGGGCTGTCTCTGATTGGTCAGGTATGGTGGATATAAATAAGTCTTCACTTATTTTATCTCTTCACTGTGTGTTTTCAACTCAATGGCTGCTAATGTTTCCCAGTGTCATTATTCTGGCAACGAATTAACATCCGGACATCTTCAGTTTGTGATTACTGGAAAGGGCTTTTTCGTGTTTTAATGTTCATGTTCATGTGCACACACATGTCTCGAGGAGAAAGCATTGTGAGATTTAACTGCGGCCCACAGGGGGATTGGGCTTTCTGAGCCGTCATCCTTGAGGATCACCGCTTTTGTCTCGTAGGCCACGATTATTAACCGTCCCGCGGGACAGAGGCGACTCGTCATCATGCACTCGTGAGTTTAAGTCGTTCCCTTATGGCTGTAACGTATGCAATGAACATGTCTTTGGGTTCATATTACTGCGCAGATTTAAAGGTCACACTGTATCTAACACAACAAAACACAATGACATTATAAATAACCAGTCAAAGCGTTCAACTGCTTTCCGACTCCCGGCATGTTTATGTATTCTCCCTTCCTGATAGAATTTGTCACTGATGATATTTGCGGATGATGGACTTGTTATGTCTGCGTCATGCTTAATTTTCAACGTAAAAGGCCCGACGCTGTGTGCATCACCTCGGTCGTTCATCATATTGACAGTTATATTATTTAGCATCAAGATGGATCATCTACTAATTTGTACAGCCAGTATCGCCTCTATTGGGTAGCGCTTGCCTACCTTTCATCGCCATAGACTCCTGCACTTTAAAGGCCATTTTAATTGAATGTCTTCATGGTAAAATTGGTAGAGAGTCGCTCATAAATCCATCATAAATTCCCTTGGCAGACTTTCTATTTAAATCCTACAATGTCTCATTTAAAGTTACCGGCGACCGCGTCAAGTAACAGCAGTCAAACATCAGAGTGTGTTTGTGTGTTCGCTGTCTGTTTCTCCTCTTTTCCTTCATGGCAAATCACTCGTCAAAAACTGGATGTGCATAAAAATAAACACTGACATTAACACTAGTCATTTTGTGACAAGTGAGTAAACTGGAAGAATCAAAGCTGCATGTCATTTCAAAATGTTCACTGACTTGTGTCACAATATCACTGTTTTACTGTATTTTTGATCAATTAAATGCAGCCTTGGTGATCAGAAGACTTCTTATAAATGTTAATGTTTCCAATCTGCAATCAATATAACAATCAATTTAAATGTTTTGTTTTAAAATAACATGTTTTTTTTAAGAGAACCTATTATGCCCTTTTTCAAATCTACTAGAATAGATTTTCATGCTTGAATGTTCATTATTTTCCTCAAATCTTCCATTGTTGCAGCTCCTCTCTTTCCAGTCTGTCAGTAACGATCTGTTTAGTTCCTGTCTCTATGAAGCCCCTCCTTCTGAAAAGCACACTGTGCTCTGATTGGTCGGCTGGAGCAGTGTGTTGTGATTGGTCAACTGCTTCGCCTCAGAAATGTAAACATATATGCTCAGGCCCGATAGTGTGCAAGATTCGCTCGTACACCCAAAATCTCATCACTTGCACGTGCAGAGCTATTCGCCGCGGTTATAAATATTTTAAATATTATTATATGGCGTATATACATTGTAAACACGCAGTAAGATGGGTTTAGAAAGCGCATGTGTGTTAATATATTTACATGACTGATCATTTTAAAGGGATAGTTCACCCAAAAATGAAAATTCTGTCATTAATTACTCACCCTCATGTCGTTCCAAACCCGTAAGACTTTAAAGTTCTTTTTAATATAATCTGAGAGCTTTCCGTCCCTCCATTGACAGCTACCATTTTCAAGCCCCAGAAAGGTAGTAAAGACATGATTAAAGTAATCCATGTGACTCCAGGGGCCCTATTGTAACGATCTGAAACGCAAGTATCATACGCGAAACGCAAGTAACTTTGTGGGCGGATCTTGGCTATTAGTAGTATAATCTACTATTATACCAGCGGGATAAATGACTCTTGTGCCCGACGCAAATCTAAAATGTGTTGGTCTGAAGTCGCTTCATTACTCATAGGTGTGGTTTGGGCGTAACGTGAAATAAACCAATCAGAGCGTCATCTCACATTCCCTTTAAGAGCAGGCGCGCTTGTTCCATGGCGGATCGCTATTATAACGGCGGATTTGCCAGGAGCGGTTCACAGCCGAGGAGACCGACGTTCTCGTCAGGGCCGTAAAACACAGAGAAGTGACATTGGGGATGGAGAAACCCACCCAAATTAGCTTCGGTTAAACAGGCGTATAATAATTTAGGTAAATGTGTAAGCTAAATTTATGCCTATTTTTTCGCATCTTCATGGACACCACAATGATTTCCCTCGTGTGGTAATATTTTTCCTTGTAATAATGTATGGTTTGCAAAAATGAAAACTGCTGCGTTTGTTTAGATGAGAGAAGCAAAGTGTATCCACGTTGTGCACACGCTACATTATGGCCAAGCATGCGCCCTTAAAATAGCATCTGAATAATGCACCGCTGACTTTAGACGAGGTTTTTCCTGGTCAGTGGCGGAATTGTTTTCTGAAACTGCAAAATAGCACCAGGGAACGTTTGCGCTGGAACACGCCTCCTCTTTTCGCTGAACCGCCCCTGGGAGCGTAAGTTCATTCCCTAAATTACCGACGTGCGTCTGTGGAGGGAAAAGTCTGCTGTGCGTCGGGTGCAAAATAGGAATGATACATGCGTCAGTGAACAAAGTCAATTGCGCTGGGTGCAAGATAGGGCCCCAGGGGTTTAACCTCAATTTTATAAAGCGACACAAGTGCTTTGATTGCTCAAAAAACATAGTTTACCACTTATTTACAAAGTATTAATCTCCAACTTGCGTTCACGAGACCTTCACGACGCATGTGTGATGTGTTGACGAGAGCAGACCGTGGAAATAAATATTTTGTATATAAGTGCTAAATTAGTCTTACGGATTGAGAGTAAATAATGGCCAAATATAATTTTTTTCAACTAACCCTTTAAGTAACATCTTTACTTTGTATTTAAATCAGTGCATCAGTTTGTTATGCATTAAAAAGTGTCGTTATCTCATCTCTCTCTCTCTCTCTCTCTCTCTCTCTCTCTCAACACATCACTATTGGTGCGTTATGTTGACTCAGACGCACAGTGCTTGACTAAAAAGGGTTATGATGGACAGTTTTGATGTCCAGTGATGAGAAGAGAGGAAGGCGGGTGGAATTGAGTAAAGGACGAGCATAACAAGCTTGTGCTCTCTTTAATCCCACTGTTCTCCGCTGTGCCACAGATACTGGCTTTGTGTTGCTTGTTCCATGCTTAATAATGTTTCCCAAAGCCACTGACCTACTCAATTAAATTCTGACGAATTCTGTCTGGCGGTTTATTATTTTCATTTAAGGAGAAAAAAGAAGACAAATAAATCATCACAATTTGAACATTCAGACATCAGTGGGAAGGATAAACAGGCTGAGGGGAATCTGTAAATATGATTGCCTCGGTAATTAAGAAGAGAACGCGAGGGGGAGCGAGAAGAAAGCTGAGCTGAAATGGTTGGAGGAAGGTGTTAGTCCTATCTGTAATGTGTTTGCCACAAGATTACAAAGAGGAAAACAGACGGATTACTGAAGGAGGGAGGGCTCTGGCAATATTATTGCCGTTTATAATCACTGTTCTGTTCTGTAAACACTTCATACGTCACTATTAGTGGTGCATGATTAGATTCATTTAAGGCTGATGCTGGTAACCGATACTTTGACACTGTGATGCGCCTGTTTTGTTTATATTTCATTACATTTTTGACCACTTTTGTATGCTTTTTTTAATTAATTTTTTTACAGGGTTTAAAGCTTATAACTGCATTTCACCTGGCGGTAAATGCAAATTGATAGGATGCTCATTTGCATATAGATTAGAAACTGACCTATAATTGGTTTGACTGATATTTTTTTACCGATATTTAAACTTTTTAACTTAATAGTATCCATCTACTGGATCGCTAAAGAGTTACAGTCTTCAACACTTACAAAACTGTGTTCTCAACAAGAAACAAGTGTTGGCAGGTTAAAGGTGCAGTAAGTGATTTCCAGGGCTCTCAAGTTTTAAAGACAGGCAAGAGTGACATGATTTTAAAAGTGTCCTATAACATCGACTATGCAATACACTTTAATTTATTTAGTGCTAATAGAATTATTAAGACTATTTGGAGAGAGAGATGTTTATAATGTGTCATTGTGTGATAACGAAAATATGACTAGGCCTAGACTACTTGTTCTGTGCAGGTGTTGTCAGTGAACAGGCTGTAAAACTGCTGGCTAAGTTACAGACACTCATGAAAAACTGATGCTAATTATCTGGGAAACATTCTCTAACAGTAGTCAAGTTGTCACTGTTTGTGTCAAACAAGTTGTGAATTTGTTGTAACATTAAAACTGGAGATCATGACTTACTCTGTGCTCAAAGTGATGCTTGGAGCTCCAGTGGTTTCCTCTGTGGGTGAACGATACTTTCGGAAGACGTTGTAGCAGATTCACGTGAACAATTCCAGGATATGCTTTTTTTTCATTGGTTGTTGCGTTAAATCTTACCCAGATACAATAGTGCTATTTTCTGATTGGCTATTGTGTAGCCCCTTTTTTTTTTGATTGCCTGATAAGTGTCAGCCAATCAAACAAACACACCCCTCCCTTCATTGCTCCGCCCCTAAAATGCACGACCACGAAATGCAAGTGTGGATGTCTCCATAATAGCTAAAGTGAAGCAAATTAATACTACTAAAAAAATAAAGCAAAGATGATGAAAGAACAACAAGGAAGAGCAAAAAATTAACATACAGCACAAAAGAGTATATACAAGCAAAAGTCTGTTGTTAGCCGCCAGCAGCTCCAGACAAACAATGACACTCAAAACTGTCCTGTTACTAGAGCTAACATCACAACAACAGCAGATATTGGTTGAGGAAAATGTTACTCATGTATGGAGCAGAAACAACACAACCTCTGCGTCCGTTTTCAGGCCTTCCCGCTTCGGTTTCTTCAGTGCTAGAAAGCTTTTCTAATATTAACCCGGGTCCTGAAGCTCTTGCCTGATCATAACCCTTCTTTTTCCAGATATTCCTCTGATCTTGTCTGTTTTGTAAAGTCTCTCAGCCATCTCTCTTTCTACTGTCTTTCTTCAAATCTCTCTCTCTCTCTCTCTCTCTCTCTCTCTCTCTCTTCTCCCCCATCATGAGTGGAAATGCCCCTTACTGCTGATTGGCTCTCTCTCCTCCCACATCATGAGTGGACACACCCACTACTGCTGATTGGCTCTCTCTCCTCCCCCATCATGAGTGGACATGCCCCTTACTGCTGATTGGCTCTCTCTCCTCCCCATCATAAGTGGACACATCCCCTACTGCTGATTGGCTCTCTCTCCTCCCCCATCATGAGTGGACACGCCCCTTACTGCTGATTGGCTCTCTCTCCTCCCACATCATGAGTGGACATGCCCCTTACTGCTGATTGGCTCTCTCTCCTCCCCATCATGAGTGGACACACCCCCTACTGCTGATTGGCTCTCTCTCCTCCCCCATCATGAGTGGACATGCCCCTTACTGCTGATTGGCTCTCTCTCCTCCCCCATCATGAGTGGACATGCCCCTTACTGCTGATTGGCTCTCTCTCCTCCCCATCATGAGTGGACACATCCCCTACTGCTGATTGGCTCTCTCTCCTCCCCCATCATGAGTGGACACGCCCCTTACTGCTGATTGGCTCTCTCTCCTCCCCCATCATGAGTGGACACGCCCCTTACTGCTGATTGGCTCTCTCTCCTCCCCCATCATGAGTTGACACGCCCCTTACTGCTGATTGGCTCTCTCTCCTACCCCATCATGAGTTGACACGCCCTTACTGCTGATTGGCTCTCTCTCCTCCCCCATCATGAGTGGACACGCCCCTTACTAATGATTAGCTCTCTCTCCTCCCCCATCATGAGTGGACACGCCCCTTACTGCTGATTGGCTCTCTCTCCTCCCCCATCATAAGTGGACACGCCCCTTACTGCTGATTGGCTCTCTCTCCTCCCCCATCATGAGTGGACATGCCCCTTACTGCTGCAGCATTTCTCAAAAATCGCTTACTGCACCTTTAAGTAACTTTTTTTTGTGCCATAGATTACTTTTTACAGCCATTCATTTGCAAAAACATTTCATTTGTAAAAAAAATAGCTAAGAGAAAAGATGGAAAATAAACATTAAAATTATTTTCAAGTTTTATTTATGCATATAATTTTGCACAAATATAATGGCATTAATGACAATAATATTAAAATAGTAATAAAAATAATTTATGTCATGAAAAAACTATCATTGATTTGATACATCAATAAAACATAAATACTGTAGTACATCGCAATTTATTTATTTGCCTAATTGTGCAAGTGTTGCCATAATCCAGCTTGTGTTGTGCAAGATGAATCTCACGAGATTGCACCCCAACATCTATATTTTGTGAATGTTTTATGTCAGTATTTCTTTGATATACAGTTCTGTTGTCACTGTCAACGATCAATCAACAAAGTGCCAGCTAATAAACACCACAGATACGCATCAAACCGCATTATAAACGTATTAATGGTGTTTCATCCCTTCAGCGTGTGATTTCGTTTGTATGCATGTTTATGCAGATTCCCCCGGTCGTTACGCCATCGTGCCCTTTCTGCTGTGAAGGCATAACTTTATGTGTGTGTCTCACGCTTCACCTCACCACATCAGAGTGTTCGCACGAGGACGAGTGTGTGCTGGCAGCCGCGGTGAAAGCCTGAGATCAATTGTGCCGTTGCATGTCTGGAACAAAGTGCTGCAACACCAGTGTTGATGTGGTGGAAATTGCATCTTCAAGGAAACGTGCTTGATGAGATAGTGGGATCAATAGAGACAGGGATCGGAGCTGAATGAGAATTTCCCAGCGCTAACCCGCCCCGATGTTCTTATACGGGAACCCAGAGGCCAAACTTTGTCCATCTGGAAGCGCCTGTACAGATGGTAAACTGGCCATTCAGAACTAGAGTACGACACATTGTGCTGGTGACCATAGATCCTCTATGGTCCAGCGTACCCGAGAAACCATCAATTTAAAGTAAACCTGATTCAAAATGAACTGTCTTTACTTTCAATGCATATTTCTGGTCCTATTATGAGCAATTTATCAGGACACATTGTCCCACAGTGCAGTACAGTACAGATTTTACAGATGTTAGGCCAGTAGTTCACTTTTTTACCCGCCCTGCCATTTTCACTGGCCGTACCACAAAAGAATGATCTGTTTGAATATTTTGAGTTGTGCATTTTAATTTAAAAATTAAAATATTGTGTTTTTATTTTTATTATGTGTTTGTGGTGTTTATTATTGTAAAAAAAAAAAAAAAAAATTGTTTTCTAGAAATCATATATTAATTTCATTTTTAAATCAAATGTATAAAACTTTATATATTAATATATAATATAAAATGTAAACATTTATATTGTGTTCATTTTAAAATAATTTTGTAATATTTTTTTATGTAAACTTTTACTTTTTTATATTTTAAATTTATCCGATTTTTTTTTTGTTTTTAGCAGTGCTAAAATATTTTTTTATTAATTTTAAATGTTTTAATTTTAATTAAATATAAAATTATTTAGTTCAATGTTAATTCTAATTGAACATTTTGTATTAATTTTATTTTATATCCTTTATGTAAAATATTTTTAAATTGTATCTTGTACTATGCATTTTATATTTACTAAATTTATATTTTTTATCTTAATCTTAATTTTAAAATTATTTTGTATTTTTTAAATAAATTTTTTTGGTGTTTTTTTTTATATTTTAAATTACTACTTTTTTATTTATGCAGTGCATATTCACTAGAAATATATTCTCTATAAAATGTTTATATTTTTATATTTAATATATTATATCATAATAAATATAATAATAAAATATAATCATACATATTTATTTATATTTACATATTCTACATATAAGAAAGTCACACGGGTTTGGAATGACATGAGAATTAATAAATGATAACAGAATTTAGCCACTGGATATGAATAAAATCAAGTCCCGCCTTAATTTTCCCCTCATTGAATATTCAGTGTTTGTACACATCAGATTGCGGAAGTAAATGAGTTGTGACGATCACTTCACGTTGACATGCAGTCGGAGAGCAGTGTGTGTGATGATGTGGTGTGTTTCTGAATGCAAGGCGCCTGTATAAGAGCGGTCCAATTATTGCTAATATGTATTGAGACCACATGTTTGATGCACACACACACACCACGCTCATGCCAAGTCCAGCAATGCGGCAGATCCCCCCCCCCCTCCCCACTGTGGCTGTTGCCATGGCAACAAGCTCCAGTTTTCTGGGAATTGAAAAGTTGAATGTGACAGGAAGTGAGCTGGTCTCGGGGGGGGCGGTGGGGATAATGAGGGAGGTGTGGACCTGAGCAGGTGTGGACGAGTGCGCTCCTCCTCACATGTTTGTACAGGTTCGACGTCGCTTTGCTACGACATCATTAACTCCTCATGTAAATACCTCCTGGCCCTCGGGCTCCGCGCTGGTCAAAGCTTCACAAACACACATACACACACAGGCTCCTGTTGATCTTTATCCTTCCACAGAGACGGCTGAACAGGAGAGAGAGGGCACTTTAATTTCTCATTTGTTTGCCTCTTGCTTCTCAAATGTTTCTTCAGAGAATAAGTCCCCAGTAATTTCACATGTGTCTCCTCTAGAGTTTCAGAACGAACATGGTGCTCTGGCAATGTTTCTCAGGAGATGCTACTTTTGGTTTGATATTTCGCATTTAAAGTAGACATTTTTTAAGAGTTACTTTTTAAGAAATTTCTAAAAGAATCCAAATGTTAATGGGACACGATGAAGGGACATGGTGATGAAATAAGTGGGAGATGAGAGGAAAAAATATAGTTCAATGCTTTTTGCGTTCGCACGCAAAAGTTTTGCATTCCCCCAAAAAACTTGCGTTCGTTCACCAAGAATTCAAAAGTTTTGCAAGCAAATGTAATGTTTCTCGGGGACATATAATTTGTCCCTTTAGGGCAGGGTTCCTCAAACTCGGTCCTGATGGGCCACTGTCCTGCACAGTTTAGCTCCAGCCCTGATCAAACACACCTAGCTGTGAGTTTCTAGTGATCCTGAAGACATTGATTAGCTTGCTCAGGTGTGTTTGATCAGGGTTGGAGCTAAACTGTGCAGGACAGTGGCCCTCCAGGACCAAGTCTGAGAAACCCTGCTTTAGGGTCTCTGTACACACCAGATCTGAGTGATGTAAATTTGAATATTTGCTAGATTTTTTTTAATTAAATTATATATAATATATATCTCAAACTGCTCATATTCTCCAAACCCAGTCTGCAATAAGAAGTTCAGAGAGCTCAATATTTCTCAGTCTATTTTATAGTTTTATACTCTTACTGTATAACAAATATTGACTCATTTGGGTCTATTTTTTATCTAATTTTATTTCTAAAGAAGAGGTGAATGATTTTTATATCTAATTTTTCTCTCTTAGACAATGAGATTAAATTGAGGAAAATGTTTGTTTGTTTTAAAGACGCTGGTATCTTGGTAAATCTGAGCACAGTTTAAGACAAAATCTCCAAAGAAAAGCAAGAGATTTGGATGTGATTTCTCATCATTACCTGAGCTGCTTTCCACATTTGTTTCATACCTCCGTACGCTCGTAGAATATCAACTATTGTCAGATTTGAGTTTTTATTTCTCCTCAGGAATTTTAGAAGAAGCATCTGAGTTAACAGACCTGAGCTATGAAGCTTTATGGAGCTCAAGGTCACCGACAGAGAGAGAGAACTCAAGTCTTATTCCAGAAGAGAGTCCTGTGCACTTACTGAGATAATGCATGTGTGTGATGGAAAACTGATTTGACTGCAGGTGAATGAGAAGTGCATTAATGCGTGCATCATCAATATAAGTATCGATGTGAATGCGGCTAGTTAACGACTCGCCATGAAGACACGCCGTATTATTGAAGTATTTCTCATTTTAGGTTTAACACCAGAACTCTACATGTACAGAGAGACTCTTGAGTGGATGCTTTCAAAGAGCTGCTCTCAAATAGCAGTTTATTCAGGACAAGCAATGAGAAGTGCATTCTATATGTGTATGCTATAATAAGTGACGGGAAGCATGCCAGTTATGCTTTATCAATAATGGTTCACTTGCTTAAAGCTACACTATGTAACTTTTTAAGTTGATTCTTAGCAAAAAACACTTTGTTCTATCAAAAGTATATGTGCTCATTCATGTGTTATTACTTCCACCAACTAATCAAGTATTCTCATTAGTGTAAAATCTGCCATTTATAATCCATACGAGCGAGTCGCTCGAATGGCGGCAGCCATGTTGCGCCTCCATCTTGAAAATACATTAGCCAAAGAGGGACATACCTGGAAATCCAAGCTTCACCTTTCGCATTTTAAACATGGCATCGTGACGAATGCGAGGGGGAGATTACTCGCGACTGCTGGCAGATTTGAAAGATTGCTGAAGATCACGCCTATTTTCGAGGACATGTGGCCGAGTCGCCAAGGAAGCGAAAGAGAGAATTAAAACGTCAACGCGACAGGCAAATCAGCAAGACCAAAGTCAACATTGGAGTAGTCTCGCGTAGCCAGACCTTCAGACTGACGGCTGAAGGTCTGGAATTCATAGCAGCTTTCTTTGGCCAAGGCCCGCCCATAAGGCCGTTTGACCGACATGTCAAACAACCAATTACAGTTCGTTTCGTTCAGCGTCACGTTTCGGGGCGTGGAAATGTCCCCACAACAACAGACCTGCGTGCAACAAGTCAGTCAGCATAGAAAATCAAAGAAGGAGAAGAAAACAAGCAGTAAGTCATTGATCTGTTCGTGCACGTATACTTTTGAGAATCCTACGTTTAGCTGATCTTGATAAATGCTCATTGTCACTCATGTAAACACAACAGTTTTTCTTCCGCAAACACACGTCTGCGCTTTGTTTCCCGGCTGACTGAAAATAAACGCGACACTCGCGCCCCCCGGAAATCCGATAAAATTCAACCAATCAGATGACGACTTCGACATTCCTGAAGTGTTTCCAGTTAAGTGTACCATATGCATCAGACGTTTAGCCAACATTCCGTGGGCGTGACGTCTGAGGCTGAGACTAATATTGGAGTAACTTTTCCCAGATGGAAAGAGCTCATGAGGAGCAAAGATTTTAAAACGGACACCGAAGTTGCCTGCTTTCTTCTCGACTACATGCACTTTGTAATAGTTTTCTAAAGTAACCTCATCACTTGAAGGAACACTCATTGACGAAGTCGAACTGGAAGCCATGTTAATCTTGGAATAATACGGCCACCGTAGGAGTTAAAACGCCCTCGGAATTGAAAGGAACAGAAACTAATATTCACTGGGTAGTCATATACAATTTCACCGCTAGATTTGGGAAAATATGACACAGTGTAGCTTTAAAGTGTAACTTCATCGCTTTACATTGTTAAAATTCCAATATATGCCTATATGTACTGTAATTGAATGATGGTTACTCTTTCTTCGTGTTACCCGCATCAAGAAATTTCCGTTTATTTGTCAGCATAAGTCCACCGGATGGCCAAAATGTGAACAACTCTATTATATTCCGCATTTTTGTATTCCCGCCCATGGACAGTCGGATCGCCAGAGGGTTATTAACTCTTTTCCAGCCAGCGTTTAAAATAAATAAATATATAAAAAATGTAAAAAGTTGCTAGCAACCGCCAACGTCTTTGATAATTTTCACAAAAATTTCATGGGCCTCAAAATATTTTGTTGAATGAATATCTGAACATGCATTAGATCAAAAGAAAGAACAGAACCTCCGCTTTTAAACAAAACACCTGTTTTATTCCAGCTTCATGCATTCTTTTTTTTATCAACACTTGAATGTAGGTACATTTCATAAAAAAGCAACATTTTAAACAAAACGTTTTTTTATCGCTTGTTTCTGCTTCTTCTTCACCTGTGTTTTGATCAGGAGATTCTGTACTCGTTCAGTAAATGCGTAATAGCGCCCCCTACAGTTTAACAGTGAAAACACGGAAAGCAGGAAAATACCGTAAATAGTGGGGAAGCGTTGTTAACAGAGTTGTTAAAAGAGTCAGCAGAACATTTATTGTACGAGTAAGTGAATCACTGAAGAACTCTATCGTATTTTGTCTACACTTTAAACAGCTTTATGGTAAAGGTGGAGCACAATGGCAACAGCTCTCTTCCCTTTACGCGACTGCACTTTGCTTCGAGCGGAACTGACAGAACTAAAGTCCCGTTCCTAAAGTCCCGTTCAGACCAAGAATGTTAACTATAAAGATTAATATAAAGATAACTGTATTAGCATCCGCACCAACGCACAATATCATTCTGTTTATTATAAGCTCGCTGCAGTTTCATCATCTTTAAATCCTCGAGCTGTCAATGTTTTTATCGTTCATCAGCTGGGAGTGATTCCAATGGTGTATTGCTCCTCCATCATCGTTATGTTTGTGATGTGGACTCTCTTCAATTCTTTTATATTCAGAATGATTTTTTAGATCTATATCTTTATCGTTATAACTATCATCTGTGGTGTGAACGGGTTTTAAAACACTGTTACCGTAGCCATCCAGAAGTCATCTAAAAGTTTGCTAAGGGGTATTTCCTACTGTGTTTGACTGGTAAATGTATCCATGTCAGACTGGTGGAAGGGGCCTTGGATGGCAGCATGCCCAGTGCATTGTGGGTGTTGAAGTTTTTCTACCTATTTGACAAAAGGGAAGACAACAGTCTTTTTCTAGTCAGGTAGCACCGATTTAAAAATAAAAATTGTTTCTCTTTTCTGCTGCATAGGCAGCCAAGTTTTATTGAAAGCCCATTTTGCCAGTGGTGAAGTACCTCTTTAAATTAGGCTGGATTGTTTCTATTTCCAATTGTGAATCAGAGCCCAGACCACATTTTCAAGCAGACTTGGGGCTTTCTGTCTTCTGTGATCGAGTTGTGACATGATTTTATTCATATATATATCCTCCTGAGACCCAGAAAAAAGTTGTTTGAATTTAGTTTTTTTTCCCATGCCATCACATTGTTTAGAGCATAAGAAACAAATGGTAAAAAAAAAAAAAAAAAATTTGAAAAATGATATTTTATTTATATATTATGTCCTCTGTAGTGGACACCAGGACTGAGTTGTTTAAAAGATAAAATGACATGAATTTTTATGTATAGGCAAAAACAATGGGATTTTTTTTTTTTCAATCACCAATAAATTTAGGGGTTTCAGGATTTTTTTTCAGGTTCAGCAGACTCTGTGGCAAATTAATGTGCAAAATTGTGACATGATTTTTTATTTTATATATATATATATATATCTCAATTGTTTGTCCTAGACAGCAGTGAGATTAAATGCAGGACAAAGGCCTCCTCCTCAGATTTTTCTGCTGAAAACAGTTTTTTAAAGATCTCAGCGCTGTATCTTGGCAGATCTGAGCTCAGTTCAAATGTGCCTCATTGGAAAAATGCGCCTCTTCCTACATTTTTGCCAAAAACATGTCTATAAACACAATTCCCTGCAGTTTCCAGCTGAAATGAACACCGGTGGCAGTGAAACTCCAACAGCTTGTTTTCCTTTTCACACAAAGTATGATTACAGAGGATTTTCAGACAGTTCCTCGTTCCTCTGTTATGACCTCAAAACGCTTCTTCAATAGTACATGATTTGTAAACTAATACATTTGGAGTCTCGTGAAACACAAGAGCTCAAAGACTAAACAAACTAAACTGCAGGGTTGCTTCAGTACATGTTATTATTTCATCTCATGTTTGCCTTTGTTAACACTCTCAGGTTTAGGGTTTAGTGAAGGTGGCACATTATTTTCGAATGCAAAAGAGTTTTAACACATTCCCGTTCGCATGTTTCGCTTTTAGCGCCACTAAACGGACATTTCATTTCTGAACTGCTGTGATGCATACAAAAACCAACATAATAAAATATTGCCACATTCACTTTCATTGTCATTTCACGCTTTTATTGTCACTCACTGCATGAAATGTGCAAGAAGCTAAATAATATCATTCTGCAGAAATGTCGCCACATGCAGCGAGCCTGGGTTAAAATGATCATTAAATAACTTGAATTAGGGTTTGTTCCTCACATAATGCATCGTATGACTGTAGTATACAAGCCGTATGCACTGATGTTATAGTTGTTTTTGTAATGCTTGCCAGCTGTGATCACTATTAAATATCATTGCATGGAAAAGAGTTCTTCAAAAATGCACCGTTTTTGAGTTTTGAAGAAAGAAAGTCATGCGGCGGCTGAGTAAACCATGACAGAAGCTCCGTTTTTTTGGCTGAATTATTCCTTTAAATGTTGATGAAACTTCTCCCCTGAACATTGTCTCGTCTTTATCTCTGTCCAAAGTCTTGGAAGAATTAATCAAGTTCTGAGTTTCCCCTCTCTCTTTAATGCCTGCAATTCTTGTCTAAATTTCCATCCTTTCTTCTTTTCCCGACCCATTAATTGCAGATTCCCGTGTCTCGGGACGAGAGACATCAGAAACCTCACGCTCCTTTTTGGTCTTCCACCTTTTCCCCATCCGCCCCGTCCCAACACCCCAGCGCTCTTCAAAATCAGCTTGATTGACATATCAAGGGTAGTCCCCAAACACTTGAGTGAAAAACACTTTTTTAATTTTAAGCAAAACGTACACACAACTTTAATGTGCCAGTCTTTAATGTGTCAGCGCATCTCCTGCTGCTTCGTCCCGATGGATCTGCACGTTTACATACTTCATCAGACAGTTCATGAGGTGACGAGAGCGCCAGGAAACATTGAGGGTCATGTCTGCACACACTTCTATTCTCTTCTGAAACTTTAGCTTTGGACAGACAGGCTTTAACCCTTTCAGTACCAAAAAAAAGCAAGCAAAGTAATTGAAAATTAGAAATGATGCAGTGAATGTTGCCCCGAAAACATTTGGATTATTTTTAGAAACTAGTAACACTTGTCTGAATTTCATTGCATTAAATATCAAAATATCAAACCAAAAGTAGCATCTCCAAAGAAACGTTGCTAGAGTTTTTCTCAGAACTAACGTCACTTTTCGCTATTATTTTCTCCTTGTTTTCTTGCTTGTTGAAGATGTGTGAAGTCTGTTCCCCTCATGTTCACACGTGTCATTCGTCACATTAAATATTTGAAAATAAAGTTTGACAACCATAAAGTGCCAAACACTTTGTCTTCTTTTTAAGCAAAATATCTATTGTTTCATAATTTAATATCATATCTAACTTCGTAAAATTTTCTGATTGAAATGCAGTTATTTTAGTATTATTTATATCGCATGTATTCATATTTTGAATTAGCTTTAGTTTCTAATTAGCTTAAAAAAAAAAAAAAAGTTTTAGTCATTTTAGTATTCCACCGTAAACTTATTTTATTTGAGTTGGTTGCCAAGTTTAAGTTTATCTAGACTTATTTCAATTAATAAAAAAAACAATTAATTAACAATAACAACAGGCATGAGGGAAACTGAGTGGGTTATTATTGTTAACTAAAACGAAAACTATTAAAACATTTATGTTAATTGAAATAAAGCTGAAATAAAATAAAATATAAATCGTTGTTGAAAACCCTAAACTAAATGAAAATTAAAAACTTTGCCTTGGCAAAAAACTGAAATAAGTTAAAGCACTACCATTATTAAATGAAAATAAATAAAACTGAAATAAAAATAAATTAAACCTAAAAAAAAAAAATTTAAACTAAAATGGCAACAGCACGTAATTGAAAATTAAACTAATATTAACATGAAAACTAAAAATATGAAATATAAAATATAAAAATAAAACTAAAATAACAATGGACTGACTTCATAGTCACTAAAAATGACCAAAACACCCGTTGATTCACAGACAGAAGTGAAGTTAGTGTTTATTTTGGTATTAATGACGTTCAGACATGTGAAGTATTCCTCAGTCTGTCTGTGACGTTCCACGGTGGCACGTGTCCTCCAGAAGGTCACAGATCTTCAGGCTTACATAAGGACCAGCTTTGAAACACGGCACTCAACACTTCAAAAAGCCTCGTCGTGTTTCCTCTGACCCAGTTCTTTAATTGAGCGTTCTCTTTCTTCCCTCTCTAATCCCTCATGAGTCAGTGTTTCTCTGTCTCTGCGTGTGTGTTTTCCTATTTGCCGCTGTCCTCCTCTGCCTCCTCCATCCTCTCCACTTCTCCTTCTCCACAGTCCGACATCATTCTTTCCCTTTATCCAATCTATTTGTCTCTCGTTCCTCTTGAAAGCTGCTATCCCGTAGCTCCTCCATCTCTCGTCCTGCTGGAGATTCTGCAGCTCTGAGCAAATCCCAAGGCTTGTTTCTCCTCTTCCTGCAGTAGAGACGAATCACATGTGAGATCTCTTTAATTTTTCAATTGCTTCTCCTAGACAGCGGTGAGATTAAATGGAGACTTTTGCTGACGTCTCCTGTCTCTACTGCACAGTAATCTCAGAGTTTCAGAGGAAATATCATCCATCTCTTCTCAAGTCTACAAACAAAAGTAAGAGATCTCAGTGTCAACTCAAAATGCTATAGTATTCGTTTTATAGTTCACTGTAAAACCCAACAAGTTAACTCAACTCAAACCGATTGAGGAAACTGATTGCGGCAAACCATTTAAGTTTAAAAATAAATACATATGAGTATTGTGAACTTATATATATTGAGTCATGTATTTTGAGTTCACAATACTCAAACTGAGCTGCAATCAAAAACCCAGACATCTCAATATCACCTCAAATATTTCTCATCATTATCTTGTCTATGCTATCCACATTTATGTCAGACATTGTCTATTTTTATTCCTATTATTTCTATCAATTAAAGTTTTCAGTTTCTGAACTGTTTCTCCTGTTATTCAGAGGCCCAAAAATATGCAGATGCTGATATTTAATGTATGAGGACAAAACGTAATATCTCATGTAAATCACTGAGATCTTTATAACAGTATAACAGACTACTGACATAAAAGGCATATAAATATCAGTCGTCACTCTATATCTGCCAATAATCTGTCTCAGTAAAATGATATTTAAATGCTTAGTTTTATGATCAAAGCTCTGTTTTAAAACACATAATGCAATGCACTACAATGATGAACAAATTAGCACTCATCAAAAGCCTGATGATCGTATTTTATACCTGCATGACTTTTCCAAAAAAAATGATCTATTAATTATCAAGTAAACCGAAGTAAATGTTCATCTTGAAAAATTACTAATAATATAAAAGTTATTCTTATGTTTACTTTATGAAATCAGTGCAGCTTTCATAGCACAAAGACACGAGAGAGGCCTGAAGATGGACGTTTTTACAACGACTATCAGACGACAGAAGGCACTGAGTAGATTGTGAGCAACAGGCTTATCATGGAAGTTTTGATCATGTTGATCATTCAGAGGCCAGAGAAGCCTCCTCTGAGGAATATCTGCGGTTCTGCAGAGTTGAATAAATCCCATGCTTATTTTGTCTCAAGCCAAGCGCCTGCCAACCAATTACCAACCGCAGTGCTGGGTGTCTTCACAGACGCTCTCCGCCTCCATCACACACACACACACACACACCCTTGACACTAACAGCCCCGCTGCCATCACCTCCAATTACTGAAGCCCACAGTCCGCCCCCCCGCGGACTCGCTCCCGTCTCGAACTTCATGCCCTTCTCGTTTTGTTCCCCCAACACAATTACAATGATCACACTGGGCTTTTCCCCCCAGTGTTCCCTGAGCCGTCTCCTCACACACACATTCCCTCAGGAATCCTCTCCGGGGTTTCCGAGCCGTTGTTCTCGGCTTTAATTAAGGCGGCTCTTCTAGTTCAGTCGTACACAGGGAGTCTGAGGACCCCCTGCGTCTTAAGAAGCCCTGAATTTATTTATTTTTTAATTATTTTTTTATTAACTGGATATTTCACCGCTGGAGAGATGAATGTGTATTTAAATTGGGTCATTTATGTAGTAGAAATGTGAAATTATTTTAGAAGTTGGTGTCTTCTAGACTGAGAACAGCCAGAAAATGTATTTTTGGCTCATGTGTGATAAAAGACAACAACTCCCAGAATGCACTTGCTTCGCTGCCCTACGAGGCCACTCCCATCGGTTACAGAGGGCAGTATCGGAAGAAATGAGACAACTAGGCTACTAGTCGACTCGAAACTGAAAAGACGCCGTTTTATGGTTAGATCCCCATATGGGCGGGTTGAACACATGCGGGACGTGCGCCTCCTACTGGCTGTAGTCTCTCGCCTCTGATGAGCTAAATGACGATTCGATTTTTGTATCATCTGAGTTTTTTTCCAGACACACAATACAGAAATCTCTCGTCTCAGGGGGACATGAGGGAGGGAAGCACGGTCACTCCAAAATACTACCGGGTTTCTACTGATACAAACCTTAAAGGGGTGTTTGATTATGATTTGACTTTTCTAACTTTAGTTAGTGTGTAATGTTGCTATTTGAGCATAAACAACATCTGCAAAGTTACAACGCTCAAAGTTCAAAGCAAAGAGAGATATTTTCTTATAAAGAAATCGTCTTTTAAGGACTACAACAAACGGCTGGTAGAGACTACACCACATTCCTCCCGGGTTAGTGACATCACCAACCCTAGAATTTACATAAACCCCGCCCCCGGAACATGATTTATAGATTATCATGACAGAATATGCTAATCAATGACTAGAAGATAGACACATCATCTTCATAAATTCATCAACTAACCATTCAGAAACGTCCTGTTGCTTCTACATGTTGTCACTTCTTCTTGAGTCTCTACATCATTGTCTGACTCCGGATTGAACATCAACATTGAAATGTTCAGTGCTTGTGTGTGTGAGGTAAAATGACACAAACTGTTGTAGCTCCGCCCACTGTGCCGGGAGCAGCAGCTCATTTGCATTTAAAGGGACACACACAAAACGGTGTGTTTTTGCTCACCCTCAAAAAGTGAACATTTTAACATGCTATATAAAAATATCTATGGGGTATTTTGAGCTAAAACTTCACACACACACTCTGGGGACATCAGAGACTTATTTTACATCTTATGAAAAGGGCATTATACCACCCTTTTAATGCTAATCAGTGAAGTGTCCCTTTAAGAAGCACTGAAGATCAGCGAGCGAGAGGGCGTATGACGTCCAGTCGTACGACGCTTCCCGGCTGTGCAACCTTCTCCATTCTCCAGTCTGAACTGAACAACTGCATCTGCCATCTGTCTGTCATTCTAGAAAAGTCAAGTCATCTTTATTTCTGTAGGGCTTTATACAATACAGATTGTTTCAAAGCAGTTTACAGTGATAACAGGAAAATGATTCAGTGGTGCAAACAGAGTTCATCTGGTCTACAGCAGATCTGAAAGAAAATAATGTCCCATTGTAAAGATCATCAATTATTAAATCAGTTCATTTCATCAGTCCTGCAGAAAACAGTGATGTCATCGTCCAGCTCAGTTCAGTTCTCATACAATAATACTATCTATCTATCTATCTATCTATCTATCTATCTATCTATCTATCTATCTATCTATCTATCTATCTATCTATCTATCTATCTATCTATCTATCTATCTATCTATCTATCTATCTATCTATCTATCTATCATCTATCTATCTATCTATCTATCTATCTATCTATCTATCTATCTATCTATCTGTCTATCTGTCTGTCTGTCTGTCTGTCTGTCTGTCTGTCTGTCTTTCAATCTATCTATCTATCTATCTATCTATCTATCTATCTATCTATCTATCTATCTATCTATCTATCTGTCTGTCTGTCTGTCTGTCTGTCTGTCTCTCTGTCTTTCTATCTATCTATCTATCTATCTATCTATCTATCTATCTATCTATCTATCTATCTATCTATCTATCTATCTATCTATCTATCTGTCTATCTGTCTGTCTGTCTGTCTGTCTGTCTGTCTGTCTGTCTGTCTGTCTCTCTGTCTTTCTATCTATCTGTCTATCTATCTATCTATCTATCTGTCTGTCTGTCTGTCTGTCTGTCTGTCTGTCTGTCTGTCTGTCTGTCTGTCTGTCTTTCTATCTATCTATCTATCTATCTATCTATCTATCTATCTATCTATCTGTCTGTCTGTCTGTCTGTCTGTCTGTCTGTCTGTCTGTCTGTCTGTCTGTCTGTCTGTCTGTCTGTTTGTCTGTCTGTCTGTCTGTCTGTCTGTCTGTCTGTCTGTCTGTCGAATCTATCTATCTATCTATCTATCTATCTATCTATCTATCTATCTATCTATCTATCTATCTATCTATCTATCTATCTATCTATCTGTCTGTCTGTCTGTCTGTCTGTCTGTCTGTCTGTCTGTCTGTCGAATCTATCTATCTATCTATCTATCTATCTATCTATCTATCTATCTATCTATCTATCTATCTATCTATCTATCTAATTTCTTTGCATTTCAGTTCATTTTAATTCTACTTCATTACATTCAAATTCTAATTACAATTCTGCATTCTGTTTACTACCTATATTCAAATTTAAATGTAATTTAAAAGGCATTCTCAATTCAATTCTGAATTCGGGGAGGTGTTTGTTTTACATAAAAAAAAAAAAATAGCATGAGAAAACTAAGAGAGTTATTAACAGATCACCTGTAGAAAAATCTGAAAAGTTTTTAAGTAACTTCATAATTCATCCAGTGATCTGAGCTGATGATTTTTCCTCACAAACACTCGTTATAGATCTCAGATAGAGGCTCTGCTGTCACTCTCTTCTTGTTTCTATCCCACATTCATACGACACGCGTCACACACACTGACACGCTAATGATTGTGTCTGTTTGAGAGGCGCTAATAAACTCAAGCTGAGCTGGATATTTGTGCTCAAGCTATTTTTCGTCCATTGTTTCCGTTATTTGAGTGATCCTGTCAGCGAACGGGACTCGTTCTCCTCTAGAACTAATGAGGACTGTAAAGTCTCTGCTTGGCTGTTTAATGTTGACGCATTGCCCAGAAGGAAATGTACAAGTGTCAACAAGCGGAGGGGTTTGGGGGTTTGGGGGGGAACTTTAACTTTTATTTGGCAGTAACTATGATAACACATTTCAGCTTGGGATGTGCACAAGTACCCGAGTGCTCAAGTTCTTGTGATTATTATAAAAAATTGTTATGTGAATTTGAAAAATTGCATGACTATTTTTGCAATTATTTTTAACAGCAGTAAGACCTTGTGGTGTGTCATTAAAGCAACAGGCCATCATCCCACACACTTATAAATTATCATGCTGTTATAATGAAAAATGTTGTTTTAACACCATACGTGTCTTTTGTTATACAGGAATTATTGCAGATGTAGATTCTCTTCCAGGACGTCTGAGCGTGTTGGTATCTCTGTTCCTGTTTGTTTGGCTTTGTCTCTCGCTCCGCTAAATGTGGCGTGTTGCCTGCAGGTCAGAACTGCATTCACTCTTTCCTCGGATAAACCTCCTTCCTAATTGAAAGCTTTCCTGAAAGTGGTTCGTCGCCTGTGGGTTTTGAGGCACTGGAAACGTCAATCATCAAGATGTAACAGATATGAGAGAAGTCTTCTTCACCCAGTTATTTTGTGAAGAAGTTTGACTGACTGTTCACACCGTGATCCTACAGACCAAGTGACACGTGTTCTTACTTGCGTAGTCAGACTTTTAAATGTGGTCGACATCGCGGTTTATCCTGACCAAACATCGAGAGACCGACTGACTGAAGTGGAAACCAACCAGTAACAATTTGTTTACGGAATAGATGACGAACCGCCATAATAAACAATAGGTTTGCTTGTGAATTTCTAGTTGTGAGTCTATATATTTCAAAGTATTTTTCAAAGATTGATGGCACTAACTTGGAAAACTAAGTATATATAGCTGTTGCCATTTATATATATTATTATTATAAAATAAATGACATATTTATATTTATATACACATATAGATAGATAGATAGATAGATAGATAGATAGATAGATAGATAGATAGATAGATAGATAGATAGATAGATAGATAGATAGATAGATAGATAGATAGATAGATAGATAGATAGATAGATAGATAGATAGATAGATAGATAGATAGATAGATAGAATATATTATTATAAAATAAATGACATTTATATTTATATACACATATACATTATACCTATAGAATTTATATATATATAATGTGTTGTTAATGTATTATTATACATATATATATATATATATATATATATATATATATATATATATATATATATATATATATATATATATGTATTATTATACTATTATTATTTAGATATTATATATATTAGATAAATATTATAAATACCTCTTTCAGTTTTTGTTGGTGTATTGTTTTTAATATCATAGGCCAATTATTGGATTTAATTTATATGCGTCTATAAAAAGACTGAAAGTTCGTCAAAAAGTCTTTGTTAACACGTTTTGCAATCGTTAATTTAAATGAATGGAAGTGCTTTTTTTCCTTCTAAATATCTCTTCTTGAAAAAGACTAAAAGTCTGGTTGACAGAAGCAGAAGAGGAATCGTTAAGTTCCTCTCGGTTCCTCTCTCCAGTGGGCGGTCTGTGGGCTCTCACACAACACAAAGGCTTTAGAAAACAGAACAGCCTTCATTTGTGACATTGTATCAAAAAGTGTTTTTTTGACCTCTAATCCTCCTCTGACTCGTAACCCCAATCTAACGAGACACGTCCCACAGCCGGAGCATCAAAGTCGGCAGAAACAGCCCTTCTTTCCAACTCCTTTCAGAAGTTGCTTTGAAGTAAAAGTTCACTCAGCAGCGTTTTAAGGACAACTTATTCGCTATCTGTTTCCTATTGATTTCCCGTGTCATCTTCTGACAGAAAAGAAGAAGGAAGTCAGACGGGTGCAGAAAGACAGATCAATGACGGCGTGACCTCCCGCGGGGGCATCGGACTCGCGCTTCACAGCGATCATTAACCAATCCCACACTGTCGATCCCAGAAAAAAATACCCATCATTTCTGTCCTCACATATTCCCCAGTGAACACCCAACAGGCTAATTTCTATGCAGTTTGCTTCGTTTTTTCCTATTGAATTCATAAACGCTGTGACTGTAAGATATTGCCCATTATTTCAAATCATTGCGAGACATCAATATCTGAGCGCCGAGCGACATAAAGACAAGAAAGCGTCTAGACGACGCAGCCACACGACTCACGCTGAGTAAAAACTGCTCTTCCTGCGTGTTCCTCGTCTCCTGTTGGCGTATGAGCCTGTGTTTCCCTCAGATCTATTGATCTATTGAGCATCTAAATTAGCAACAATTAGTCGTGGTGGAGGCTGGTGATTCTTAAAGTCCCCCTAGTCAATAATTTCATCCCTTAAAACTGACATAAATGACATATTTAAAAGGTTTTTTCCTTCTTCATGCCTTAAAACAGCTTGAATGTAACTCGACACCCTTGCCTAGTTTAGTATGTGCGGTTCTATGAATATGCAAATGAGCCCCGCCTCCACTCACTCACTCAGCTCAGAGATCCACTGGTTGACGATCACACGTTGATCTGATTGGTTACAAGGTAGTTTGTGATGTCAGAAACACAAAAGCGTGTTTTTGAGACTGTCTTTGGTTCACTGCAGTTTTAAGGAGGAAATACTCAGCAATGCTGTCGACTTATGAATTTACACATGGTTTGTCTTAAAGCGTATTAAAAACACCACATAGACATATAAACAACAGTAAAAGCTGGATTTTCACCACAGGGGGACTTTAAGATGCAGGACAAAACGTGTCTTACAACTTTACCTGTTTTATCACTCACTTCCTCTAAAACGACCTCTCCTCAGACCATAATGCAATATATATTACTCTTAAAGGTGCATTGCGCAAGTCTCTGAGTTTTTGCAGAACTATGCCCCCTCTGGCGGCAAGCGAAACTGCAACCAGAAGTGTGCACGCTCACGGACAAAAGTTTTCTTTTTTTTATCTTACGTGGAGTTTGCGTTGGTGTTTGAAATAAACTACAAGCCGGTCTCTTAGAATCCATCTTCTATGGAGAATGGCGGCGAATACACAAACCTGCCAGACATAGCCAGGTGAGCGTGCCGTGAACGCGCATGACGTCACGCCCAGTCTAAAATTCCGGCCCGAATCCCTCTTATTTATTTTACTTCTCAGAGAAGGGCTCATTCAGCCTATCAGGCAATTGTTTAAGCATGCATGGGTTAGAAAACGGGTATTTTTTAACATGAAAAGTTGCTTAATGTACCTTTAAGAAAAACTTAATTATTTATTTGAAAGATTGAATTAATATTTCTGTTTGTCTTAAGCGTAACCTAATACATATTTCAGTCTACGTAAAGTATTGTGTTATTGTCTGAGGAGAGGTCATTTTAGAGGAAGTGAGTGATAATTTAATATTACTTTGCTAAAATAAACAGTAATGTTGAATAAAATTCACTATAAGGTTTCCCTGTTACTATTTCTCAAAAGTGTCTTTATGAAAACATTTATAAAATCAGGCAATATTAAAGTCTGTCTTTGGTGAGTTTTATAGTTGTTTTTAATTTTTTTATAAATGAACAGCCCAATTATTACACTTATATTACAGTAAACACACCTCAAAACACTGTTCAGATGTTGTATTGCAAGACATTTGTCTGTTTTTTGTCCTTAAACGCTCTTGTTTGTCTGACTAATTTCTTACCCATCTCATCCCATGCCTCCATTGCTAATTCCAAAATGTCATTTTACAGCTAACGGAAGCTTGAGCCACTGAAATACAGACTAATGCAGTTATTAATGCAGTTATTAATGCAGTTATTAGAGAGAGAGAGAGAGAGAGAGAGAGAGAGAGAGAGAGAGAGAGAGATTAAATGTGTATAAATTGTGTCTGTGCATCTTTCATTGTCCGGCAACAGCGTCTCTACTGTAAGTTTATCTGTTTCAAGAGTGTGTGTCTGTACTGTGTGTGTGTGTGTGTGTGTGTGTGTGTGTGTGTGTGTGTGTGTGTGTGTGTGTGTGTGTGTGTGTGTGTGTGTGTGTGTGTGTGAGCGGGAGAAAGAGAGGATGTGCTTTCTGCACATAATAAAACTTCATTTTGAGGCGTTTTTATCCTATTGTTTTTGTTTTATACTAAATAAACTATATTTATTTGCTTTGTCAGTGATGTTGTGGGTTTTGGTTCTTCGGCTGTAAGGACCTTTAAAGAATAGCTGAAATCATTTGGCGCAGTGATATGGAGCTGTAATGCGGTCAAAACTTGCCTGAACTATTTTAGCCGTGCGTTTCCCTGAAAGTAATTGCACTCCTTAAAACGTTTGTCAACCAATCAGATTCAAGCATTCAACAGCCCCGTAGTATAAATGTATATTTTCTCTGTGAAAAGCATGATATGTCAGCACTGTCAAATTTGCACAAATTGTAAAAAAAAAAAAAAAAACATTTTATGTTGGTCCTATAGCAGGCAACATCAGAGAAAAAACTAATTTCATGTATTTTTTATATTCAAAATATGATTTTTAGCATACTTTAAAAAACTAATTTTATTAAAATATCAATATTTATTATAATTTAATTCGAATTTTGTTATTTATTATTTTCTTAAAATGTTTATTACATGTAGCATTACAACGGATTGACGTTTTGTATGCAATTCAAATAGAACACGTAAATTTAGATCTTACATAAGCTCTATATTGTCCCAGTACTCCAGATTCAACAGTCCTCACAATGAACTTTCAATATGAACCCTAAACGTCAACCGTAAATCCAGTTAATGCACGACACTATTTGATCAAACCCTCCCTTCGGAGTCGACGAACCCGACGGAAGCCGGTCACATATTCCTCACTGTAGGCGGACTGTATTGACTTCTCTTCCCCCTTTCACCTCTTCCTTGGCTTTGGCCAAGCGTGCAAATGGCAAATGGACACAGGAGTCCCCGCGGCCCAGACAGCCCATGTCTTATTCATGAACGCCGGCCACTCGTGTCACACTCCATATGAAAGGACAAGCTCGGGCCTGAGCGAGGCTCCCACGGCTGTCCTCCATGACATTCCTGCTTTACGCCCGTTCTGCCGAGGCCCGGAGAAACAACCGTGATGGCCATGCGAGACGGGAAAACATGGCTCTGTTGCGGCGTTCTCCCATGATGCATCACTGTATGCACAGCTGTCCGCTTTGACATGGCAGGGGTAATTGGTGTGTATCCCTGACTGCTCCGGATCCTAGTGTTCACTGACTACATCCTGAACCTCATGAGTGACTGACGGAGAACTTTCTGCATAGGCAGCAACTCTTTACATCATAGCTCTTCTCATGTGGAGACTCGACTCTACAGCTGGCAATGTTGCTGAGATAATGATGCGATACACTCTTAAAAATAAAGGGGGTTTTCGCAGCAATGCAGTTGGAGAACCAGTTTTGGTTCTCCAAAGAACCTTTCGGGGATCAGTTCTTAAAATAACCAACTTTTTAATACCCTGAATCACCTTTTTTCCTTGAATGGAAATATTCCATTGATTTTAAAGGTTTTTCATAGAACCATTGATGCCAATATAAAGAACCTTTGTTTTTAAGAGTGTAAACAAAAAACAATTGTATATGTAACAATATTTCACAAGATATTGAACTATTTTATTGATTTTTTTTGTGTGTTGAATGAATTGCTAAACTTTTAATTTAAAAGCCTTGAGGTTTGAAGGTTTATTAGGTGCAAGTAGCTTATATATTACTTCATATATATATATATATATATACATTTAGTTGTATTTACTTTTTAAGGAGTTAAAGTTTAAGGAAATCCAGAGTTAAAAAGACATATTTTCATATTTACCTTCATATTTAACAAATTCACTTTTGACCAGGATGGAAGAAAACTTCATTTCCCAGAATGCATCACAGTAAATTCATGTTCGTGTCACTCCAATTCCTGTGTGTTGTAGTCAGTTGCATTCAAATCCAATTCTTCAGTTCTGAATTTTGCACAAGCCTGTATTTTACACAGGATCCACATAGTGCTTTCTCAAAAATTGTCCATATAGTGTCTGTAGTGTGCGAATGTTGGCTCAAAGTGTAGTCTATGTAGGGAGCTCACTAGCTTTTAGACCAGAAGACCAGCGGACATCCGCAGATAAGCGGCGTGTGGTTCAGTGCTGATGAAACTTCTTGAGGAATATTATGGTGATTTATCTGAGGGAGCGGGAATGGGAATAAGGAGGAGCTCACTCAAAAATGCCAATCCTGACTTTATTTACTTTCCCACAAACACAAAATGAGAAATTACAAAGAATCATGATAGAAACCATCAAAGTTACATGAGTTTGGAAGGACAGCATTTTTTATTTTTGGGTGAACTATTCCTTAAAGTGATTTCATGAATAATTAACCTTTAAGTTATTGGCTGAGGAACTGATGATTGTCTAAGAGACGTCGAGTCAATGAATTCTCTCAGACGGAAAGATTTGCATTAAATAATTTCTATGAAACTGATTGATCAAGTTTTAATGGGATCCACTGATTTGCGATCGGCCTGATTTAGAGATTCAATCCGTCATTGGCATTATTCTTTTTCATCTTCTCATTAACTCGCATGGTCTATCGCTTCTCTCCCATTTAACTGCGTCAGGAAAGGGAAATTATGCCTTTATTAAAATTTAATTGCGGGCAATTTGACTCTTTCCTCCTCAAAAAGTCTTTTGTTATTTACAGATAAAACTTTAGTGCGCTTGTAAAGCATTTTAGCAGTATGATTCTCTATTACAATTACATTCGGATCTACTTCATTCTCAATTTATGCTTATTTAAAAACTTGTGGACTTAGGAGGTTCAGGATTTGCTGGATTTCCTCAATATATGAAATGCTAACGATTTCCGCAGAATAGTTGGAGGGACGTTCTCATTCTAGAGAGCATTTGATTGGACAAACAACGTCTGTCTGAGTGCATGAGGATGTCAGCAATATTTTGGTCCAAAGACTGTAAAATTGAAATGCCGCACTGGCTCAACCAATGGCAGATCTGTCTGGAAAGAAAACCTGCTTGAAAACTGATTATTTCTGCAGTTGTGTTTGGCAATGCAAGTGATGCAGAAAGATGTAAATGTCAAAATGTACAGAAAACAAATGCTATGTAAATGTGCTTCTGTTTTACATTTGTGCAAACCGAATAAAGTGTGCAGAAACACACTGGGCTAAAACTTAAAGATTTGACATTAATATGATATGCACCAACTACACTGAGACATTTGTGTGACTGGTTCGTAATGATTTCACGGGACCGCAGTGCATATACACACGCGTACGTGAGAGGAAAAAGCCTGTGCATGAAAGTGTGTGTGTGTGTGTGTTTATGTGCATATACACATGCTCGTGTGAGTAATGGACACTGCAGTGCTCTGGTGCAATGGGTCCGTGGAGAAATCTCTGAAGGGCTCAGATGACATGGTCCTTCCTTTGCCCCATATACAGGTTTCTGAACACACACACACACAGAGAGAGAGAGAGGGGGGGGGGGGAGAGAGAGGAGGGGGACATTGCAGCATCCCTTTGGCTGAGCTTCATAAATCACACACAACACTGTGGCGGGATTATGTTGTCTTGAAAAAACGGCAACCGTCTCAGACAGGTGGAGTGGTATCGACAAGCTATTGTACAGCGTTATTTAAAGAGAAACACTGCGATATGCAGCCTTACATGAAGGAGACAATGTGACAGGAAAATAAAGCCTGCCTGCTTCTTCTAATAGTACATGAAGAGGACTTTAAAAAATGAAAGCTAGAAGAGGTTTAAAGGGAACGAGACAAAAGAAAACCTTTCTTTCTTTTTTTTTTTTTTGCAGAGGGCAAGTGTGTATGAGAATCAGGAATGGATATATCGGCAGAGTGTGTCGAATTCTGAGCGATATGGCAGTGTAAAGACATGTTGAGACTAAAGTCTGCAGTTCTCAAGGCCTGATCAATAATTTAAACCATGCAGATTGGCAAAGAAGCCCACTAATGCTGCAATGATGGCTGTTCGTTCCCTTAAAGGGATAAAGCGGCCATTAATGAATTTCAGCTCTGGATCTTTTCTCAGCACTTCACACACATACGAACAGTATAACAATGACGTTGGTTTTAATGTACTAATTCCAGTGTGAATCCTCATACAGTGCTTTTGAAGTGCATGCAAGTGGAATGACAGTGCAGAAAACAGCGTCTTCTCGACATGAACAACACGATCCAAACTCTTCCAGTCTCGGATACAACTAGTGTTTGAGGGGCAAAGTAGACGCTGTTCGCGAGCAGCCAATGAAGACCATAGTCTGGCATTATGCAAATTTGTTACATTGTTAGGTATGTAACAGGAAGTGATGATGACACTCTTTTTTTTTTTTTTTTGTCGGACACTTTGATCTTTAAAACTTTGCAGATTTTTACATTCACAAACATCTGTATTATAGCCTGGCAAGCCAGACCTACATCAAGATGTTAGGTCTGGCAACTCACCATAGACACGGCTCAATCCGAGGGGCGGGATAAACGGCTGTCTTTCAGATTCCCTCTGCACGCAATAGGACAGCGCTTCAACCAACCAGAGCGCTTTCCCAACAGCGGAGCTAGTTGATAGATTCAACTTTTGCCATATCTGGCCGGCAAAACTACGAACACATCTTCCTTTTTTTAAGAATGACTTAAGTGCCGTTCTTTGCTCTTTTCTCAAAGAAAAACTTAACTCCAAGTCCTCCAGAGTCGCGGACAAAGCCGATTCGAAAGATGTTCGGCAGCAGCAGCCGCCATTCTTTGTTTTCAAGTGGCAGCCGTCGCAACTCTGTTGTCATTATGTTAAGCCCACCCCCGCCTTCTCTATACACGACGTGATTGGCCTGACCCAATTTAGGTTTTTGCAGCTCGAAATTCAATGGAGAGTTGCTAGACTACCCTGGCTGCAAAATACATTTTGCTGCCGCTAGGGTGCGTCTAGATTTCTAGGCTGTATTACACACTGCATGAAATATAATATCTGAAAAAGCATAATTGGGGCACTTCAAAAGTCTTAAAATATTTGAGACATTTGACATCAGTAATGCTCAATGCCATTGGTTCTTGCATGTCACATGACCACGTTTGAAAATGCGTATGTTTCTACAATTGAGAGCAGTAATTTCAGAGAATGTTGACTTGAATTTCAATCTATTCATCACAAATATATTAAATATTTACATGAATAGGTGTAGTTTCTCTAAACCAAATATTTAGGTGTACATTTAAGATTCATGTATTTGAATTGCATATAAAATTTACATTATTACTTATTAAACTTGAGCAAATGCAGCTTTAACATAAACTAATAAACTTAATGTAATGCATATTTGCCAGTCAAACTGAATTTCTGTTATTGTGCTAATAAACGTAATGTGTTTTAAATAAAAGTAAATCAAATTTAAATAAACTTTTTTCAAATACTGCTTTTGTTTCTTTCACAATTAACCGGTTTATGCTGATTCTAAGCTATTGGAATAAATGCATTTTGAAAATGTGAGTATTTAACAAAAATCATGAATTAATGAGTTAATGATCAACTATGCCATGATTTTTTGATTTCAGAAATCTTACCCGTTTCATTCATGTATGACTGACAAATATGCATCACATTAAGTTTATTATGCTTTATGTTTAATTCAAATGGATGGAAATTTCATATCCAATTCAAATACATAAATCTTAATGCGTAGACCGCTGTTGAAAAACAAATACAAAAATATTCAAATGAAAAATTGCAGGAAATGTACAGACTTTAGTATTTCTGTCAGTTCAAATGTAATACAGATTATTTCAATGATATATTGAAATCTAGATTTGAAGCTTCTTTTCAAATCCATTAACTAGAAGCATTCATTTGATCTTTTAAAAAGGCCCAATTTTCTTTAAAATAACCTGTGCACCACGTCTACCGGAAGTGCTGTTTCTGTCAGGCATAATTTGATTAGGACTTGCAATTTTCCCAAGTGCTGTTGAGTTTTGTGTGCAGATGGACTGCGGGCGGGCCGACCGAGCCACTCATGCCACTCCGCCAGCGCCAGGAGCAGATGCAAAGAGGCATGAAGACTTAGAAATGTGTTTTCAAAAGAATATGAAAAATGGAGGCAGAGAGCAAGAGAGGAAAGCGAGGAGTGTAAAAAGAAACTCTTGATGGTTCCTGTAACTGAGGGACGTCCTCTGGGAAGCCTGTTTTTAGACAGCAGAGAGCCGAACAGCACTTTGCAATTAACTAGAGTAACAGGATAAAGGGCTAAGAATGGGCATGAGGGGCAGCCGAGGCCTGACAAAGGCCAGAAAATGGTCCATAGGGAGAAGCAGATGAAGGTGTGTGTGGGATAATGGGATTGCAGAACGGTCAATTTGATTTTAGTGAGCAGCTCCGGTCCAGGGTTTGAAAGACCGGCGAGCTTCCCGGGATTTAATGGCTGCTCATGATGGAGAGTCCAACCTTGCTGAAAAAATAAAGCGGAAACCTGCCTGAGATGGTTTGCTGGTCTTTACTGATCTGGTTCTTTGGCTTCTTTGGATTTGGGGTTTAAAAGATTCTTGATATTTAATAGGAAAACTTTGGCCGATACCGATAATTCTTTATATTTGAAAGCCGATATATTGACCGATAAATCTAAATCCAATTTTTTTTATAGAATTTTTGAGAGCTTGGTTACAAAATAAAAGTCTCTCCGTTTCAAATCCACGTCCCAAGCACACAATTATAATGTTCTCATTATCATTTATGTAGCCGATATGAAAGCGCATATTGCACTTAAAGTATTTTTTGTTTTTGAAGTGATTACAATCACATTTCAAGCAAACTATCATGTGGAACAGTGTCTCAGCTGATGGAAATAATACATTATCTATCAGATTTAATATATCGGCCAAATTTTCTTTTCGGACTGATAACGATAACATTAAACATTAACATATATCAGCCGATACCGATATGGTGAATCCTTAATATTTAGTCATATTATTGAACTAAATAATGACTATTGTCTTCTAGTGCTGCTTTATAGCCGAGTCGAATTACAGTAGTTTCATAGGCTATTTAAAGTACTTTACACAGCTATTGAACTGAACTGAACTGAACTGAACTGACTGACTGAATTATGACACTATTATCCCGAGTAGAGCTGCTTTATAGCAGAATTTGAATCGGACTCTTATTTGATGAAGATTGCATCGATGATTCTGTTATTTATTTTGCTTTGAAACAATCTGTAGCGTATAAAGTGTTATAGAAATATAGGTGACTAGTGCGGTTTTAGGCTCTTGTCAGCTGAACACCACTTTGTAAAATATAATTCTTTAAAAAATGGAAAAGGAACTGGTAATTTTGTTTCAAATATTTTCCATATGCTACTGGTTAGTTTTATAGGTTAAATCCAGTTCACAACAGGGAGACTAGCTTTTGTCATCTTTCTTTAGTGTGTAATGTTGCTGTTTGAGCAAGAAAAAGCTCTGCAAAGTTGCAGTTATTCTCTATATCAGTGTTTCTGAACTCCCTGAAACGCCTCCATTGTAGTCTTGAGTTTCTTCCGGGAACGAACACGTCACAATATTCCTCATTTAAATAATGAATATGCAGAATAAAGGGGCGGGGCCTGGTTGAGTTAGTTAGTAGTGTGTTAAACTGGCGGTTATGGTAAGGGGCGGGACATTTCCCAAACACTCTCGAAGCGCTCGACCAATCACAACACACTGATCCAGCCGACCAATCAGAGCACAGTGTGCTTTTCAGAAGGCGGGGCTTCATAGAGACAGGAACTAAACAGAGCGTTATTGACAGACTGGGAAGAGAGGAGCCGCAACAATGGAGAATATGAGGAAAATAATTAACATTAAAGCATGAAAACCTGTTCTAGGAGAGCTCAAAAATAACACCAAGACTTGAAAAAGTTCAGAATAGGTCCTCTTTATATAAAGGTCTGTTCCCAACAGAAAACAACTGTATGACTTTTATTTGAAATATAGTGTGTGAGTCATATGGACCACTTCATTTTCATTGTAATTACATTCTCCTTATTTTGTTCCACGGAATAAAGAAACTCCTACTGGCCTGGAACGACATGAGGGTTGAAATTTCTGTGGGAACTATTGATTTAACTTTTCATTAACGAACTTCATTAATGGTGTGAAGGCGAGGAGACAATGTGATGAAGACGCCGTCTCTGCAGCGACAAAGAAATGGGAGGAATGAAGGAGGAAGACGAGGCGGTGAGAAAGAAGCCATGAGTCTGAGCTCGATCTGTGTGACGGATCTTCAGCGCTGTCTTTGAGCCTGTCAGAGACTGACTAAAGATCTGGCTTTGTGTGACACATCGCTACAAAATCTCCATCAGACTGTTCCTGTCGGTCTTTATCTCTGGCCCGGGGGGGGTCTCTCTCTCTCTCTCTCTCTCTCTCTCTCTCTCTCTCTCTCTCTCTCTCTCTCTCTCTCTCTCTTCTTCTTCTTGTTCGGTCTGTCTGTCTCTCTCTCTCTCTCTCTGGGGGTCTGAACTGTGAAGGGCTGAGGGAACTGGTTGAAGTTGCGCGTTCAGATAAGCCGGGGAATTAGCAACAGAAGATCAGGCGTGCCGTCAGTGATGAGTTCAGGAGTGGATGAGAGACGCACCGATTATGTGAGCCAGTCGCTCTTTTGGAGTCATGCTTTCACATTTGCATTTATGCATTTGGCAGACACTTATATCTGGAGCTACTCAATATAAAAAATTTATCACTTCTCCTTGGAATCAAACCTAGATCATGGTGTTACTATTTTCTTCAGTGAATTAATGTTTTAAAGGCATTGCTTTTTTTATAGCCACTTTGGTTTACATAAAGTCTGGCTCACTTTGAACTTAAAGTGTCCAATCAGTTCATTTTTGCCGTTTAACCCTATAAAGCCTATCGTATCTGATATGCACATTTCTAAGGCCTCTAAATAATCAAAACTTTGCTGAAAAACATGCCTTCTGTCTATTCTCCTTTTTTTTCGCAAGTAAATGCCTTTTTAGGATATTTGCAAAAACGGATTTTTATAAAAGTAAATGTAAGAATAACTTTGATATTGTTAGTAATATTTAAAGATGAACACCTACTGGACTGGAGCAACTTAGGTTTACTGGATTATAAATACATTATTTTGTAGAAAAAATTGGTTATATACAAATATGGCTTAGGCTATATATTGTCCCCACCACTTTTTAAAACATCTTCACGGCACGGATGTACCAATACAAATAAATCAAACATCTCCAGTTAACTAGCAGAGCATTAATTTTGTTAGTTCGTCAATTAAGAGTCGTTCTAGCGCTGAAATGTGTTGTTTTTGAAATCAAGTGCTCAACGAACGCGCGCTTCAATCCGTTGCGGACACTGAGCTATTCGTTCAATCTCACACACACACACACACACACAATTATACATAAAATGAACTGGTAGGGCTATTACCATACAGCAAAAATGAGTCAGAAGACTGAAATAAGAGGATGAAATGAGTTTTGTTTTGTTACATTTTTATTATATTTTAATGTTACGTGTAGCAAAATGCTTTCTCTGTATTCAGGTTTGACTGTAGTAATAATAATGCAAAAACTTTGCAAAAAAATAAAATAATTTAAATTTAAACCTTGACAAAAAGTATTATTTGAGAATTACTAAAAAAAAAAAACATTCAAATTCACATCTTAAAGGGATACTCCACTTTTTTTGGAAATAGGCTCATTTTACAACTCCCCCAGAGTTAAACAGCTGAGTTTTACCGTTTTTGAATCCATTCAGCCGATCTCCGGTTCTGGCGGTACCACTTTTAGCATAGCTTAGCATACATCATTGAAGTGGACAAGACCATTAGCATTTCTCTCAAAAAAATGACCAAAGTGTTTCGATATTTTTCCTATTTAAAACTTGACTCTTCTGTAGTTACATCGTGCACTAAGACCGACAGAAAATGTAAAGTTGCGATTTTCTAGGCTGATATGGCTAGGAACTATACTCTCATTCCTGCGTAATAATCAAGAAACTTTGCTGCCGTACCATGAGTGCAGCAGGCGTAATGATATGACGCAGCGCCTGAAAATAGTCCCCAGCTCGGTAACTTCCAACGCTCCCTGTGCAAGCAGGTTGTCACGTTGGTTATGTTGACGGAAGGTAGCCTATTTTCAGGCGCTGCGTGACCCATGAGACTGGTTTTGTGGTCTAGGGTCACAAATAGAGTCCGGAACGGTCCACTGCCCGTGTGACCTCTGTCATCAGCTGATTCAATGGTGCCCCTCAATGCCAGTTCGTTTGATACCAGGAATTCAATAATGTCTATTATTGCAGACACATAAAGGCGGGTTCGAGTCTGAATTAACTAGGGCTGAAATCTCTTTTCCTGTGGAACATCGCAATTGCTGCTCTTTCCAAATAGCCATGCCAGATTCGCATGTCTGTAAAATCCTTTCGCTTTATCTGCCGCATGCTTCCAAGTGCTAAAAGCAGTGCTTGTAAACACAGAGTCACTCCCGCCAAATTTCCGACAGGGAAAACAAAATGCCGAATCTGCTTGCTCAAGCCATTCCCTATCATTGTACCATTTTGGCGAATATGACCACTAACAGTCATTTTTATGTTCTTGTTGCAGGTGTTGTGGGTTCTTTCTTTTTAAAGGGGTGGTTTACTGCTTTTTTTCTTTGCATGATTGTGTTTATGGGGTGCAATATAACATGTCTTCGGGTTTTTTTTTGTTTTGTTTAAGTCTTATTTTTCATAAATTTCACCTTTATTGTAAGCCGCTTTCTCCTCTGTCATTTGAACGACCGGTTGACTTCCTGATTCTATGAAAACACTCCCTCGGAAACAGGCAATGGGCTCAGATTGGTTAGTTGGGCCGGTGTGTTGTAATTGGCTAAACTGCGTAGTGCATGTTGTCCGGAAACTTCATGCCCATTACCTTTACGGGCGAAAGTTGCATGTGCTCCGGTCAAATGTAAATATCAGACCCAGAAAGCGGCAATGAAGAGAGTCAAGCAACCTCCGCAAACACGGCTCTTACAAAACGTTTCTGAATGGTACATTTTTTATTATTATTATTCTATTCTAATCTACTATTATTATATATGTATTTCGATATGCTGTTACTTGAAAATGCTACTGCTGCTTGTTAGCTTTTGAGATACGGTTTTCTCCTGATTAAACATTTAATATAACTGAATAAATGACTGAGTAATACCGTTTTTTAAAGTTATTGTTTTAACTTCAGCAGTTTGAAGTTTGCTGTTGCGATTAGGCTACATATATATATATATTTTACTTTATACACGTTTGTCTTATACACACAAAATAGCATCGAACTAACTGGCTATAAACAAACAGCGTTGGCATTTGTTTACTTTCTTGATCAAATTGATCGTCATAAAATATACATGGAAAATACATTTACAAAATTAGTGCATAATTACAAATTCAGGTTCAAAATGTTTGTACGCGTTTGTACGTGTAAGTGGCTACTAAAGCCAGCGCTGGCATTTGTTTACGTCCTTGATAAAACTAAAACATTATGTCTGAAATTATACATGCAAATACATTTCCAATTATTAAGTCTTACTTACAGGTTGTGGCCCAACAACTGCTGTCTCTGGTTGTAAAGTTGGAACTGCTTCATGTTTTAGTAACAGTTTCTTGTTGAATCCGGCATTGAATTCGTGGAGATTCTGGAAGCTGTCTTCCGTAAAATGTGCAGCACAGAGAGCTAAATTACGATGAAATTTTCAGGAACATAATCAAACATAAATTTTAGCCATTGTTGACGTACTACAGCGTCCGTATGAAGCCTGAACACAGAAGACCTGGCAGCTGGGTGAAAATAACACACTTTCGACAGCATGGCTACAGCTCTCCACTATAACTCCTCCTCTTCGACGAAGCCGCAGAAATATGGCCATGCCCCCTTTTTTGCATGGGTTAGTTACGTATAAAACCCGGGAAGTACCTCGTTGTAGTCCCATTCGAGTCGTTTTTGTAGGCATTAAACTTCCTGATTTTTAAAAGTCGATATCTCTGCTTACATTGAACTTTCAGCACAGCAACTTTGCAGATAATGTTCATGCACCAACAGCAACATTACACACTATTTAAAATGAAAAATTCAAATTATGCAACCTTGAAATTATGGAGTGTCCGTTCTCCAGTCTGTCGCCTTAGTGTGAACTTCCCGCAGTGCAAGAAATTTAACGTAATGTTGGGGTGAGGGAGCACGCTAAATCAAAAGACCAATCAAAATTCGACTGACTGTCCTTAACTAAAATGTTGTTATTTTAGCTTAATATTCACTCTAGGAAGAAAATGCAATTGGCAAATGTGATTTTTAAATACACTCTCAGAAAATAAAGTACATAAATTTAGGGGTACAGTGGCTTGTCACTGGGGCTGTACCCTCAAGGGTACAATATTGTACCTTAACCTTTAAAAGAAACGGTACATATATGTACCTGTTAATGCTTTTTGACCCTCAAAAAGGTACATACAGTACAGTATATGTACCTTGAGGTCCAATAATAAGCATATGGGGTACGTTAGTGTAGATTGTACCTTGAGGTACCTCCTACTGTACTCCTATTTCTGACAGTGTAGCATATTTTAGCATTAAAATCCCTTTAACATTCATGGTGATCTGAGGGGGCGGGAGAGTCCCGGCGAGGGGGCGTCGCATCAATAAAAAAACAATCTTTTTATTCAGCAAGGGCACAACAAGTTATATATTATAATGTTGCAAAAGATTCCTATTTCAAATAAATGCTGTTCATTTGAACTTTCTATTCATTCAAGAAGCGTGAAAAAAATTATCATTGTTTCCACAGCAAAACATTGTTTAACATTGATGAAAACAACAACCATTAATAATAATTAGGCAGCAAATCATCGTATTAGAGTGATTTCTGAAGGATCATGTGACACTGAAGACTGGAGTAATGATGCTGAAAGTTCAGCTTTGATCACAGGAATAAATTACACTTTACTATATATTTAAATAGAAAACAGTTATTTTAAATTGTAATAATATTTCACAATATTGCTATTTTTATTGTATTTTTTTTTTTTTTTTTTGGACAAAAAAAGAGAAGAGACTTCTTTCTAAAGCATCACAAATAATGATTACAAACCTTTGAATTGTAGTGTACTTTTTTTTTTTTTTTTGGGAAGCGTTTTGCAGAAATGTAGTTTTTCCAATGAGCCTATAATGCTGCAATGCACAGAGTGAACTGATCAGTGTTAAGTAAGTTATGTATTGCATTTTGAACACAGAAGAAGCAGAAACGAGTGTTCATCACAGCTGTCACCAGCAGTTATGAACATCAGACACTTACACCAGAGCTCAGCACACGGGCGACACGGACACGGCCCTCGCTGAAGTCGAGCAGATTTGGGTTTGAGGGAGACACATCGGACTTAAGAATTGATTAAACGCTCGCAGGCGGCCCTCGGGCTCGTAATATCAGAGTTTAATTGGAGCTGTCAGATGGCAAGTTAATCCGACCTCTCGTAAATCTGTGGAGATATTTCCGATGAAGGACCAACTGATGTATGACAGAACGGTCACATTAGCTCCTCTGCCTCGAGCAAACACTAAAATAAATCACAACATCGTCTGTTGTTCATTTATTTTTAAACCCTCTCTAACCACATGGTGCATGCTTGAGGAACTTCTAAAAGCATGCTTGAGTCTCAAGGAACTCATTTGGTTCACATGAAAATGGAGAATTAAAAAGTAAAAAAGGGCCAAAAATAAAACCGGCTCTCCGCAAGAAAAGGAGAATCCTGCTGAAATATTCAAAATATAAGAGTATCAGAGTATATTAAAAAGTCAGAATTTCCAACTTCCTACTTGGAAAAGTGCAACTACTTGAGTGGAAACTCTTCTCAGGATGTGTTTAATCACTTATCCTCCAGACTTTGTTTGCCAGGAGTCACTGAAGACACTTCATATACAGTAATATCATCAGTTTGCACTGACACTATTGGATGAGAATTGAGCTCTGATGACATCATTGCAAAAAAACATTCCCACTAATTCACCTGCATGATTTTTTTTTAATCACAAATAGTGATATTTTAGTATTATTTAAACACTTTTATACTATTTATTAATATTTTGAATGAGCTTTTTATATTTTTAATTTCAGTTATTTTATTTAAGTTTAAGTTTTAGTGGTTTTGTTCTTTTGTCATTTTTATTCGTTTTTATATATTTCTATTTAGCATTAATTGATTTATTTTAATTTGAGTTTTACTTTATTCAGCTTATTTTATTTCAGTCGGTTTCCATGACTACATTTCTAATTGCATCTAATATTTATATTTATTTCAGCTTTATTTCAGCTAACAACAAATTTTGAATGTTTTTAGTTTTCGTTAGCAATAACATCTCTGATCTTAATGTTTTGGCAGTTTTTAAACATCAAAGCAAGAATATAATCATTTCACATCTAATAATATGGCATTAATAATTCAATATTATTAATTCTGAGAGACATCTTTAGTGTTCACAATGCATCAGAGGGTTAACTTTAAGTATAATCAAAAGTCATTTCAGCTATTTTGTTTAATCTTGCCTTGTTGAATCCTCATTTTAAAAAAATGAAATTGGTGAAAATGAAACTATGCTGAATTGAAATGAATTGAGCTGAATAGCGGCACTGTCTTCTGTAGAGCTGCTATATGAGTCGCTTCATAACTAATGAACTTTACAACATTCACACATTTATTGAGCTGAACTGAATCAACATTGAACCAATTGAGCTGAATAACGACACTATTGTCTGCTTAGATCTGTACATGCTTTACAGCTGAAATTGTATTTGTTTCATAATTGAAAAACTTTGCAACATTAATAATGTTGTTTTCTTGTTTATTTCTAAATTAAACATGCTATTATTATTTCTTTTTTCCTCTTATGAGTGCAATATCACACAAGCACTTTAAATGGAACCAGTGGAGCAAATAGAGTTGTGCTTGAGCCCTGTATTTACAGTAGATTTAATAAAAATAAGTATTTACAGGTATCACTTCAGACAGAAAACAAAACATGCAATGACTGCCAAAGGAAAGTTTAAGCGGGTATAATGTGCCGTTGCAAAATAGAAGTGCTGAAGTACACAAGAAAAAATAACATTCAAACATCAGATATTTTAAGCATAACTGCAACATTATAACTCATTATTATCCTATGGCTTGCTTGAGCGGGCAAATACAATTATTTGTGTGTATTAACACTTCTCATTTGCATCTTTGCATAAAGTTGACCATTTCTCATTGCACTGCTGATCCTAAATCCTGTTCAGCTCCTATAGAAAATGAATGCAATTTTGTAGAACCGGACTTTAAGCATCAAGCATCCACTAATATTACACATTTCAGACTGATGAAGGATATTAGCCTGATATTTCACTGCCTCTGCTTTAGGATTGAAATAAATAATGCATTATTTATCAGCATTTCTTTCTTGTTTGTTTTTGTTTTTTTTCTCAAAGTTCTTCAAAAGTTACTTTAAAACCTTAATTTCTGATGGGAGATGATAGTTAGATCCACCACAAACAACACTGTGAAGTTCATGGTTCATGATTCCACGTGTACCAGATGTGGGCCGGATCTGGGCCGACACTAGGCCTATATGTTGCTGTCTTGGTTGTGTGTATCACAAAATCAGCTTGTGTATAACATTGACATTTTATATCCAGCATGTATGCATACAGTATGTTTATCTATATGAACATATAAACATTGAATGCTGAATGCAGCTCCATTTGATCTTCCGTTTTCAGTGCGACAAATGAGCTGTAAGTAATTACAGATGTTTTTTAAACATCTTTATAACTAATATTGCATTTGACAGCTAAAAAGGCTATTTGACACAAAACTGAATTAAAAATGCATAAAACACAGAGGCACTATTGGAATTAAATAGAGCTGGATGAAAGTGAGCGAATCACGGGAACTCCACAGTTTGAAGTCTTTATGCAAATAAAGTTCAAAGATTTTGTGCATATATATCTAACACTTGTAAATTCAGCTCATGTGGTTCATGCGTTTGCCTCATTAAACCTTTAATAGATGGGTCTGCAACATATTAATCCAGTTAATCACTGATTGATTAATGAATGAGTCATTTTGCCACACCCACTTTCTGCGAAACCCCGCCTCCAAAGACATTTCAGCCAATCCTGAATACACAAATATTATCCACATGGCCTTTATCTCAGTGACATCTGTCAGGTGTAGTGGCATAATATACTGTAGTGGCCTAAAGTGATGTCCCGAGGGGATATCTGTTTTTAATGACTACAAGTTTCAAAATATGAGGGAAGACTAAACTTGGTTAAAGTACTAATCTGATCAAATCAAAAAAAAAAAAAAAAAAGAAACCTACAGCTACTAGCTTCATTTTACTATGCACTGAAAAAAATGATTTGTTGAATTTAGTAAATTTTTTATCGTAAGTGGTTGCATTCAATTGATTTTATCTACATTTAAACAAATGCATTAAGTTGAACTAAAATGTATTAAGTTCAACTTAATGCATTTGTTTAAATGTAGGTAAAATCAATTGAATGCAACCACTTACGAAAAAACATTGATTAAATTCAACGAATCATTTATTTTATTTTATTTTCAGTGCAAAAAAACAAACAAAAAACAAACAAACAAAGGTTCTTGTTTCTGCATGTGTTCATAATTTCTTTGGATGACAGCCTGGCCAAAACTGAAGTCTGGACAATTTGCCATGTTTCATCCGTTATTATCACAAATAAAACAATTGACTCCAAGCACAACTACCCAAATTTTACAAAATATGAATAATATTTGATGTTAATATTCTTATAGGCTGGGCATTACTTTTGGTATGTGCTATTTTATTAAAATGATGAAATCTGTCATCCAGAACTAGTTTTGATCAGCAATTATTTTTATATTTCAGCGGTTAGTGTTTTTGAATTTTATTTTATGATTAACTTGAATGGATAACAAGCCACGGAGCTTTTGTCATAGCGCTATACGTGAACTTCCAGAGAGACTTTCTCCATTGATAACAACCGCAACAACAACTCAGCAAAACATTAAAAATAACATATGTAAGTGCATTTATCCAATAAAACCCCATGCTTGACAATTGGACATGCTTCCTGTTTATTAGCTCGTCCCTGCCGTGAGCTGTTTTATAATGTGGTACAGAAATCCCCAGTGATGCCTGTGTCATGCACACAATTACACACAATCCATTATCTGTTCTTTGAAACTGGGCATTTGCAAATTGTAGTTGTTGTTGTGTTTCATGAACAAGTCCCGCTACTCAATGACATCATCACCCGCGGGCACAAACTCTCAGATTCCCGCGCAAATCCGCGGCCAGGCTGCGAGACATTGATCCGTCTCTTGTCCAAAAGACGGAGGCGGTAGGAATTGTGATCTCCCAGATGCCCAGCCACACTAAGCCAGGTTCTGAGAGCAGATTAAATGGCCCTCCATCGATCGCTGCCCTTTAATGCGCCTTCGCCTCAAAAGCAAAAACCAAAAATATGCTATGGTGTTGCCTCTCGACGGCGGGTTTATGAGGGCCATTTGGCTGAATGTGTGTGTGGGGCTCATCTGAGAAAGTGCCTCAGCAAACGCAGTCATCGAGGGAAGCGCACGCTTGTGTAACTGAGCCCCCGTCGCAACGCCAAGTGTTTCGTCTCATCCGTGCAAAACAAAACCGGCAGAAGGCAGACGCAAACAACAACAGCTACAACACAAGTGCGTCGTGTGGAAGACAGCCAGGGATCTCTCGGCGCTCAGACAGGGTTCTGGAGTGGCAGCGCTTGTGTTTGAAGTTTGATGGAGAGAATTATGGTGAAGATCAATGTTGAACGTTCAGGGTTCAAATTAATATTAGCTTCAAGAGCTTTTTTCTGCTCTGTATGGTATGATCAGCAGTGAAAAAACTCAAGCTACTCCTGTGGAATGAAAATTAAGCGCGTGTTTGGAATAGCATACTAGCACACTACTATAGTATGTATATTCTGCATGCTACTTGAATGTAATACTGTTTTTCTACTTAGTGAATATCAATTGCAATATTTTTTTAATGCAATATGTGAAAGCAAAATGTTTTTGCAATAAAAAAAAATATCTATAGTATATGACATGTTTAATTCAATCCGGAACAATCCGGTTATCATCTCTTTTTTTTTCTTTTTTTTTGGCATTTTTAATACACCTTTGTGTAAAAATATCTTAACCTAGCAGTATGAATAATAAGTCAAGCAAAATATTTCGGAAATCACAGTTCTAAGTCATTTTGGTTCATATTTCTCATATATTGGAAATGAAAGGTCAATTTCAGCTCATTGCATTGTGGAATAAATTATTGCACACATTGGGCTCTTCTAAAAAGGCACATCCTGGTACTTTATGCATACTGAAAATGTGCTTAGTATGCATCCTATGTACTGCAGAAAAAGTAAGAGTAGTATGCTAGTATGCTGTCCTGCGGTTGAAAATCATGTCTGAAGTCACTTCCGGTTCTTTCAGCATATTTAAAAATGGAAGGTCAAGTGAAGAGCATTGCCTTGTGGGATGCAGAAATGAGCACTGTTTTTTTTTTTTATTATTGCACATAATTTCATGCATACAGAAAATGTGCTTGGTATGCACAGTATGCATTCTATGTACTGCAGAAATCATAAGAATTGTATGATTCATGAATCATGAAAATCATGTATGATGTCACTTCCGGTTCTGGAAGGTCAAGTGAAGAGCATTGCATTTTGGGATGCATCATTGCACACAGCATGCTCTGAAGTGTCTGTGCAAAAATAGTTAGTGCAGTATGTGCAGTATAGTATGTGCAGTATACTATAGTATGTGCAGTATAGCATGCTATTCTGAAAACTCTTTGTTTTTTTAATTCTCTTGCATCTCCTTTTCTCGCCGTCTCTTACCGCAGCCTGACAGCGTCCCGCTGCTGCACGCTTCTCGTTCTCGCCCCTCCCTTAAACCCTGGAGCTAGCTCTCTCTCTCTCTCTCTCTCTCTCTCTCTCTCTCTCTCTCTCTCTCTCTCTCTCTCCTAAGCAGGTGTTGGTTGGTTTCTTCTCCCTGAGGTAACAGGGTTTTGTTCTTAGTGCCAGTGCTGAATTATACTGACAGAGCAGACTCCTGGGTAGCAGGCTAGCAGCCCTGAACACCCCTCCCCCCCCCCTCGCCCTCCGGTCCTCTCCCTGTCTCTCCTCCTTAAGGAGCGCTGCTCAGCCGCACGTTGGCCGTGCCAGATGCCCGGAGCTGACGCTTCCACCCACATTCACTCCCCGTGACATGGCATTGCACACATACGCATTCAGAATGAGCGTGACGCGCTGCATCAGTGTCAGGTAGATAATTCTGAAAGAAACTTTCATTTATCAATGTCAAAGAGAAGATGGTAGCAGAAGACCCACTGGGACGCGTACACTGTATATTCGGCCTATTGGGTTGAGATAGGAAGTGATGCGGGGCCTGTGATGTAATAACCAATTTGGTCATTTGCATGTGATGACTTTAAGGTCAAGATGATTTAACACGTTCCTAAAACTTACTGTGCATGTTTGATAATATTTACCAAATATACCTGTAATTGTTTCTGCATATTTTAAAATTATCATTTTGTTCTAAAAGGACAATAACCTTTTAAGAGCATTTATTGAGCGTTTATAATATTTTAGCATTTTAAATGCTATTTTAAATTCTTATTGTCCTCGATATTGTGCACTTTATTGCAAAATAATTTGTTTTGTGTAGTTTTTTTTAAAGGTGATGAAGAATAGTGATAATGCTTATCAAATTCTACAAGTAAATAACATTAATTAGCTGGTTTATGAGGCATTCTCCATCAGTCACTGTGGCTGCATTAGAATTATTAAATACAAAGAAAAGCATAAATTTCATGCAGTGCTAAAAAAGCATCAGGAGGTGAAAAAGAGATAAACAAAATTACTTATAATATGTGCTAACATAAAACAATAAATAAAAAATGTAATAAATGCATTCAATCTGAGTGGTTTTCACTGCTTATAACATTTCCCACACTTTTAGTCAGGTTTTATCTGACATTTACCTGTAAAAGTTTCTGTGTATTTTAATTTAGATTATCATCTTGCACCAGCACAGCAATAGATTGAATCCTTTAAGAGCATTTATTATATTTTCAGCATGTAGCCTTTTTTACACAATACACACAAAGAAGATTTGTTCATTATACAGTTTTGAAGCCTAAATTCACCATACATTTTACTCTTTAATGTGTTTTGATTTTCTTTTTTAAATGGAACGTGCATTTTATAATGCTTACTTAAAAACCTATTTACCATAACATTGAAAAATAAATAAAATGAAAATAATTATTGCATTATCATTCTGAATGGTTGCCACTTCTGTAGCATTTCCTACACTTTTAGACAGCAAGTTTTTCCTCCGAATGTTGTCGGGGGGAAAAAAAAGCAGCAAAGGATTCAATTATTGGGATACATGAGTCATTAATAAGCTTGTTCCATTGTGATACGCCACAGCGCTTGTGCAGCATACAAAAATTAAACAAAAAGGCAAATGAGATCTAAATGCCAGCACGAGTATGAATGTGCATTTGCTCAAAAAATTCAATTTGCAGATGCGTTTTCAGCACTTTGCTTTATCTAATGGTTGGATAAAAGAATCGTATTTTGGTCCGCTCCATTTTTCATGACTTGACATGTTTGCTTTACCACGAAACATTATGTTTGAAGGAGACTCAATCCGTTTTCAACCAATCCGTCAAAATGACCAGGGATGCGTTTGCGCGGTATACCGCGGGGCCTGGTCTCTTGGTGAGAGTGTGTGAGGTTTTCTGCAAGGCTGGAACAGTTTAACTACTGTATTGATCTCAGAGTGCTTTGGGGTTTGGGCTTTTATCCAAGATAGAAAGGGGGTAAAACTGACATGTCTTACGGGACGTGGACCTGTGAGCTGCTTTGACAGATGCAAGGTTCGATGGTAAAGATCTCTGGAGTTTATCGAGCTGATGCGGTCTCTCTGCCGCGTGGTGGAGCTGTATATTGACGGATACGTGGAGAGGGAATTATGACCGGAGAATTGAGCAGTATGCAAGCATTATATGAACAGAAGCCGAGTGCATGACCAAGACATAAACGTTAGGAAACAACATTGGTCTAATGAGTGTTTTATGAGTCACCAGTGTGTGATCAGTGTTTACTGTGCGGTGGGGTTCATGTACAATATAGCCTAGTAGGCTGCACGTCTAATCAATACAAAACTGTGTGTAAAATGAGGTACAAAACCCTTTAATCTGTTTGCAAACGAAGCCAAATCTGTATCTCATGACACCAGCTAAGTCAATACGCGATGTGAACTAAGTGGAATTAATGATCCGTTTAAACACTCCAACCTCTTTTGCATACTTGAAGTTCCTTTAGATTATTCATTAATTTTTTAAAGTTATTATTATTCAGCATGGATGCATTAAATTGATCAAAAGTGACAGGAAAGTCTCTTATAATCTTACAAAAGATTTCTATTACAAATAAATGCTGGTCTTTTGGACTCAAAATATTGGGAAAAAAAATCTGTATCAAAGTTTACACAAATATATGAAGCAGGACAACTGTTTACAACATTGATAATGAACTAAAATGTTTCTTGAGCTGCAAATCATCATAATAGAATGATTTCTGAAGGATCATGTGATGCTGAAGATGCTGAAAATTCAGCTTTGATCACAGGAATACATTACATGTTACAATATATTCTCATAGAAAAAATAATAATTTTTAATTGTAATAATATTTCACAATATTCCTATTTTTACTGTATTTTTGATCAAATAACTGCAGCCTTGGTGAGGCATTCAAATACATTAACCCCCGGTTTCACAGACAAGGCTTAAGCTAGTCCTAGACTAAACTGCATGTTTGAGCTGTTTTAACTGAAAGCAACTTGCACTGACATATCTCTAAACATGTCAGTGGCATTGTTTTTCTGAACTGAACTAAGCCCTAATAGCTTAGTCTAAGCCCTGTCTGTGAAACCGGGCCTAAAAATCTATCCGACCCCAAAATTTTGAACAGTAGTGTATATAATATTTATTACATTTAATGCATGCACTATATTTTTGTATCCCGTTCCTTGTTTGTGATATCTTCTTTTTCTAACTTTTTGGACGATTCTTTTGACCTAGCCATATGTGACACTCGTTTGTGAACCGATTCATGTGTTCTAGCTCAAGCACACCTGGTGCAGCTAATGAAGCCCTTGATTAGTTGCATCTGTTTCGTAGATTTGTGCTGTTTTGAGGGATTATATTCAGGAGGTTCAATATTTTTTGAATCAGCAGAAGTCATTAAAAATTGCATTTTCAGTTGAATTTGGGGAAAGCACTTGAACCATTTGTTGTGTTGAGCTATTTCAATTACTTTTGTTTGACTTGTTCATTGCAAACAGCTGAAAGTCTGTCAATTTTGCCAATAAATCTGATTTGCAATGGGGGTTGAATAATTTCGATTACAACTATGTGTGTGTGTATATACTGTATATTATAATATAATATAATATTGTGCGTATATAATATATATGCTGAAAAATAATTTAATGTATGGTCAATAACTGACAAATGGTGCCATTTATCAGTTATTGACTATACATGAAATTATTTTTCAGCAGTGGCAATAATTTGAATATCCAGACTATAAAGCATCATAAAAGTTGTCCGTACAAATTTTGTGCTGTGTTCCAGGTCCTCTGAAGTCATATGAAAGCTTAGCCTGAGGAAAAAAACCCACTGTTTTTCACTGCTAATCTTCCGCTTTGCTGTAAATAATGTCAGAATTTTGGTCGGAACTATTTCTGAAGCTCAGTTAAAGCAACACCAAAGATTCTTTTGTACCTTAAAATGATGTTCCCAAAATCGTTTCAGTGGTTCATCAACTCGTAACAGGGTGAACGGCACTTCTGCATTCGCTTTGCGGCCCTATATCTGCTATAACCACACTATGCAAGTTTGCCAGATCGGGTAGCGAATCTGTAGTTCTAATGAGACATAAGAAACTACAAATTTGACTTGCTTTACGGCAAGCGTTACAATAGCTCGGGGTGGAGTGTACTCGGCAGGTACATATAAATGGAAGATGCCTAGCAGCCGGGTAGCTTTTGAATTGTCATCATGACGGAGTCTGGAAATAAAAGGAAGGGTATGATGTCGGAGGAGGCGAAGAAAAGAAAACGGAAGCATGATCGAGTATGAGCTCGAACTAGAGCGAACATTGGACTAAAACGGTGTTACCTGTATCTGCAACTTTTTTCCAATAAAATGCTCAAGATTTTAACAGACAATGCAAATAGCTATTACATGCTAAACTATTAGGCAACAAGTTTTTATTTTTCATCCTTGTGTAAACCTATCTTGCTATTGCTAGACCGTTTCAAATTTACCGTTTCACACAATAGCAAGCAATGCCATTATTTTGTTTTTCTTTGTTTCTGATGTCGCAATACATCATACTTTCATAAAATCATGCAACATACTCTACCTTGTCTGTGGACATTGTTATTTCCAAAGCTGGTGCTGGATAAACAAACAGCGTGTGTGCGACGGTAAGCTAAATTATTTACGACAGCGATAATGCACAATTCCGCTTCCAACCTGTAGGGGGACCGAAGAGGAAAAGGTCTTTAGTGTTGCTTTAAGCAGTCTTTTTGGCATTGGAAGTAACCAGGCCTGCTGGTCTTTTCAGTAAGGAAGTTCAAATCTTCCTCTTCTCATGTGAAATACAGAGTGATTCATCTCAAGCTTGAGTAAACGGTGAGCAGGTGGTTGAAGTCAGTGCCGTCGCGCTGGTGTTGATGTGACAGGTGGCTAAAGGGCAGGTGGGAAGCGGCGATCTGAACTCGACGTGTTCGTATGAGGGCTTCACGGAGCCCGGACGGAGTTAATGGGATCTGACGTGGAAAAACAGGATCTATCTGCCATTTAATGTTTAATCCTCTCCAGCCTCGGGCTCCAGCCATCTGATAATTCTTGGGCTGCCTCTTTTCATCATCAAGGTGTCAGAAGGAAGTGCCTCTGTAAATATTTAATTGGTTGCAGTGTGTCTCCTTCTTCTCTTCTTCATCCACTGCCTCTCCTTCCTCAATGTTTTGTTGTAGTCTTTGGCTGCATGACTCACCCATGCCATGTCATTGACTAGTGGTCAGCTGTGGTAGTACAAACAAGCGGAAATTCACAAAATATTGAAACCGATAAACAATTTTTTATATTAAAAATAAAGCACTTTTCATTTGTAAATGTATTTATTTTTAAATGCAATTTAAAACTTGCATGTATATAACTAAACATCTTTGAAAAACATTTCACTGGCTAATGGATAAACAGGCTGGCAAATTAGTTACTTTTTTAAACACTTTTTTAAATCACCGATCCCAACCTTGTGTAACATTATAACTGGCAATCAGTGGAGAAAAAAATAATTTCTCCATACCTTTCCTCCCGAGACTGTTTTCGCAGGTTATTGTTACACATTTATTATTTCCTCCAGATCTTCAGCATTCGTGATGGTTTGGCTTTCAAAAGTTTCAGTGTTTATTTGATCATCAAGGGCAGCGAGCAATAGATGTGCAGTACAAAGGCATCGAGGCTCTCCGCCGTCGAACTCCAGCTCGCTTTTGTTAATAACTTTGCGCCAGAAGCAAGTGCAATTACAAACGAGAGCATGTAAAAGTCAAGGGGATACAAATCATGTTTGAATTAATGTCCCACAGGTCTCAGGGAATCAAGCCCCGAAGGCGAGGCACCGAACGCAGCAAATGATGCATCTGTTTTAGGCCCAGTGAACAGTTAAAGGATGCTGAGGGTGTCTCTAGACATGGGAGAGACGCTTTAGGAAGACGTTTAACTTTGAAGGACAGAGCTAAAGAGAGCTTTGAGTTGTTGGACCAAGAGATGAAATGTAAGTGCTGTTGAATGAATGCCAGAGCTGCAACATGGTGTTAATGATCTGAAGAAAGAGCCGCTACAGTGAAAACTGCTTTTTCATGCTGGTTCGGCTCCTGCGGCTCCACGGTTGTTATGGTGTTGACAGTTTTATCTTGGTTTGGGTTTCAAATTCAGTTTAAATTGGTCATAAATTCTTATTTTGTATAGTAAATTTTTTTTTTATTAAATCACTTTGCTATCACTATGCAATATGCATGAATTATCTTGTCAATAAATACTTATTTTGCATTTTGTTTCAAAGTCGTAGAAAAAAAAAGGGGTGGAAAGCGTTGGAGTTCAGTGTAGAGTTCTTCTCCCATATACAAACCACAAATCAAATGCCTCGTGAACTAGTTTAAAGCCTGACGAAACAGCGCTGATATTCTCAACAACACTGATTCTGAAAACAGCTTTTCAGGCTTTTCAATCCACAAATCACCAACATTTACCATGGATTTACTGTAGTAATGCTAACTGTAACCATGGGATTGTGGCAGAAATGTGGGATATTAATATCAAATTTAATTATAATATTAACGTAGACATTAATGGAATATATTTTTGTTATTATGCTATAGCAGTTTTTGTGCATTTTTATTATACTTAATGTCTTTAGGCTACTTTTTTCCATAACAAATACCATAGAAACAATATAGTTACTTTTTTTTACCATCGTGGTGAGGTGCAATGCATGGTTTTACCTGTGGTTAACATGATCCAAAGACCAAATGTGACCCTGTAATAATGAGGATGTTACAATTTTGACAGATGTTTTCTGTTCTTGTTAATGAACATAAATTGACATCTGCATCCAAACTCAAGCTACTGTGAAATGTGCATTTCTAAGAGACATAACATGTAATATTATTGAGTGAGGTGTTTGGCAAGTGTTTGTCATGTTCTGATGATAAAAACTATAAAAAATGTCTGGTTTCTACAACATTCACTCATGAGCAAAGATTTGCCTGTAAAACCTGAAAGAGTGGCTAATAAGCCAATAAGTGGTCCTCTGCCGCCCTCTACTGGTTATAGTTATAGTATAAGTGTTTGTTTGCCACCAATTGGTTTAGTTTTACAAATGGGCACAATCTTTGAAGGATCAATAAATAATGTTTTTGATCATCACATAAAAAATTTGATAGCATTCAGAGCTCTGAAGTGTGGGAAAAAGTGTGAAGTGATTCTTGAATTTCACTCTCAGAAGGTTATACGAATCCTGAAATGAATAGTGTAAAAACATTTGACCGTTTCTGCCACAATCCCATGGTTACAGTGTATTACAGCACCAGTGAGACCTCTAACAAAATTTAGTCGCAACGGCAGGAAAAAATGTCGCAAAATACAACCATTTGATGGCAGTCTGGAGCCCAGATGATGAACTGTCCAATGCTATATATTTTTTCACTGATTTGCTAATGGATACGGAAAAACATTTGGCAAATGCAAATGGCTATTTAAAAGTTGCATTTAAAAATAGTTTATTATTGTTAAATTTAACTATATTTTTAAACATTAAATTAACACTTTTATATTATAACTATTGTGTATATTTACACAGAAATGTTGTCCGGTATGGGCCACTTCTAACGCCATCATAAACTGCTCTCTCTGCCTCTGACGACACTTTTCCAGAAACCGCATCAAGGAGCAACTTTGATTCATGTGTTTTTTATGTCAGAGAGACTGCCACTCTCTGAGGCACTTTTACTTTGTTCTGACTCTGTCACAGCTGTTTCACATGCTGTCTCTGGTCCGTACGGATCTAGATTGAGTTGTGACAGATTTAAGATGGTGAAACTGTGAGGTTGTGGATCCTAAAGCACATCCACGATTGTTCCTGCAGCCCCTTTGCAGTGTTAAGAGCAATACATATGGTTATCTGCCTATCTAGAACGTTTCTTTACATTGTATTGCACATTAACATTTAGCAGACGCGACGTACATTGCATTAAGGTACACATTAACATTCTTATCAGTTCTTGCTTTCCCTGGGAATCGAACCCATGACCTTTGCATTGCAAGCGCTAATGCTCTACTGTTTGAGCTACAGGAAAATCACAGCATTAGGGAAGTTTTTGTGCCCCCAATCCGATACGAGTCATTGAATATGGAGTGTCTGCCGATATTGAATCCCGATCTAATACTTGTATTTTCCTAGTGCTTGGTGCACATTTCAAGTACATTAAAATCTAGATCAGGTCGGGTCATCCCTAAATGGCATGTATATTCACTCAGTACTGTACGTTTGCACAGATTTCTTAAGGGAATATTTCTTCACCCATATGTCTTTGGCAGTCGTAGATTTCAGACCAGATATTAAACTAATGAGGTTTTAACATCATTAAAAAAAAGGGGGGAAAAAAAGTATTATTTACATGCCCTGTCTGTTTTGTTTTATTATCAGGTGCATTTCTCACTGCCCCCAAATTTTATTTTACTCTTGTAAGCAAACCCGGTGCATCATTTAATTTCAGCTGGGAACACCCTGGGAAAAGACCGATGTGGTTTTCACAACAGAGCGAAAATAGAATGGAGCACTTCATAATCAAGCGTATTTGTGCATACGGCATGGGAGTGTTGACCCAGCTAGAGATATAACACACCGAGCTGGGGGAGCAGAACCGGCCAGGTATTAAAATCTGAGGTGCCAATTGAGCTGTGAAGATAAGAATTGAAAAGGGAATTGGGAATAACCCCCTCTGTTTCTATACCCATTCCCATAATGCACTGGGACTTTACCTTGTGCATGCATCATCCGCTTGATGCAAAGTATTACAAGAAATGGAAATGAGTAAAATGAGGTGATTTTTAAGCTGAATTGCCCTTAATGCTTTAAGTTTAAAGGGGTCATGAACTGCAAATAATACTTAATTTTAAAATTATGTCTGAGGCCCACTTATATTGTTATCAAAATTTTGACATATAAAAACATCCTGATTTATAAGTAAAAGGGTATTTTATATCCTTTTTTGACCCTTTCTGTGAAACACACTAGAGGATGGAGACCCGACCCGAGCCCGAAGGGCCGGGACGGGTTCGGACAGATATTTAGAAATGATGTTCGGGTTCGGGTCGGGCTCAGCTAGCCTAAACTTTGATGGATGGATTATGTAAATAGATCCCATGTTGCAGTTTAGTAGCCCATACAGTTTTCGAGGAAATTGGTAAGAGTGATTTTCATTTCAATAAGCTGCATTTGTGTTACGTTAATGTTACTTCGCTGGGGACACTCGTGTTGATTTCATTAAGAGACCTAGGTCCACAGAACCTCTTTTGTGAATTTTTTGGATTTTGTTCTGTTAACTTGGGCCATTTTTGGTAGGCCTATCCCACTGCGCACTGTGACATCAGAGTGATGTCATTTTTGGACGTCCAATTTCGGTCCACTAAAGGGGTTGTTTTGTAACGCCAGGCGACGTCTTTTTTCGACGTCTACCGCACGTCTAATGTTGACGTCAGTGGGACCTCTGTGTAAAGGGTTATTTATAGTCCAAATGTGGTCGTTTGTGGACGTCTTTTCAACATCAAATTTAGACTAATTTTAGATGTTGTTTTTATACAACTTCTATAACTGTAGTTTCAAAAGGGTGGAGGACATGTTTTCTGTACCATGTATTTACATTTATGCATTTGGCGGACTTTTATCCAAAGTGACTTACATTCTATTACACATTTACATTCATATCAGTTCTTGCTTTCGCTGGGAATCAAACCCATGATCATGGCTTTGCAAGTGCCAACGCTCTACTGTTTGAGCTACAGCATCACATCTTAGTATGCGTCTCCACTTATCACCTGATGCTGAGACAATCAAATGGAGTTTTTGGAAAATGATCTTAAATAATTATAAATAATCTGTATTCATATGTATTAATCATGTTGATAACAACAATGTTGATATTTGTAAATAAAAAAATATTACATATTAATCATGTAAATTTCCTGCACTTGTCATAGACGTCCAAATGATGTCCAAATTTTTTTTTTAAAGGTCCAATGTTGAACGTCAATTTGACGTCCAAGTTGGGTCATGGTCGAATAGATGTCTAGAATTGATCATGGAACGGACCCTTAATATATACATGATCTGCACGTCTGTCCGACGTCCAATGTTTAGTGGGATGTTGATTTAATTTCAGTTGGCTATATGATTGGGACTCTGGTGCGCGCCTGTGTTAACGTGCGCTTGTTGTCCCGTATGCGCTCATCTGCTGACATTTCCGAATGCCTTAAATAAAATAAAAATTTAAAAATAAAAAAGTTGCTTAATAAAAGCAGGCTTTCCACACAAACAAATGTGTGTCAGTATGAGAAAAAAATGTTTTATTTTAACTGTGTCAGGCTCGGGTCGGGCTCGGATACTGCTCTGTCGGACAAGGGCCGGGCTCGGACAGAAAAATCTAAAAAAGTAAAAATCTAAAAAAACAAAAACTCTAAAACACACATAGGTTTTGATAAGTGTGACACATTCAAGACTTGAAAGTAAACGCCCACTGCTATGATTGGGTAACAGTTTTGCATATTAAAATGTACAGTAACAGACAAAGCAGTAGTGTCAAATGGTAAATAAAAACGAAAAAAACACAGTTACTCACACTTGTGTGTTGTGACATTACTGTTGGATCAAATATAGTTGGCACTGCCTTCTCTCTTACCATGTCTCTGTGGTTTTGTTGCTGGAGGAATCCTGTGTTTGCTTCTGTCTCATATTAACTGCTACATGACATGCACAAATCAGGTGCTGATCTTCACCTATAGAGGCGGACTTTCGTCGCACTATGATGCAATAATGTGGCAAAAATCCGAAACGAGTTGTTTTCTGAGCTTGCTTTCAATAAAAGCTGTTTTTTTGACAAACAAGGAAGTTTTGAGATCTGGAACTTACAAAATATTTGTATTGTACATTAACCTTTTATATGTCAAAAGATCAAGGAAAACTGGCCTCTTTAATGCTTGATTCATTGAACTGTGCTGTTATTTTTCAGGATGTCTAGAAGGTTGTTTCATACATCAAGAACAAAGCGCAAGAGTAGAAGGAACCTTGGCTTTTCAGAGAGTAGGAGGAAAATGCGTCCTGCATCCTGACTGCCCTGAAGTGCATAGCAACTACATTTGCTTTAAAGCCAGAGAATTTCAGGGATGTTCACAATGCAATACTTGCATGCTGATAACATCATACTGCACAGCGTATGTGCATTGCCTGCTGTTCATAAAAAAAATACAGTGGAAAACATAGTGTGCTACATTGTTGACCTCATTGAGTTAACTGCCTTATTTTAGTTGTCATCTTGGAAATAAAAGAAGCTTGCTTATTTTGCTCAAGATAAGGATTTATTAATAAGTCCACATGCCATGCAAACAAGAAACTATGCAACAGATCGAGAGCTATCGATGGTTTCGAGAAATACTGACACGTTGAATGCTGATAACGACGAAACTTACAACCATAGTGGTTAACAATGTTTTCGGGAAACGCACCTCTGTTTAGTTCCTGTCCCCTCTTTCTGGAAAGCACACTGTGCTCTGATTGGTCGGCTGGAGCAGTGTGTTGTGATTGGTCGAGTGTGTTTGTGAAATGTCCTGCCCCTTACCATAACCACCAGTTTCAACACACTACTAACTAACTCAACCAGGCCCCGCCCCTTTATTCTGCATATTAATTATTTAAATGAGGAATATTGTGACGTGTTCGTTCCCGGAAGAAACTCAAGACTACAATGGAGGCGTTTCAGGGAGTTCAGAAACACTGATATAGAGAATAACTGGAGCTTTGCAGAGCTTTTTCTTGCTCAAACAGCAACATTACACACTAAAGAAAGATGAACATGAAAAAAAGCATCATAACGACCCCTTTAAAAATGCTGCTGACTTATTCATCACTCTGGAAATGGAATAGCAGTGTACATTAGTGTATAGAATCTTTTTTTTTTTTTTTTTTCATTTATAAGCAGCCAGAGATATTATCTTTGATTAATCTTGTTTACATTAATGCAATGCAAAGTGTGTCTTGAGCCCAAAAACTCCATCAGCATTCGTCTTTGCTGGTATTTTATTTTTACTCGATTGGCAAAGGAGGATTTAGAAAAGCAATTTAAAATTTGCATTTAAAATTGTTTCATTGTTGCAATTAACTTTATCTTTATATATTAATTTAAAAAAAGTTTATAACTGTCTGTGTCTGTTTGAAAAGCACTGTACATTTAAATTTTTTCAGTTCAGTTTTTTGAATAAATTGATAATTGATTTTTTTTTTTTTAAGTGCCACTCCTAGGCTGTTTGAAATAGCATACTCATATACTTCTCAGTATATAGTACATGCATAGATGTCTATATGCATAGACATAGTGCAATACTAACTCATGCAATACACTTAACTTAACCCTCCATTTCTAATGTGATGTATAAAATGCAAGTATTAACCACCATTTTTAACTCTAACAGATAAAGTGGGTATTAAAGCATCTTGTGAATGCAGAAATCATTCTAGCTCATATATGCATACACACATGCACAGACTTGCGCTTTCTTTAAAAAGAATGATTAATAATGAAAATAATGAAAGATGATTAAGCAATTACTCTGATTTAAATCAGTCTGTGCCCTTGTGCGCCGCAAGTCGAGAAAACTTAATTTAGCAATGTCATTGCTGGTCACTTCAGCGGATAATGCAAAGCAGCTTTATGCAATTTGTGTACGATACCATGACGTGCATGACAATGCAGCCACGCTTCTTTTCATTACTCTGAGCAATTTGGGGCTCCTCCGCCGTGGGCTCCCTCTCAAATTAAAAAAAGCCCAGCGTTTGGCCATCACATGCCGTTCTGCTTAAAATCCACCATCTCCTTTTGTCTTCCTCTCTTACTCTCTCCAATCACACTTGGCAAGCTGTCGGTTCACTGGCTTCGCATGCACGTTAAACACCAAGACCTTCCGGGTGCTTCTTAACTCTTGACTGCACTTGTCTCGTATATTAAACCTCGAAGGCAGGATGACCAAATATTGTCCGGCAGATATGAAGGACAGTGGCTGTTATGATGAGGATTATGAGCAGAGCTGGAAGACGCTGGAGCCATATTCGATGGAGCCACGCCGGGAGAGAGAGGCCTCTGTCCCGATAGCACGCTAATCTCTATTTGCAGAGGAAATTGGAACGTATTTTGCACACTGAATAGATAAGAACAAGAATGGCGTTTGAAAACTAAAAAGGAATTTGACGTTGTTTTTGCCACCTGCAAACAGCCCGAGCAAATTCACATTTCCTCTGATGTCCTGCTCGGTTCACATCACAGTATGATTTCTGTGTGTAGTTTTATTTGTGCATATGAAAACACTCGTGTGTGTGTTTGTGCACTTGTGTGTGTATGTGTATGTTCCCATTGTCTACCAATTCATTCAAATGCAAACACTTATGATAGATAATTTCTCATTTACCATAAATAAACTCGCAGTTGTGAGATATAAAGACACCCTGTGAGATATTAATTGGTAATTATGAGAAATAAAGTGGCAGTTGTGAAATATACAGTTACAGCTATGGGAAATAGTCACAATTGTGAGAGATGAAGTCCTGTAGCTGACACATACCATGATAAATCACCTGAAATTGATTAAGTTTGCTTATGATCGTCACATAAGTATGGAAGCTTGTTTCCGCCACAGCATAAAACAATTAAAAAATATAATTCTGACTTTTTATCTTGCAATTATGATTTTTTTTCTCACAATTATGATTTTTTCTCGCAATTGTAAGTTTATATCTCGCAATTCTGACTTTATAACTTGCAATTGCAATTTACAGTATGTCTCACAATTCAGACTTTTTTCAGAATTTCGAGTTTATATCTCACACTTCTGAAAAAAAAGTCAGAATTGTGAGATAAAAAGTCGCAATTGCTTTTCTTTTTATTCAGTGGCTGAAACAAGCTTCCATGCATAAGTGAAATAAAGCTGAAAGAACATATGAAGTTCCTAAACGTAATTTAGGGAGGAGCGAGCCCATCTAATCTCTCAATCAACAGCCAGAGTATATAAGCAGCCGCTTACCTCTCTCTAGCATCCGCTGTTCCAGCATCCCTCCACCTCCCCAGCTCCACCTTCATCTTACGTACCTTTGCGCTTCGTAATCATATCCTACATTTAGCCCCTCATCAGTGGACAGCAAGCCAAATAAGTTTAACCTAATATCTTAAAGATTGTATGGGCAAACAAACTCGTTATATGTTAGATTAAAAACTTAAAGGTGCCCTAAGTGATGTTGGGTGACGTCACTGACAAGTATTTTCAAACAAAACGGAGGCTAGCTCGACCCTCCCTCCTCCTCATCCGCGCACTAAACCCCCAAACCCCACCCCCAAAGCCTTCGTGTCGGTTATTGGCTGGAACAGTTTGTTATGTTTCGTGGTCCAGGCTGGGCCAGTTTGTTTTTGTTGCCGTTTGTGGAGCCTGGGCTGTCTACAGAGACCGCGTTTTTTTACAGTGTGTTCAGGGGACAGGCAGCTAGCGGATAGTGAGGAGATGTTTGCTGTGTGTGACAAAAAATGTTTCGGCCTAAAAAACACGTAACATCGCTTAGAGCACCTTTAAGTTAGAAATTCTTCCATGGCAACTAACTGAAATAAACTAAACTGAAGTTCTAAAATTACTAAAACTAACGCTGAAGAGAAATGTGACAAAAGCACAACAAAATGACAAAAAAATGTAATTTGAATGAAAACTGAAAATATAAAAAATAGAAGCATTTGGCAGGAATAGTAGCGCACTATTCTCTATTTGCCGAGGAAATTGAAGCGTATTTTGCAAAACCTGAATAGATAAGAACAGGAATGTCATTTGAAAACTAAAAAGGATTTGGTGCCACCTGCTAACAGCCCGAGCAAATTCACATTTCCTCTGATGTCCTGCTCGGTTCGCATCCCAGTGTGATTTCTGTGTGTAGTCTTATTTGTGCATATGAAAACGGCGCACGTGTATGTGTTTGTACACAAGTGACAGCGAGTGTGTGTGAGTGTGTGTACGTTCCCATTGCAGCGGCGGTCCCTTCATTTCACGCTCCGCCGCTTGTGTGCGGATCCTCTTCCCCGGGCTCATTATCAGGTCTGTTCGACGAGAGCACACGGGCCACAACCCAATCATTATTCAAGCCCGCTGACGGTCAGCGCCGACGGCTCCATGCTGTCGTTTTGCGCTCTTATTATTCTCTCCTCACAAATAACTAAGCAAAACCACAAAAACAAATCCTGCCTGATCAGGATCAATGAGGTACTCAGTACCCGCCATGCCGCCCGGGGACTCGGGATCGAGTGGACCTTCTGCTGTTGAATAACTGCTGTTTGCTCACTGTCTCTCCTCTGGTTTCTTTGGCAGGACCCACCGGTGCTCAGGCGGCCGAGTTCGGACACTTGCCCGACAACATTACCGTGCTGGAGGGAGAAAGCGTCATTTTGAGGTGACTTCACAACACACCTGCATCCTTGTGTGTTAACTGGTTTTAAAACACTTTCTAGGGCTGCATGATTAACCGAAATAAAATCAAAACTGATGTGATTATCAAATCGCAAATGTTGTTAAAGGGATATTTCACCCAAAAATCTACCATAGTTTATTCGCCCTCATGTTGTTCCAAACCTGTAGGCCTATTAGTTTCTTTCTTCAAAAAGATATTTTGAAGAATGTCGGTAAGCAGACTCATTGACTGTAGCCAGTGACTTCCATATAGTGTTTTTTCTTTCTTTCTTTTTTCTTCTACTAAGTTAATTAGGTCCATCAAATGTCTGGTTAACCACATTCTTCAAAATATCTTCCTTTGTGTTCAGCAGAAGAAAGAAACTCATACAGGTTTGAAAGAACTTGAGGGCGAGTAAATGATGACAGAATTTTATTTTTTAAGTGAACTATTCCTTTAAATCAATCGCTTATCACATGCATTTGATGGTTTTCATGTGAACACATGTGTTTTCACACAAAACAAAGCTTTCCTCCATTGACCGCCAGTAAGTTTGTACTAATGTAGGAAGACAGTGATGTTAAAAGACCAAACTCAATAAACACCTTATTAATGATGCATACAGGCAAGCAGAAGAACCCATAATATAAATGCTACACACAGTTTCTCTTTTAGCGTTTTCCCATAGGAAACCATTATAGAGAAAACGCTTAACCATTTAGCGAGTTGGATTCATATTCTGAGCTCATCTGTTCAACTGTATATAGTATGCATCATCAATAAGGTTATACAGAATTTGGTCTTTTAATGTCACTGTTTTATCACATAAAGGCCCAATATATATATATATATATATATATATATATATTCACACTCTCAGAAAAAAAAGGTACAAAAGCTGTCACTGGGACAGTACCCTTCAAAAGGGTTCTATATGTACACTTTTGGTACCAATATATACCTTTGAGGGACTAATATGCACTCTTTAGGTACAAAGGTGTTTTTTTTTCTGAGAGTATATATATATATATATATATATATATATATATATATATATATATATATATATATATATATATATATATATATATATATGTATATATATATATATATACAGTATGTTCATATTGCACAGCTCTACAGGTTTTATCATACTCACCTGCCGGAAGGGTGCATTTTTTAACACTTTAATTTCACTCTCTCTAGTTTTGTTGTTAGTCAGTTTCCAGGCATAAATGACTTGGTTTCAGTCTATCAGCCAGCAATTGAACTCCTGAACCTGCTGTCAGGGGTACATATTCTGAAAAGCACCATATTATTATTCCACACAACTACACTGGGAATGGGAATTGATGTGATATCACAGTTTGATACGCTGAAAGAAAGTTAAAGCTGACATGAATGTGAGTGATATTTAAGCCTTAAATGTGTCACGATCTTTCCATTTAAAGAGCAGAGCAAAGCAGTGACATCTAGAGGTGAACTGTGGTTACTGCATGTGGCCAGACCAATGGCATTTCAGTGTGTGGTCTGATTCAAGAGTGGTGAAGTGCAGTTGTCAGTTATTAATGGCATTTTGTTTATTATGGCGTCTTCAGCGTTGCTCCCCACATCTGCTTCTAGAACACTGGTGATATTTCATGCAAATAATTGACCAAGCTCAGAATTGCATTTTTTGTGTTATTTACAAATGCCAGCAGGCAAAGGATAAGATTATGAGCACTGAACTGAATGTGTTTTGACAGCCTTTATTCCAGACTCTGAGCGGCAGTGTTTGTAATTTCAGAACTGTCAGTCATATCACTGTCAGTTTTTGCCAGTTTGTTGTATATAGAAGCTTTCGGACTTCTCAGGACTAAAATACTTGAATGCGAGCTTTAATGTCCAATAAACAATCTGGTGATTTGGTGCAAATGGTGCTGATGATGCCCTCATAGATTCCCAGTGTCCAGATGGGACCCAGAACGACGTGTTTAGAGCTTTTTGACCAATGAACATTGATCTTTGCACCACTGAAATCAATGTATTTACAGACCCCATTGAAGCCGGTCGTGCATTTACAGACTTCAGCGGATATATTCAGTTAGAGAACACATGAAGTCTCTGAATGAGTTGTGGAAGAGTGCTGTGATATTATACAATTTTTCAAAAAAAAATTGAAAGGGATCTAGAATGATATTTAACCCTCTGTTGCATGCATTATGGGGAAAAACTTTGATTTTTATGGTAAAGAAAATCTGTTTGAGTTTTAATGCATAAGAAAAGCTATATTTGAATTGAGAGGACTTTTAAAAAAAAAAAGTAAAGTAAATGCTGAAAAGAATTAATATGGATAAATGGATAATTTAAAAAAAGAAAAAATATTTGATAGGCAATATTTATTTAAAAATAATAATTTAGGAGAGAGTGCTGTGTGATATATTTGACACTTTTTCAATAAATTATTCAAACCTAAATGATATTCAACCATCTGTTGCCTGCATTATTATTTTTTTAAATGGTTTAAAAATGTTTGATTACATTTTCATGCATAAGAAATGCAATATTTGAATGAGGAGAACTTTTTTAAAAAAGTAAAGTAATACTGAAAAAATAATTACTATGGATAAATGGGTCATTTAAAAATATAAACAAATACAAATGTTCCAATAATATATAAAAAAAAACATGATAACTGCAATATTCTTCAACAAACATATAAATTTAGGAGAGAGCGCTGTGTGATATTTTACACATTTTTTAAAAACTAAATTATTTAAAAGTATCTAGAATGATATTTAACCCATCTTGAATGTCAGAATATGTTTGATTCAGTTTTCATGCATAAGAAAAGTTATTTCGGGGAATTGGGAGGACTTTTTTTAATATTGACCAATAGTAAATATTGACCAATAATTAATATGGATAAATGGATCATTTAAAAATATAAATAATTAAACACATATTGTTTTAAATATAAATAATTAAACACATAAATAATTAAACAAATATATATATATATATATATATATTATTTAAAAATATAAATAATTAAAAAAATATATAAATAAAAACATGATAACTGCAATATTCTTGAACAAACATATTAATTTAGGAGAGTGTGTTGTGTGATATTTTTTACTTTTTGCACTAAATTGTTTAAAAGTAGAATGAAATGTAACACTCTTGCATGAATTATGAAAAAAAAAAGTTTGATTTACTTTTTAAAGTTATATTTGGGAACTGGGATGACTTTCAGTAAAGAAATGTCGAAAAATAATTAACATGGATAAATGGATAATTAATTTTCTTTTTAAAATGTAAATAAAAACACATAACTGCTATATTCTCTGTAGCGGCTGAATCCGTATCCGTTCCACTCCCACACAATGCTGCTTCAAGCCTACACACATTCCTCATGACAAATACTTTATATGACTAAATGCTTTTAAAATGGGGTTTACTCACTAACAAATGTGAATCATATTCTGGATGGAGGAATAAAGCTTTAGTGAGGGCTCAAATGCATCCTCCGCATGGAGAACAGAGCCAGATAAAGACTTTTCACTGCCAGTGGGACAAAGAAAAGCTTTCTGTTGGTTTATTCAAAACCCTCCCTTCAATATTAACCATTTGACTGCCATCTTATGAGTAAAACACACGTGTTCCCCTTAGGCATCATGCAGTAGAGTGTTAATGTGTGTGTATCGATTATTTGTGCATACCGTATATAAACATCCCACCACTTTTCTCGAAGCTCCGCTGTTCTGGCGGAGTCACGGCGTGTGTTTTCTGGCTCTGTGCAGTGTTAAAGCAATCACCACTGGTCTGATTAGTCAGCTTAATGATCTAGTTAATGACCCGGACCTTATGAGCGAGTTGTAACGATTACGAAAGAAAGTTTCATGCAGAGTTTCATGCTAGCGCTCATTCAATGACATCACAGTAATTGGCCATGGAACTTAGTCTGTAGACGCCATATTTTATTGAAAACAAGGCATTGAGGAGGCGGAGACGTACAGTCCAGAAATGGTGCACACAATAAATGTCATTTGCCTCACAGCCTTGTTTTTATTCACTTCAAGTGAGTCAATCCTGTCTGTCCTTTTCAATCTCCTCTCTTTCTTAGATGCAAGATAGATGAGGAGGTCACTCACAAGGCATGGTTGAACCGCTCCAACATCTTATTCACGGGCACAGATAAGTGGTCCCTGGACTCCCGCGTCTCCCTGGTGAACAACAACAACAGCGACTTCTCCATTAAGATAGAGAGAGTGATGGTGGCAGACGAGGGACCCTACACATGCAGCTTCCAGGCCAGGAACCAGCCTCGAACGGCCCACGTCTACCTCATCGTTCAGGGTACGTTGATCGGGGATGACCCTGTAAGTTCGATTAAACCATCAAAATATGGGGGAAATATTTTGGAAATGTTTGAGGGAAAAACAAAACACTAAACTTGGTTGAGGTCTTTATCTGACAAAATCATTTGGGAAAACTACAGCTACATGTTTACTATGCAAAAGAAAATGCCTAGAAAAACAAAAAGCTCACAGGAAAATGCATACAACATAATCAGTTATAAATATTTTGTCGTTTCTACCTAACCAAAAATTATGCCACGTGTCATTGTGTTATCACAAATTGACTTTATTTGACTAAAGGGTTTCGTCTTCAAAAATGCATATGTGTTCATTGTAGACACATACAGCTCTGGCCATAAGTGAGGAAAGCTGACTTTTTTTCTTTTGTTGACATTCAGCTTTCCTCACTTTTGGCCAGAGCTGTATGTGTCAACAATGAACACACACAAAAAAAAGCAAAAATATGAATGGTTTCTAAAAAGGTTTCAGAAAATATGTGTCAATTTTGTGATCAGTGTTTCTATGGAAGTCTTTATATCTCACAGTTCTGACTTAATTTAGGTTGAATTAAAGGAGAACTCCGGTCAATTTTAACATTGAGCTCATTTTTTTGTACATTTGGAGTGCTGTCAATACAGAGAACAACGACAAAAATCGGTGTTGCCTACACCGAGTTATTCTATTTTTAAAATTTGCACCCTGTTGACTTCAATGGGGCAAGTACTAAACCTGCTTTTAGCCTCTTAACATCCTTGATGTGTCATTACAAGTGCACAGAAAATGTGAGTGATTCCTTCAGAGTGAACACGAGTGGATCTGACTGCAGTAGATGTGAAAGAAATGTATAAAAATGATGTTATTTAAGCCAGCGCACATACCTGTGTTTACATCCTGTTTTCGGGTGAAGTCCAAAGTAGTCGATTGCCGAGTTCACGCGCATAGGTTTAGTTACCAATGATCACGCGCGTGAACTCGGCAAGGAATCACTCACATTTTCTGTGCACTTGTAATGACACATCAAGGATGTTAAGAGGCTAAAAGCAGGTTTAGTACTTGCCCCATTGAAGTCAACAGGGTGCAAATTTTAAAAATAGAATAACTCGGTGTAGGCAACACCGATTTTTGTCGTTGTTCTCTGTATTGACAGCACTCCAAATGTACAAAAAAATGAGCTCAATGTTAAAATTGACCGGAGTTCTCCTTTAATCACACTTATAGTACTTCAGTACTTTATATCACACAATGCAATTTCATATCTCACAAAAATAATTTGCAGTGCAAATTTAAATCTCACAATGTAACATTATATCTTTAAATATCGACGCTGTATCTAAACTACCATTTAAAAGTTTGGGTTCAGTGCGTTTTTTTAATGTTTTGAATGAAGTCTCTTCTGCTCAGCAAGGCTGTGTTCATTTGATCAGAAATACAGTAAAATTGTGAAATGTTATTCTATGTTATTTCTATGTGAATAAATGTTAAAATATAATTTATTTCTGAGATCAAAGCTGAATTTTCAGCATCATTACTCCGGTCTTCAGTGTCACATGATCCTTCAGAAATCACTCTAATATGATGATTTGATGCTCAAGAAACATTTCTGATTATTATCAGTGTTAAAAACAGTCATATACATCTGGAAACTGATTTTTTTTTTTATGATTCTTTAATGAATAGAACGTGACACATGAATATTTTTGTAATATTATAAATGTCTGATCTGTGACTTTTCATTCACATTTACTCATTTAGCTGATGCTTTTGTCCAAAGCGCCTTACAAATGAGGAGAACGATAGAAGCAGTCGAACCAACAAAAGAGCGACAGTACCCAGAACACGTTACATATATATAAAACATAGATCAATTTAATGCATCCTCACTGAATAAAAGTATTAATTTCTAAAAAGAAAAAAACAAAAACAATTCGGACCACAAACTTTTGAACAATTCACAGCTGCAAAAAAAGTATAAAAAAATACAAATTGTGAGATATAAAGTCACAATTACTTTTTAGTTTGTTTGTTTTTTATTCTGGGCTTCCATATATTTCTGTCCATCCAAAAGAAAACCAATACAAATGATGCCTGAGACATGCACAGACCCTTCTCCTCGTGGATATCTAGTTCTTTTGCTTCTATGAGTTTCAAACAAACAAACTTTTTGTTAACTTCCAAAGATTGTGTTCACTAACCAGCGTAACTGACACTCCAGTGGCTGTTTCTTCCCTGAAAACGCTTATTTATTTCATCGATCAATATGCATAGACTGAATGGACTGTCGGTGTGCCATCGAAGCTACGAATGGTTTACTTTCAGTTATCTCTGCGCATTAAAGTTGATGAGTTTAACATCTATTTTAACATCAAAAAGCTCATTTCTGATTCAAGTGCTTCTCTTCCTTTATATCATTCCCAACCCATTTGATTTTATTTCTGCTGTGAAACATAAAAGAAGCAATTCCTTTAACTCTTTCCCCACCAGCCATTTTCGAGCGTATTCACAAAACGTAGCCTACATGGCGGCCAGAATATTTTGTTGTATGAATTCATAATCCGTCAGTATATCAAAGGAAAGAACAGAGCCTCTGCTCATTGTTTTCCAGCTTCATTCATTCCTTATCAAACGTGAATGTGGGTAAGTTTCTGAAAACACACACAACACTTCGAACCAAAAGCTGAGAATATCGCAAGACGGATTGGATTTGGAAGGATGATCAAAACATGGCAGTTTCGATGTATTTGCTGTTGAATGTGTGTGATCACGTTATCTTCCACTGAAACATCGGCTGCGTCTAAAATCACACACTCTCTTCATTAGTTAGAGGAGAGCGGGGCACATTAACGCCGGGCTCGTTGTAACACACTTGTTTTAAATACTTCCACACATGCTAGCATGACAAAACTTAGTGTATGTACTAGTTATGCCATATCAACACTATACTGAGAAGAAATTGCACCAAAATTCAGAAATCTTTGGAAGATATCAATGAACATTTATTTAACCATAGCCAAAGTAAATGTCTTAAAATTAGACAAATCTGATGTTCTTTAATGCTGATCTAACCAGAAAAAGACACTAGCTGGGTTTAAATCCCAGTTGTGCAGGCGGGGCATGTTGTCACACTGCGTTACAATGAGCCCCTATTAGAACTATTGAGAAACCATGAGAAAAAGGTGAATAAAGACTGAGAGTCAATGTTCAGCAATTATTAATAACTATGTTTTGAACCATGTTGTAAAGCTGTGTTTTCCTGTGTTTGTAGTCAAAACCCAAAAATTAGTTTACATTTAATTATTAAAAATTGCCATTATTTTATATGAAAAAGTTTTTTAAATGTATTTTATTTAGAAAATATTTTAGTTTGTCTTGTATACTTTTTTATTAGATCAGATAACATTTTAAGCTGTCATATGTCATGTTACAATGTACCGCACCTATGGGGCATGTTGTCATATTTCACTTCCACTCTTTCAGGGTAAATCAAGAAAAAAGTAAACACTGGATTAATAAAACAATACCACATAATTGTACTAGACATGTGTGAAATTAATGTGGGGAAGAAAAAAATGCTCAAAAGTAGATTTACACAAACTGAGAAATTCTAAAAGTGTTAGGTTGTGCCCCGCTCTCCACTACTTTGTTAATGCTAAAAAAGTATGTTCTATATAATATAAATGTGTGTATTATTAATGTAATCTGGACGTACTGTACTACATCCGCCATGTTGTCATTATCATGTGATCTACCAGCGTCAGTTGCGTCGCTTCACTGTCATCCATAAATCCTCTCATGTGGCCTCATGGGATAGTGAAGTGTCCAATGCACATGAGTAGCCTACTGTGAATTTGGACATACTTCTTTTTTCACATGGTGTTTTTCGCCTATATAGTAGGGAAGTATGCGATTTCCAATGCAACCATTTTCTATCCACTCCATCTGATTAATGGAGATCTTTTTCATCACTTGTTTTTCGATCCGGAGATGCTGTACTGTATTTCGGAAGATGTGCAATAGCGCCCCCTACCGTATAACAGTGGAACCACGGATTGCCAGAAAAAGTTGTCAATTGCTGGGAAGCATGGGGTCATAAATGATGGAAAATCTCATCAGTGGCGGGGAAAGAGTTAATGGCAGTACCAAGAAGACCAGAGGGCTTGACACAGATGTAATGAGCATCGGAGGGGTGGTTATGCTCAGTAATCTTTAGCCTGACCGGCTGTGAGAGGCGGGAACGGGTTGTGCCGACTGTCACGTCAACAGCAACATGAGTAAGAGTTCCAGCGATCCTGACTGACGTGATTTATTGGCAGCAGACCCTTCCTCTGATGGATTGCTTGCATCCCTCCCTTTCCTCCAACCCCAACCCAACCCCGCCGGCGGGAAGTTGTCAATTGTTATGTATATCACACCATGCATGATGCGTTTTCCTGTTGCACAAGATTGAAAATATCAAAGAAGGGCTGCACGATATTGGAGTTTTTCTGCAATATATAGCTATATTAAAAATAGCTCTATTTGGAAAGAATGATTCATTCTAGAATGATTAGGGTGATTTTGTAGGGGAGTGAATCTATGGATTGTTTCTGCCATGGAAACAAAAATTTGAATGGTAACTGTGACTATTTAAAATCATAATTGTGAGCGATAAACTCGTAGTTGAAATCGAGAGAAAAAGTCAGAATTGTGAGTTGCAACTTCCTAAAAAGTTTAAAAAATAAATATTTTTCATGTGTGAAATCCTTTTAAGGATGAATAATTTGGGAAAAACTTGAAAAATGTGTGTGTGTGTTCATAATTTACCCTCCTTTACTGTTTTTGACCAATTCAATATGACTATAAAATTATTATTATTATGATTATTTTATTGTATTAATTATTATTAATAATAAATAATAATATGTAGTAATAGTAATAAAGTTAAATTTATAGTAATAACACTATTTTACTGTAAACTAAAAATAGAATTAGTCACACTTTATCGAATAGGGTCCAATTCTCACTATTAACTACAACTTTTGCCTCAATAAACTCCTAATTACTGCTTATTAATAGTTAGTAAGGTAGTTTAGGTAGGATTAAGGGATGTAGAATATGGTCATGCAAAATAAGGCATTAATATGTGCTTTATAAGTACTAATGAATAGCCAATATCCTAGTATTATAATAAGCAACTAGTCAATAGTGAGAATTGGACCCTAAACTAAAGTGTTACCAAAATCACACTACTAATATTTACATCTTAATTTTTCAAATGGTATATCAAGCTTTTATTTTGATGGGTTGCCAGCAAATAAATAAATGCACTACCAGTTAGTTGTATATTAATTTACACGCGTGCAGCAAACGAACCAAGCCATTCTGAGACTGAATCATGAACAGCATGTGTGTAAATGACGTTCAGCCCTATAAAGTGAAGAATATTTCATAGAAAACTATACTTGGCCGGTCTGAAAAGCAAGGGAGCGTGTTCAAAATGCATGTCAAGTACGCTGTTGGCCGACCGGCAGGCCAGAACCATCTCACCAAACACAGGCTTTTTTATCTGCCACACGGAGCTTTGCAGACAGATGACCGTATTTGCTCGATACCATTGTGCCCTCAATTTTAGTCTTAGTGCGATATGAGCGAAAATAATTACACCCCCCAGTCACTCCTCCAACGGGAAAAATCTGCTCTGGGTCCAATCTCAAGTTTATCGTCGGACGCATTTCGCCCTGTTAGAAACTGAAAAATGGACTGCTTGAGAATGCCTCGCAGGCCAAATCTTTGGCCATCTTCATTAAAGCTCTGATCATAGGCCATTTAAATTCAAGGACCGGCTCATTATCCGTACGGCATTATGCATTGCCCTCTGCTTTGGGAATTTAGTCCAAAACAGCTGATTGGAATCATTTATAAACCCTGAAACAAACAACCCGTCTCGAGTAAATTTATTCAGCTTGGTTTTTTTAAAACTAAGGTTGATTTTTGACATCAGCTAAGCCTCTGTTTTCATTTATCTTAATTAAAAACTTGTGTTTTGCAGTACCGGCCCGGATAGTGAACATCTCGCAAGATAAATCGGTGAATGAAGGCGAAGACGTGAACCTCTTCTGCCTGGCGGTCGGCAGACCCGAGCCCACTGTGACCTGGAAGGACTTCAGATGTGAGTATTACTGCGCTCATTTTCTTCATTTGTCACACTGTAAATGAACGTCAAGTTAAAGGGATAGTTCACCCTAAAATGTCAATTCTGTCAAAATTTACTCACCATAAAGTTGTTCCAAACCGATATGATTTTCTATCTTCTGCTGAACTCAGAAGACGATATTTTGAAGAATATCAGTAAACCAAACAGTTGATGGACCCCATTGACTTCCATAGTATTTTTCTTCCATACAACAGAAGTCAATTGTTTAGTTACCAACCTTCTTAAAATTATCATCTTTTGTGTTCAGAAGAAAGAAAATCAAACAACTTTTGAATTATCATTTTTGGGTGATCTGTTCCTTTAAGCGCATTGCATTGTGGGATACCGTTTACTCTTTTCCACATTTTTTTCAATCCAACAATATTCTGTGTTCTTGTTGTGCACTACACATTTTGACTAATGTTGCATGGGTATTTCATACATAAAATGAGCATACTGTACGCAATATACTGCAGAAATATTAGGATCTGCATGCCATTATGAATGTAGTCTTAGTGATTTACAGCTCAGATTTCATTATGGATAATTACAGCCACAACCAGGGTGATAATTGTCAACATCATCCTCTTTGTCACCATTATCGCTCTGCCACAATATTAATAATTATGGTTATCATTAACATGCTATTTATAACTTTCAATACCGTTGATATTAGCTGCATTCATTTCCAGTGCTCGTTATGAAACGCATAACAGGACCAGCAATTTTTGTTTAATCTTTTCACGATATGATTACAGGACATGGTAGGGATCATCATTTACCCTCATTTATTTTTCAACCGAGTCCTTTGAATTCAACTCAAGAGTCGCTCTGCCTGTAAACGGAGCAGATTCTCATGAATAGCCCAGCTGAGCTCAGATACTAAACCTCTAGTGTCTCCGTGTAGTGCACACATTGAAGAGCCGATCGCAGATAGTATTGGCATGCGTCTCAAATCCGTCCAGTTATGATTCATCAAGGGGAGGGGCTTTCATTTGATCACTATGTGAGTGTTGAGAACATGCATGTTTCATATTTTACTCCAAAATCAAAAGAATTCAGTTACATTTATGCATTTGCCAGACAAAAATTACAGTGCATTTGGGATACAAAGTTTATCATTGACTCCTTGGCATTGTTAGCATCATGCATTACCAGTTACAGAAACATAAAAGAAAATGCATATTTTTTCCCTCTGTAAATTCTCATTTCTGTAATGCAAAAACTATAACATAGTGTGAAAAATATAATTATATCATTTTAAATTTATGAGTGTATCCCTATGATAAAAAAATCACATTGACTATTACAATAATCGGAATCTAATGAGAATCAAAATAGTTTTTAATTATTTATGCAAAATATCTTTGTATTTTAGAGCTGATCGATTCAGGATGAATTGAGGATTACTTTGTATGTTTGTTTAAAATAGAGATCACGATTCTCACACAATTCTGAACAGACAGCTAAACAAAAATAGCATGCAAATTACTTGAGGTTCTGACAAAACATTAATTTCTGCTTATTTAATTGATATGAATGAATGAATGACATTTTTTTAAAGGTTTGAAAGAATGATTCAATGACCCAGAAAGCCTTCTCCTGTTTCATTACTGGATGAATCACTAGTCATGACAGTAGGAAAGTGTCCCACTGCTTTATAATATTAGTTATAATATCTGCTGCACTGCAAAAAAATGCTTTTCTTACTTAGTATTTTTGTCTGGTTTCCAGTCCAAATATCTAACAATTCTGAAATCAAGATGCATTTACTAGATAAGTCAAATTAGATATGATATTATGTCCTGTTTTTTTTTTAATTCATCAAAATTAAGTGAGTTTTTGCTTAAAACAAGCTAAATTATCTGTCCATGGGGTAAGAAAAATAATCTTAATTTAAACAGAAACAAGATTATTTTTCTTATGGACTGATCATTTTGCTTGTTTTAAGCAAAAACTCACTTAATTTTGATTTATTTCCCCAGAAAACAAGACAGAATGACTTATGGCATTTTACTACTTTAGTAAATGCATCTTGATTCAAGAATTTGGACTGGAAACAAGACAAAGATACCAAGTAAGAAAAACATTTTTTTGCAGTGAATCTTTAGTTTCAATTCTTATGAATAATCCAATCTATTGGTTTGTGTCCATTAAGTTTAAAATAAAAATCTAAAAAATGGGAATGTATTTTTTTATGTATAATATTATTCATTTATTGCAAATAAATATTTTTTTTCCATTGCATCAGCAAAAATAACCACATTGTGGTATATACTGTTATCATGATATAAAATTACCTCTACTCTGCATAAAACCGAAGCCATAGCTCCTGTGGTCCTTGTCTGCGGATCTCTCGCTCTGTGCTTTTCCCCACTCAGCACTTCCTCCACACCTCATAACCCACCGGCACGGCAGGAATAAAGAGAGGGGCGTAAAGCGCCACAGAAAGAGCCACATTGTTATTCAGCGCGAGTCACTGCGGTGGAGCTACTGGTTGCCAGCAGCGGGGCGAGAAATTGGGTGTGTAGATTAGGCCAGAGAAACAGAAAGCCATCTGGACCTGTACATCTCACTGTAGGGAAGCAGGCAGGGCGCGATGACATCACAATCACACACCTGTCCGTCACTGACAGAAGACACGCCCACTCCGTCGAAAACACCGTAACCGGGAGCTTGCATCGCACATGCACGTCCAAACGGATTGAAACCGGCATTACTCACGCGTTTGACACGTCAGTTTCATTCATTAGACCGACCACCCACACACATTCTGTCCAGTACATGTTAAAGGGTTAGTTCAGCCAGAAATTAAAACTCTGTCAGTAATTACTCTGCCTCATGATGTTCCAACCCCGTAAGACTTTCGTTCATCTTCGGAACACAAATGAAGATAGTGAGCCTGCGTTCTGACGTACAACCCAGAAGCGCTGCGCTGTTACACTACGTGAACTCACTCAGAGAAACACAGAAGAAAATGAAGAGTTGAATAAAGTCGTTATTTTTGTTTGTTTTTTGCGCACAAAAAGTATTCTCGTCGCTTGATAAACTTAAGGTTGAGCCACTGTAGTCACTTGGACTATTTTAACGATGTCTTTACTAACTTTTCTGGGCTGGCAGATATCAATTACAGAGAAGCCTATGGAGGAGTGAGACAGCTCTCAGATTTAATCAGAAATTTGTGTTCCGAAGATGAACGAAAGTCTTACGGGGTTGGAACAACATGAGGGAGAGTAATTACTGACAGAGTTTTCATTTCTGGCTGAACTAACCCTTTAACATGTACTGGACAAAAAGTGTAGCATCTCTTCTCTTCTCTGATGACGAGGGCGGGGCAACCTGTCACTCACATGAGATTCAGCAATAGCAAACCACAACCATCCAATCAATTGACAAACCCATGGACAAAATCAAGCCCTGCCCAACAATTGTTCTTGTTCCAGGAGTCGTTTCACTCGGAAATACGACACAATAGAGAAGAAAAGACAATCACAACTTCCGTTTCCTGCTGACTCTAGCACATTATTTCCTGTAAATTCTCATTACTGTCATGCCAAAACTATACCATAATGTAAAGAAAATAATGATATATGATTTAAACTTAAATGTATACATTATGGCTGAATCCCTTAATTTATGCACCAAAAAAAAATAATAATAATTGCAGCATTTTTAATGTAATTAAATAAATAAAAAACTTTTTAATTTGGTGGAAGTGCATATATTTAATTTTGAGTGCCACAGGAGCTATGACAACAATTTTATGCAGAGTAGGAGTAATTTTATATCATGAGAACAGTAGATATAACAATGTGTTATTTTTGCTGAAAATTCAATGGGAATCTTTTTTATATGCAATAATATAGAATTATATAAAATAATATACTTTTTTTACATCATTTGCAGCATGCAAACATAGAAAAAAAAACACTTTTGTTTCTGAAATGATTTCATTAAATTATGGTATAATTACATTTTTTTTTTTTTTTATTATTTAACTGTTTGATTCCATCTAGCTGTTTGAATGTAATTCTAAAGCTGATTTTGTCGTTTTGCTGACATTTTCCAGCTGTAGCTTGAGCAAAAATGCGTCTGGCCACATGGGAATGTGCTTGCCACAACTGTGAGAAATAGTTACAAATACCTTATAAGAAAGCATCTCAGCTCGAAGTGTATGAGACACACCAGTCTTTTTACCTGTAAACCTTTTTTGTCAGGAAAAGATTATGTTTTCCTCCCCAGCGGGTTGAAAGGTGCTCAGACGGCCTGACGAAGATCTCACAGGGGAACGATATTTATTACGCTAATGGAATGAGTGAATAACATTGCTGTAAACCCCAGCGTGTGCTCAGTCGGGTGGCATCGGCAGCTGCAAATAATCCTCTCCAGTTCAGTAGCTGTGCTAATAATCCCCCGGAATAATCTTCAATTAGAAAAGGTGCCGAATTTGTGGCATAAAGTCCCGGTGGTTGTGAATTAAAAGCTGTGCGGTTGCCTTTGTGTTTGGCTGAAGCCAGAGAGAGACTACTAAGAAGTGGATTATTCTGGTTGACACCGAGATTTTTGTGTGCCGTTCTGCAGTCTGGCTATTGTAGTTGAAAAAGAACAAAGTATGCTTGCATCATGTATCCGTTCTCGCTGTCATTGTTGTACTAATATCATCCACTTTCATCACACTGAGGCAAATCCACCGTTGCCCCTGTAACTAAAGATTTCTGTTGTTGTCTGTTTCGTCTCGCTGAAGGGAAAGAAGTGCCTTAGAGATGCGAGATGTCTTTTTGTAGTTCACAATGGCCGGCAAATAAAGCTCAGTGATGCATTGCCCAACACACGTTCTGTGATGTTTATCTGAGGGCGACGCAGACACGAGTTTCTTATCAAAGCCTTTCAGTTTATTCCATGGACCTTTTGTCACTTGCCTCCTCTTATCATTGCTCTTGTTAAATAAATAAATTTTATTCTGTTTAAAATTAATTTTAATCAAGGTGAAGTGTGTCATTTCTGCTCCACTAGAAGCACCAAACAGAATTGCAAACATAACTAGAAAAGAAAAGGTTCATCGCATTAATTTTAGTCTGAAAGTCTGAAGGTTATATAATTTTCAGAACTTGTTTAGTTTGAAGGTTATATAAGGTCTGTGGAGTTTGAGAATTGAGACGTGGTTGTTATTTTGTGTGCAGTTGCTAGTTGTTAAATGTGATGTATGTAATGTTTTTCTCGTTTCTCGTCCTCCCTGCCAATGCGTCTCTACAACACGACTTCATCATCCAGCTAGATTCATCATCAATCACCCCATCAAGGTCGGTCAGAAATCTTGGAGTAATATTTGATGACCAGCTGACCTTCACAGACCACATTACAAAGACCACTCGATCATGCCGGTTTGCACTGCACAACATCAGGAAGATCAGGCCTTTCCTAACTGAGCATGCAACACAACTTCTCGTCCAGGCCCTGGTCATCTCTAGGCTTGATTACTGCAGTGCTCTTCTGGCTGGACTTCCATCATGTGCAACTAAACCTCTACAAATGATTCAGAGCGCTGCAGCTCGTCTTGTCTTCAACGAGCTCAAGAGGGCACACGTCACTCCTCTCTTCATCACTTTGCACTGGCTACCTCTCGCTGCTCGCATCAAGTTCAAGGCATTGACGCTTGCTTACAGATCTATCACAGGCTCAGCTCCCTCCTACTTTCAGTCGCTCCTACGAGTCTACGTCCCCACCAGAAGCCTACGATCGGTCAACGAGCGACTTCTCGTGGTTCCATCACAGAGAGCCATAAAATCACTTTCCAGAACATTCTCATTCACGGTTCCATGCTGGTGGAATGATCTCCCACCCTCATCCGGGATGCAGAATCCCTGACAACATTCAAAAGACAGCTGAAAACCCATCTCTTCCGTGAGCACTTAACCTCTTAAAAAATAAATAAAAAAATCCATGTGTTGAAACAGCTAATAATAGAATGTGACATTTTGTATGTTTGCCTCATATTTATCTTGACTCTACAGCAAACCCTGTTCACCTTGAACACTGTTGAAGTAAACTTGTAGGGGTTGGGTGAAAAGGTTCAATCATTTAGTCATTTTAGAGAACGTAGAGTAGAGGTTAAAGAGCCGGGTTCAAATCGGTGAATTCCCGTCTTACCATTCCACTCCAGGGCAAGACATTCAACAGCTGGTTTCTCCAGGAGAACCGTCCCTTGTGATACACCGACCGAGAGAAAGTCGTTCTCCCTGCTCCATGTCCTCTAGCCTTTTTTTGTTTAATATGACAGTGTGGAACAATGATCCTAGTGCGCCTGCTTTAACAACACCTACCCTCCCAATACACTCATGCATGACATTGTGCGCCATGGTGGCGTGTATTCAATCACCTTCTCGTCTTTTGTTTTCACAGACGGTCTCATGAGCGAGGGCGAATTTCTGGAAATCACAGAAATCAAGCGACATCAAGCAGAGGAATTTGAATGCATCACCAACAACGGTGTGGCGCCGCCAGACACACGCCGTGTCAAGGTCACAGTCAACTGTAAGTCGAGTCGTCAGAAACACACATTACATCCTAATGAGATTGTTGAGACTGTTCCAGAACACTTTGTGATGGCGTAATGGAAACATAAATTGAATTGCTGTCAGCCGTCTATAGAATTAAACTCTATCTTTTCATCGTCTCTTCTCTCATCTCCATGGGGTTGTAAAGAACTTGAGGAAAAGTACTTCATTACTGTACATTAGTGTCATGAAACCCTCTTGTTTTAGCACTGGTTGTTCACACTATACCTCAGATTTGAAAAAGACTCAAGTGGGAGTATAGAGAGTGGAGACAACAACCAATAAAACACAGATGTGCAACACAATCAATATTAAGAAAAGGGAATATTACAATATGAGCGGAGAAACAAACGATAGAGTTGGGGGCACCTTGATGTATTTTACTCCAAATCTTTTATTGGTTTTCAGCGACAGTACAGAATAGGACATTGTAAAAAACAGTAGATCATAAAATATTGTCCATTATTAATCCCTTACATGAACCCCCCCCCCAAAAAAAATCCTAGAACTCAAATGAGGGAAATTATAATAAATTATAATATCCTTCCACTTAAAGCTACACTGTGTATTTTTTTAAGTTGATTCTTAGCAAAAAACACGTTATTTCAAAATGATATGTGCCCATTAATGTGTAATTACTTTTACCAACTAATCAAGTATTCTCGTAAGAGCGAGTTGCTCAAATGGCGGCAGCCATGTTGCGCTTCCATCTTGAAAATACATTAGCCAAAGAGGGACATACCTGGAAATTCAAGCTTCGCCTTTCACGTTTTGACACTCAGTGGCACCGTGACGAATGCGAGGGGGAGATTACTCGCGACTGCCGGCAGATTTGAAATAATACGGCCAACGTAGGAGTTAAAACGCCCTCTGAATGGGAGGGGCTAGAAACTAATATTCAGTTGATAGTCATAAACAATTTCACCGCTAGATGGGAGAAAATTCTACACAGTGTAGCTTTAAGAAGGATAGCCCGTCTGGCCAAGATTGTAGTAAAAACAATGACTTTATGAACTCTGGCCGCCAAATCAGGCCTATAGGGGAGACCCCAAATAGGGCTATAAATGGGTCAGGGTCAATGTAAGTGTTGAGAGCTTTTGTAAGCGTCTCAAATACATTGGACCAAAAGGTTATATATAAAAATATAACCCAATGACAAAAATCTTATCATTAGAGACTACTAACAACTATCGTGAACAAATCAAATACGCTTTGATCAATTATTCTTTGAAATATCAATATATCAGCATTATAACTGTGAGCTGTTGGTCTTTAGATCCACCGACAATTACAGATGTGAAGAACATGCCTGCCCAGCTGGGGAAAACTGCAATTCTGCGCTGTGAAGCTATGGCGGTTCCCACCGCGTCCTTTGAATGGTACCGGGATGACCGAAGGTAAGGTGAACCATGGGAAGCAGCACACGCTGGCTATACGTGACAACTCACTCAACTCTAAAGTGTGATCTTTCTTATTACTTCTTTCTCAGGCCGGTAGAGAGCGATAACACGTTGAAGATTAAAAACGAGAAAACACGTTCCCTGCTGCTCTTCACCAACGTCACAGAAAAACACTTTGGCAACTACACCTGTTTCGCCTCCAACCGCCTCGGGGCTTCCAATGCCAGCATGTTACTCTTCAGTGAGTACGCTATTGCAGACACACTCGCACTCAAACACTCTCCAAACGTTCGTGAATCTACAAAGGCATAAAGTCAAGGATAAATAAACACCCTTCAGGAAGTGACTTTCCACTGTACAAAATAAACAAATGTGCAATTCTCGCTCCCCGATACTAGTTTTCACGTAGAGCTCCTCCGTAGACGGATGGCAGCGATGTGTCTGTTGATGGAGCTTGAAAGCAAATGGTCTGGTACTGTAAACTCAGCAAAGCGCATCGGTTTCACCCTTTTTAATAATGCATAACTTGAACAAACTCCTGCAACAGCGTGAAGCATTTAAAAGGGTTTGTGACACTACAGCACAATTCCCATGCATTAGCTCGGAAGTCCTTATTATTGATGTTTGAAGTGATTTTGATTGGGAATACGTGACAATTTCATTTCTTTTTCTCTTTTTACTTAATGATTAAGCTTGTTTAGCACCATTACATCAAAAATGGTGTCCCTTATGGGTGAAATTCATGCTTGTATTTTAAAGTGTCTCCAATATTGTAATTTAAAGGCTCCTTCAATAGGTTTGCATCCAAGGTCAAAAAACACTTGAATTTTCTCATAATATACATCGCAGCATCAGCTATTTTCTCACAGTTTCTAAAACGGTTCGATAAAGCATCTGGTCTTTCTAAACTCATCCTTTCCGAGAGCATGCTCTGCTCTGATTGGTCAGATGGCCCAGTCTGTCGTGATTGGTCTCAGCACTTACAGAGGTCCCTGAGGTCTGGACCGAGGTGTATATGATAAAGGTTGTGAAATAATTGGCTAATATTTGGTGCTGCACGGATTTTACACAATGCTGAAAAAATATTAGAGATGATCAATCGCATTAAAGTAGGAGGGCTACTTCTCGTAGCTGTTCACAGAAGCTGATCACGAATTAGTACATGGTCATTCAGTGTGAGATAAACTCAACATGTAATATTTGTCAGCTGTTTTACAATAGAAATATTAAACGACTAACAGAAATATTTGGGGGTGCAAACTAATAAACTTTTGTTAAATTTAGTTTTTAGTTTTTGAAAATATAGACTAGAATTTGCGTGATTCATTGCAATAAGCGTCAGTGTGACGAGACAAGAAAGATTAACAAAGACATTTTCATTAGCTATAAGTTTAACTCTTTCCCCACCAGCGTTTTTGAAAAAAAGTTGCCAGCCTACGCCGGCATTTTGGATCATTTTCACAGAAGTTTCATGGCCAATCAATATATTTTGTTGTATGAATATCTGAACATGAAATATATCAAAAGAAAGAACAGAGCCATTTAATTCTAGCTTCTAGTTTTTTTATCAACACTTGAATGTTAAAGTTTCATAAAAAAAGCAAAATTTTGAGCAAAAATCTGAGAAAATGGAGTAATATCATCACTCCTGAAAAATCCTCTCTCACTTCTGTCATTAGAACCAACGTGACTTTTTACTGCGCCGAGTCGAAGTGCTCCCAGTGCTATTCCGCCATACATTATAGTTATCCTTTTTACCCGCTTAGAAAAGCGCCACGTTTTATTTTGTGTCACCATCCTTGGTCGTGTAACTACTCGTGTAACTGTATTTAAATAGGGAAAACGTGGAGGTGTTTGGTCGCTTCTAACTTCATCTCTGTTTGGATCCTAATGAATGAACTGGGCTAAGCTAAGTGCTATCAAAGTGTCGCCGCGCGCCAGAGCGATTGAGTACACGCACTGAGAAGAGAGAGGTATGTATCAACTCGTCTTAGGTAAGGGAATAACATAGTTTAATATGAAAAAACAGTGGAGTGTTCCTTTAATAATCAATGTGCATGCGGACTCCATTTGAAACAAGCCCAACAAGTGAAGGAGACGTGCTGAATGAAATTGCACAACAATCACTTTAGATGGCTCTTATGGAACAACAGAAATGCAGCTTTTACTCAGTAAACAAAGCAGCTGCGCTCATTTCTGAAGAGCATTTCAATATTTCCAACAGCCCAGCATGTCCTCGAACGCCCCTAGCAAACTCTGTATTGTGACCTCTGTAATTATGAAACCCTGCGTACGGCCTTGTTTACAGCACGGGTCAGAACCCAAACTCGCTGAGTTTCAGCTCTTTCTCAGCACTTGATACACAGTGATACGAACAGTAACAATGGCGTCAGTTTTACCGTATCAATCTCATCCTTTGTAAGAGCATCAAAGTGGATTTGCAGTAAACAGCGTCTTCTCGACATGAACAACTCAAGCCAAACTCTTCCAATCTGAGATACAACTGCAGTGTTTGCAGGTTCAGCAGAAGTGAGACTGGAAGTGCTGACGACTCATTCCAGGCAGATCAAAATCGATCCTTTCTTTTAGGAGACAACAACTCCATTTATCTGCACTTTGATCTTTGAAACTTTGCTCACCTTTTACAAACAGCTGTATTACACACTGCATGAAAGGGAATATCCGAAAAAGCATAATAGGGGCACTCTGGCATTGTCATGCTACCACAGAGAATTGTGGGAAATGTAGTTTTGTCACACATAAAGGCCAATTTTATTGTTATTCTTCAGCTCACAAAATGTGTACATATAATTGCACAGCCAACAATTTAAAATGAACTATGATCATTCTAACAAACTTTCACAAGTTTGTTGTGCCTGAAGTGTTTGTTAACTGAATTAAAGTTTTGTTACAGCAAATATTGTGTCCACTGCAGGACATCAGTGTCTTGAGTAATACAGGATTCCTATAAAGCATGCACTGTTGTGGAAAATGTGCTTTGAGCGTTTACCGAAAGCTTTCATTGTCTTACTGTAAATAGTTCCTGTCTTATACAGTTGCTCTGCTTTATTGAAGACAAACCTCAGGGATTTTTAAAAACCCAGGGCTGAATGAAACAACAAGGACACAATAACAAATCATATCAACTCTAGAGATTTCCTTGTACTAGCGATTTTTCTCAGCAGTTTTCTAAATGATATATATGTATTATTATTTTATAGGCAGGGAGACTATTTGGTTAGTGCACTAGAAGCATTCATCTCATGATAAAGAAGGGAATCTCATGAAAACAATTCACCCTAAGAACGAAAGAAAAAAATGATATTGTCCATTTGCATTATTTTCATAACGGTTAAGCATGTTTTAATGCAGCTGGTTGTTTTGCTTTTGATCTCCCATTATTCTCTATGGTGATTCTCATTACTGTAATACAATGATTTTTTTATTTAAATGAGCATGAGTTCAAGACAGACTAACAAATACTACTACTATATGATGTACTAACACTTAACTTTCATTATTATTAGTAGTATTTCATATCACAGTGGCAGAATTATGATATTGACAATTGTGGGTAAATTGTCTTTGCAAAAAAAAAAAAATAAAAATCTTTCAATCTTGGTGGTGAAATTATGGTTCACACAAAAATAGACGTTTCCCTACTGTTGGCAAAACAAACTATTTAAACCAGCCCACGTTGGTTTTCTGTTTTTGTTGGATGTTTTAGCTGTTTTTTCCAGGCAGACCTGCTGAAAACTATCAAACAAAACTCTCTGACCAGCAAACCCCATTAGTCTGTTTTGTTCATTATTCCGGGTGATTTCAGGGAAAGCAATAGGGGTGTAAAGAACGAGGAAGGTTAAAGGGTAACTCTCACCAAAATGCAACCTAGGGTCTTTTTGTTAATCTACCCGAGGTAAACCTTCGTTTAAAAGCATAATTAGAATGGAAACGGCACTTTTAAGTTTGATCGTATTTTTGATTTCGGTCAAATTGCCTTGTGAATGGGAGTGCATTGGGACACTTCTATGATAGCATCAAAAATCGCTCTTTTTAAACACTAAGACGGCTCGGCACAGCATGAAACTTTGCTCGAAGTGTGTGTGTGCACAGAGTTTACTAAAAAGAAAGATTTTGAACAACTCTCTGTGTCCGCCGGCATTTTGACAGTCAAAAATAGTTGATCTCCGAATGCAACGTAACAGGGAGGAGAGTAAAGATGGAAAGTTCCTAAAGCTTAGTTCCATATAAATTCACGGATAATTTGTTGTTTTGTCGTTCGTGAAAATCAATATTGATCTTGTATTTGAAAAAGGATGCTCATATAAGAAGCAATACTAAAATTCAGAGTCAGTTCATTCACATTCGGAGATCTACTATTTTTAACTGTCTCAGAGACAGTTGTTCAAAATCTTTCTCTTTAGTAAACTCTGTGTACACAAACAATGTTCTCAATGCTGGAGTTCATGTGTAGAGCCCCTGGTGATACTTCCAGCACAGTTTCATGTTGTGTCGAGCCTTCTTAGTGTTTAAAAATAGTGATTTTTGATGCTATCATAGAAGTGCCCCATTCACTCCCATTCAAAAGGCAATTTGACTGAAAACGAAAATACGATCAAACTTAAAAGTGGCGTTTCCATTCTAATTATGCTTTTAAACGAAAGTTCGCCTCAGGTAGATTAACAAAAAGACCCCAGGTTGCATTTTGGCAAGAGTTATACGCTTTAAGAGTTATGCTGCAGTCTACAGGCAACAGCAAACGAACATATGATACAACTGTTTGTGAATATTTCATTCATTCAGCCTCTTTCTTTGCTGAGGATAATTAACCGCAGCGGTTTACTTGTTTTCTGTAGCAGTTAGCTCCTGATTCCTCTTACACTTCTACTTAATGATGAAATGTTTTCAAACGGTACTGTAAATCTATAGCCAAATGAACTGCACAGAGCATAAACAACCAATTAGCTAGGCAAGTACATGTATGTCAGTTCTGCCACTGCAATTATTGCATAAATTATTAGCATTAGTGTTCCACGTAGTGCTGTATGATTTCCGTTCAGACGTTGTCGTATATTAAACCTCATTACTTTGTTAAATCTGCTTTATGAGATGCTAAAATGCTTTTGCCAATTCTAATAATAAAGGTTTCCATTTAAATCTTTCTCAGTTCTCCAAGAAACATACTTTCATACATTTATCATTTCACAAATTTCAGCAAGTAGCCACTAGCCAGTATGTTGCTTAATTGCTATTAAAATATTTAAAGGGGTGGTTGATTATGATTTGACTTTTCTAACTTTAGTTTGTGTGTAATGTTGCTGTTTGATCATAAACAACATCTGCAAAGTTACAACGCTCAGAGTTCAAAGCAAAGGGAGATATTTGCTTTTAAAGAATTTGTTTTTTTAGGACTACAACAAATGGCTGGACATTCCTCCCGGGTTAGTGACATCACCAACCCTAAAATGTACATAAACCCCGCCCCCTGAACACTGAGTCCATGTTGAGAAGAGGAAGAGTTGTTGTAGTCGAGCACATTTGTGAGTCAGCTCAAACTGTAGCATCCGTCTTTTCACATGCAATAGAAAGTCACTCTGTGTGCATCTCACAACAGTTCCAATACGAGCGATTTATAGATTAGATTATCATGACAGAATATGCTAATTGAAGATAGTTAACTCCACATCAGCAACATACATTCATCAACTAACCATTCAGAGATGTCCTGTTGCTTCTACGTGTTGTCACTTCTTTTGTGAGTCTCTCCATCATTGTATGGCTTCGGTTTAAACATAAAAGGCAGAACAGTTTCTGACATTATAGTGTGTGTCTGCATGAGGTAATCGGAGCTGCTAACACACACAAGCTCTTGAAACTCCGCCCCCTGTGCCCGGAGCAGCAGCTCATTTGCATTTAAAGGGCCAGACACAAAAAAGGTGCATTTTTACTAACCCTCAAAAAGTGGCAACTTTAACATGCTATATATATCTATGGGGTATTTTGAGCTAAAACTTCACATACACACTCTGGGGACATCAGAGACTTATTTTACATCTTGTGAAAAGGGCATTATACCACCCCTTTAAGTAGCTCAACAAGCTCCTCTATTGATGAATTTCCTATTTAAAGAAGGCTTTTAAAGGCTTCTGATATCCATCTCTGGGTTCTGGTGATAAAATATGTCTCAGCTCTTTCTGAGAAGAAGCCAGCTTCACTCGATTTTAGGGTCACACTCTTTCTAGCCCTAAAGGGCAACCTATAAAGGCGCTGTTAAACACAAAAACAAAAGCAGCACCAAGTCAACTCCTGTATGTAATAACATAACATCAGAGTTTGACCGCGTTCTGGACCCAGCAGGCGGCAGATCTCTCAGTGGAGAAGTTTGCTGCTGCTGGAAGATTCAAAGCAGAGCAAATGAGAAAGGAGGAGGAGGAACAGGTCACGGAAAAACCTTGGGATGGAGCCAAAACATTGTTGCATTGAGTGATTGAGCATATACACAGAAAGATCTTACATTTGTTCCAACGTTGGCTTTCATGCTTGGCTGCTTCTGATTTTGGCATAAATTGGACAAAACTCTCAAACCTCCCGTGTTTTGTTTTTGTTTTTTTGTGCAAAACTCAATAGGGCTGTGTGTTATATTTTTTCACTATAGTGCTATATATCTCAGTACATCTCAATACCAGTGTAACAGTGGTTACAATCCCTGGACAGGGCAGAAAAAGGAAGCTATCAATGGCTGCAACCGGATTTCTGAGAAGACAGGTTCAGAAGAAGTAAGTGACTGCAAAAGACCTGCAGCAAGACTTGGTGGCAACAGGCACTGAGGTTTCAGCTTGCCCACTTAGGTACTAAACGCATGCCAAAACTTTGAGACGTACACCACTACTGACCCAAAAGCACAAGAAAAGTGCTCAAAATCATATAAATTATAACTTTTCGGCCCGATATATCAGTGGTATGTCTGGAGAAAGAAGAATGAAGCATTAGCTGTAAAGAACACTGTCTACAGTTAAGCATGGTGGCGCTCGTGATGCTCTGCGGCTGCTTTACGTCCTCTGGCACTGGAAACCTGCAGCGTTTGAAAGGCAAGATGGATTCATTGAAGTATCAGGAAATCCTAGGAGAAAACGTCATGCCGTCGGTGAGGAAGCTGAAGCCTGGGAGTCATTGGATCTTCAAACAGGATAATGATCCCAAGCATACCTCAGGTTCCAAATCCTGGAAGATTTTACAGTGGCATCACGGTCACCTGACTTGAACCCCATAGAAAAGAGATTTTGAGATTTGAAGAATATTATTGCTCATGAGGAACGGGCTCAGATTCCTCAGAAACGCTGCCAGAAGCTGGTGTCTGGTTATACATCTCGTTTGCAGCAGGTCACAACCGCAAAATGGTGTTCTACAAAGTACTAAAGATGCTTGCCATGAAGGGGTTGAATAATTTTGAGATTGCAGAAGTCATTAAAAGTTGCATTTTCAGTTGAATTTGGGGAAACCACTTGAAAAATGTGTTGTGTTGGGCTATTTTAACTACTTTTGTTTGATTTGTTCATTACAAACAGCTGAAAGTCTGTAAATATTGCCAATAAACCTGATTTGCAATGGTGGTTAAATAATTTCGATTACAACTGAATATTGTCCGCAGAATGCTGTGATTGACCAATCAGAGTGATGAATTTTTTATAGATTGGCTGTACATTATTGCTTACATGATGCTTTTATAGCTCATTAGCAATATACAGCAGGTCCTTCGCACAACCAGTATTAGTAAAACTACCATCCAGCATCATGACGGTCCATATCCATGTTATCTATTTTTTGCCTTTTCTTCCCTCCTTTTCATTCCACCCTTCTTGTTCGTTCTCCGGCCCATTATGTCGGAGCGCTGCTCTCCTCTCCTCTCGTTTGTTCCCACTCTGTTGTGTCCTGTTACCCCAGGATGTCATCAGCAGATTCTCTCCCTCCATTCTTCACATTTCAGTCCCCAGTGAGTGATTCCTGTTCTGTTCATGCCATTTCCCCCTCATGCTTTACCATTGTAAGCAAGTCCTCCATCTCTCTATCCACCGTCTCATTCTGTCTCCCATTATCTCCGCGAGTTTTTCCCGTGATGAGTCTCCTGTCGTCAGTTACATACGTCTCCTCTCCACACCAGCGTCTGGCCTTGACTCTCACTTTTCCATCAAACATGTTGCAACCTTAATCTTCATCCTTAAGAGAATAAACATCTATCCCACCTCTGTCTGTCTTAAGGATAGATCATCTGGAAATGAAAATCCTGCAATTATTTACTCATCCTCATGTTGTTCCAAACTCGTATGCTGTTATTTATATAATTTCTTTCATCTTCTGTTTAGGAATAATAGTGTCTAACCTTCTCCTCTGAATGCTTTCACTATGTTTACATAAATATGTTGTTTTGGCTCAAATATCACTTAAAGATTAAATTTGTCATGATATGATCATTTTAAAGTGAATATCAGTCAAGCAAACTAAAATAATTAATCTGGAGTGCTGTTAAAAATAAGCCATAAACACAACTCTATTGTTTATTCTAAAAAAAAATATATATATATATAAATATATAAATATATATATATATATATATATATATATATAGGGGAGAGGCGGGACGATTGAAACGCGGGACGGATGAAACACTGAGATTTTCTTGAAAACCACTCACGTCATGTACGTCAAATTTCGTCAGCACGTACAGCACGCAATGCCTAACATACCCGCGAAATTTTTTTTTGTTTACGTCGTGTCGTTTTGGAGTTAAAGCCACAAAGCTGTTTTTGAATGCGGTGAGTGAATTCTTTCGTGAGGTACTTTTTTTTGACTGACAAGTTGGATTTATTGTTTCATGTGCCATTGTAATGATAATACGGCAGGTGTATTAGTACTGCAACACACCCTTAAGTGGGCAATATCAGAGTTTTTTACTTTAAGAGCAAAAGAGGTTTAAATGACAGGATGCGCTGTCGGGACGGTTGAAACAGTGTTTCAACCGTCCCGCCCGCGCGTCCTGCCCGTTAAACCTGGTCATAGCCTATACTGTTCATAGATTCATATACTGTTTTTAGACTTGTGTTTCTTTTAATGCAAATTAATTTTCAATTACGCAACACATGCTATCTCTGTAATAATCATCAATTGTCTAATCTTCAATATTCAATAAATTTCATTTATCGTCTTCTGGTTGACCTCGTTTTCTTCATAATAGCAGGCTATTCAACTAGCAAACACTCAATATGACTCAAGGAAGAAATGTAAGAAAATTAATTGTAAACTGATTTGTCTGTCTTCGTCAAAATAGCCTGTTAGAAAGATTACAAAATGCGCATAGGCTTATCGCCTATTGTTTATTGGGCGACAGAACAAAAATGGTTAATATGAACCTTTAAATGAAAATAAATGACAGAATATGTTTGTAACAATATGTACATAAGTTACTTGTCAGGTGTTGTTCACAAAAAAAAAAAGCATTAGATGAATAGTTGCCATTTAAACTGTCATGTTTCATCCGTCCCACCCCTGTGTTTCAACCGTCCCGCACAGGCGGGACGATTGAAACAAAGCACAACTCCCGTTCAAAGTCATATTTTACTTAAATCATTCTATATTTGTACCGAATAACACATGATACTAAGAGAACACATATGTGAGTTGTTAATCACAAAAAAATAAAAAATCTATCTGTAACCTTATCTTAGAAAACGACATTTATCTGAAAAGTGTTTCAACTGTCCCGGCTCTCCCCTATATATATTTTTTTTTATTATTTTTTTTTTTATCATTTTTATTGTATTTTATTTCTTGTGTTTCATTTTTATTTTATTTTAAATATTTTATTTATTTGTGTAAATATTTGACATTTTATTAAAATAATTGTAATTATTTTAAAGGGATAGTTCACCCAAAAATGAAAATTCTGTCATCATTTAATCTCCCTCAAGTTGTTCCAAACCTGTATGAGTTCTTTTCTTCTGCTAAACACAAAAGAATATATTTTAAAGAAGGTTGGTAATTAAACAGTTGCTGGTCCCCATTGAAATCCATAGTATTTTTTTTTTTCCTATACTATGGAAGTCAATGGGGTCCATCAGTCGTTTGGTTACTGACTTTCTTCAAAAATCAAAATATCTTCTTTTGTGCTCTTTTGTGTTTCTTTTCATTTTTTTTTTTAATGTGCATTTTGCTAATGATTTCATAGTGACTTAGTGACCACCTTTTTTCTCTCTGGTTTTCCGTGTTCACATTTGCTTCTCTGTGCTCTTGCAGGGCCCGGGGCGGTGTACGGTGGAGGGGTGTCCCTGAACGGACGTTTATCAGGAGTCGGTCTGTGGTTCTGCCTCTCCATCTCTGTTCTGATGAAGGTCTAAAACTTTCCCGCTTCGGAAGGAGTCTTTAAATACGAACCCATCACTGTGAACAAAAAGAAATTATGCATTAATCCAAGAGCCATCGCTACATCACTCGGTCATTCCTTTCTCTTCCTATTTCCATTCACGCCCGGTCGCATATCACGCTTCATCTCCCCCTCCCGTCGCCAACGACGGTCACCTTTTAACGTCCAAACCTGCTATGTGATGCAAATGATGTGAACGACAAGATAACGGTTCCGTGTCTCTTGATGTGCGTGCTGGACATGCTGGTCGTAACGTAACGGTGTTGACGACGATGGTTGCGATGTTCGGGTGACCCTCTCGGAGCTGTTTCACCAGCGGGCCCGTCGGCCGTTGACCCTCGGATCCGAACGCAGAGATCTGAGCTGAACGGTGGTGCATTCTGACATACGTAGCTACTATGAATGATGTCAAACCACGTGTTTTTCTTTCTAGCGAGGGTTAGCAGGAGTGCCGTGTCATCTCGGCCCCTCGTTTGCGTTCGTTTGGGCTCTCGACCCAAAGCGAACATCTGACCCGCGTCCAGCCCTCATATTGTCCTCAGTCTGTCCATCACTCAGATCGTCCTCAGTGTAAATATATATGCAGTAGAGGCCACTCATTTCACCGTTTCCCATCAGCCTCTCTGTTTCAGCCTTTTGGCTTGGAAGATATTGCTGCCTTTAAGTCACGTTGGAATGATCGTATTTACGAGATGAGCATGCATTCGCCACCAAAATGTCATTATTAGAGGAGATTCATTGGTATTGATCATAATAAGTTTAGTTTTTAACTCACATTTAGAAAAGTGCTCCTCCTAGTGCTTAAACGTCTTGTGTTTGACGGGAAGTTAAAAACATGAAATACTTTAAATTGCTTTTTAAAATGAGGTTTGTTAGATTGCGAAGTTATTGCGATGTTGGAACACTATGAAAAGTGAGAACACTATCTGGTTGTCGAACTTTAGTTAATAAAATAAATAACCTAATACAGCTGTAGACTCCATTCATGTAGCCTACTAAAAACATTTGCAAACATGGCTTAGAAAAGTGAGAAAAGCGATGCAAAGAGTGAAAGAAATATGAAGTTGCGCGATACGTTTCAAAATAACGTGAATGCATCATAAATACGTTCAAACTCGTAAGTAGGAACTTTCCACAAGGACTGAAGGCAGCAGAAGTTTCTGGCGTCTCCTGCCCTGAAACAGTTCATCGACTTCTCGTTGCTTGTGGATAGCATGTACCGGTTAGAAATGTCCCTCTTGTGACCTCACTTCCTGCACCGACCCCGTTTTAACCCCCTGCACTGTGTACATTTTAATCTGCAAGGTTAACTGCTATTCCTTTTTGGTGTTAATAATAATGATGATGATGATGATAATAATGATGATGACAATGTTAATAAGTATTTGAATAAATATGATAGTAATTCCATGTAAGAAAAAAATGTCAGAGCTGATCACAAGCCATGTGTGTGAAAATATTTTGTACTAAAAATCACTGAATTCATCAAACAGCAAAAAAGAACAAAAAAAAACTTTTTGAAGTATTGTGCTCTGTTTTACCATGATTAACTTTTTTAAAAATGGAAGTAATTTGACCAAGTCCGTTAAAGAGAGCAATCAGTGAAATGTGAGGGCGCTTGCACGCTAGATGAATCAGAAGATCTGTTTTGAGCTTGAGAAAATGGCTGTGGGAACACAAACATACAGTACGAAGTAGAGCGTCACTTATCTAATCCATTGCATCTGTCCTCTTGTCTTTTCCATTGAACTCAATGCATTTGCATTAGAGACTCTAGCGTGTAGGCGTCCTAATATCATTTCAAATGTGTACTGTATGTATTGCGATTTTTTTTTTTCATGCTGTTGATGATTGTAATGTATGATATATTATGCCGTAATGATGTAATGCTCATGTCTGCCTCGATGACATAACCAAAAGCCTCAGAATCCTGCGGTTACACATCAATATGTTTGTGCAATGCTGCGTTCCATTCAAAGACGATTGTTGGATATTCCTATGTGATGTCTCCATAAATGCACGCATTAGTTCATGCGTTACGCTATGGAAATGACATGAGTATAGGCTAATGAAGCAATGCTACCATTAGCGTTTTTGAAGCAATGAAGCAATGCTACCATTAGCGCTTTGTTCTGTAGGTGTTCAGGTTACAGACAGGATCATAGTGTTTTATGCACATTTGCTTAACATTGTATTCATCACAGTGCATTTTATTTACCCTGCATATCAGCGTGTGAATTTCTGCAGCAATTGCAATTATGACTTCATGTTGCATTCGATTGCACTCTTCCAAGTTGAATGGAACGCAGTATTAGATTCTGTTCGCTGCCTCTTTTTTTTTTTTTTTTTTTTTTTTTCAGAATCAGATTAGCGGGAGATAAAGATGTAATTAGCCAGCGACTGTGACTCGCTAAGCAAGCGGACCGTCGTTTTCTCTCCGTCCCCCATCTGGTGAGCGGCAGAGCTCATAAATCAAGCTCAGTCCAGGCACTGACAGAATCCTCTTCAAGGACAGCTGTGCCTATGAGTCTGAAGCCCGATGTGGAGTCCGATCCCCTACAGGATAATTAACCGCCACTTAAGAGCACGCGGCGAAGAGGCTTTGACGTAAAGCAGCGGTGCGCGACTTAACGCGGTGCTTTATGCAACCCTTCATACTGACCCTGCATGAGCCTAACCGTTCAGTTTGCAATGTTAATGCTGTATATACTAAAATAGGACAATGTTGCGTTCCCTGAATATGTCCACCATTATTGCATTTCAGCCAGCAATAGCCCCGGAATAAAACCGAAACCCATTTAAAGCTCAATTTAAAGTCTGACGGCCACTACGCCATTATTAATGAACGCTTAAGACTGTGCATTCGTACATAAAGATATTGCATACTACTTAGTAAAGTACACAGTGGCCGCAAAAAAAAGTATTTGAACACTTAAATGACGCTTGATTTGTCTTTGCATTGGATCATACATTAAACCATCTGACCATTTGTTTTTACGAAATAAAGTACATACTTTAAAGTACTTCTCAAAATGAAGTTTGATAGATTACAAAGTATACAACAATAAAAATGGTGTTGGAAATTAACAATTGGACACTTTCTGGTTGTCAAACATTAAGATAATAGAATAAACTACAGCTGAAGGCTTCATTAATCTAGTAAAAATCATAGCAAAAATGACTTAGGAAAGTGAGACATGTAATGCAATTGACATTCAGACATTTAATTGTGACTTAAATGTAGAAATACTTTCCCGCCACTGTACGAGGGTTCAATGTCAAGCACAAAATCTCTTAAACTTTCTATCCTGCTGTTACTCCGCTTTTGTCATGCTCATGTTCGCATCGCCCTCGAGGTCCGCCGATCCATCTCTGTGTACATGTATTCTCCTCAAATATAAGTAAACAAAAGAGAAAAAAAAAGTATGAAATGTCGTTTCACATTCTCGGTGTGGGTATAACGCATGTAAATGTCTGTTTTGGGTGGTTTATATGGGTGTGTGGTGGTTATCGTGATGGAGCACTGCTGGTGTAGCCTATGTTTCGGCCTGGGATCATTCCCCCTCGTGATTCCCGTGCTGAACTGCAGAGATTCGGATTGAGAGGGGACTGAGGTTGAGGTCTGGCGTTGAGGACAGATGGGAACGAGTCGGATCGGACAGGGAAACCTGTTAAATGCTCTACAAAAGCAGTGTGTCAAAGGCATCTAGGCACATGCAAACTCAGTGTTTGTGTAACACAGCGCACTAAGAAAGACGAAAATTATAGCTGCGAAATGTATTTTAATTAAATTATAAACTAAAATTAAACTTGTAAATGCAATTTCTGTCCAGTTCCCAAATATTTAATCCGTCCCTATTTACAAATGGCTCACTTGTAGTTGTCTGTGTATATTAAACTGAGATAAAAATCACCTTTAAATCTCTTGAAAGGCCTGTTCACACCAAAAACTATAAAGATGACTGTACGTTCTGTTTATTCCAAGCGTGCGCTTATGTTGTCAGTCGTCGTCTGTCGTTTTAAATGCTCAAGCTCTGTAAAGTAGGATGGATTTTGATTAGCTGTCAATGTTAGCTGGAAAAAAATCGTTCTGAAAGAAATTGATATGGTTGTGGTGTGAATTTTGCTATTCTTTTATATTTACAACCATTTATATCTTTATGGTTATCTTTATAGTCAATTCGGAGGCCTGTTTCAATGGAACGGTTGGAGGCCCACCATCATTCAGTCGAACGATTAATTAAAAACATGTAATGAAATTAATTTAGTAAGGAAACATCACTGTGTCACTCTGAGACACGCAATGGCTCTTTGGATTCGTTGGCGAAATATAATGCAAAATAGACAATGTCCTACGACTAAAATGACAGTCACCTTACATGAACTTTTTGGCTATGGAACTGTTGTACGAAATCAATAGACTATCACATTTGCAATTGTGCTGCTGACATTCGGGAAAACAGCAGTCTATGGCCTGTTATAAATATTAATGACAAGAGCTCATACAAGACCCATATATCTTGAATATTGAAGGCCTTATTATTCATTTTGGTGGTATTTTTGCCCCTAGCCCCCATTCATTTCCATGATGACGGCTCTTGTTCGAGTGCGAGCGGAGGCCGATTTCAAGTGAAACATAGCAAAGGCCACTACTGGTTATCGTCCTTGGTGTGACCAAGCCTTAACTCTCTCAAGTTCGTTCTAGATCACTGATTATATGTGATGTAATGGGGATTTGGAAGGAAGTCTGCAACCTGTTTACTTTGGAGATACTTTCATACAAAACTCATTGACTGAACAGCAAAAGTCATCATGCTTTTCATCTGCTGCTCATGTACAGTAGATCTAACAGTGGACTTTTTCCTGATTAGTCCCCAATACTGCACAATGTTGCCTAATTATCATTTGTCATAGTGTAAGTTAAACCTGCTTCATTGGGCCACAAGATGGCAGTGCCAGATAACACTGCATGATGCATTTAGTAGTAGTAGTAGTAGTAGTAGTAGTAGTAGTAGTAGTAGTAGTAATGATTCTGAGGTTTAGCTGGCCAACAAGGTGGTCTCCCAACCTGACCAACTTACAAGTTCCCATAACCTCTTTAAAACCATCAAACTAGACCAGCCTGACATGTAAAACCAGCTCTGTGGCCACCTTAGTCTGGTTTGAGATGTTGCTTTCAGTATTGCATGTGCTTTTGTTTTTGTTGCACTAGCCAGTGTTACATAAATAACCAAAATATGTACAGAGAGCTTATGAAAAACTGAAAATCAGTGCCTATTGATACTGTGTATCTGGAGACAAAATAGTGAGACAGTTTGCATGTAGAAGTAGATCATAGAACGGGGCGAATGTTAGATAGTCCCACTGTTGGTAGTCAAATTTAGATGAAAAGAAGATAAATTGTGAGAATATAAGCGGGCAGATGCTTGTTATGGGTACTATGTATCACTAATATCACAAGATTGTTCTCATTAATGCAATTAAAAACGGCTTTAGGCCAGAAACAAATGCAGATGTGAATGTTTGGTGCTATTCAGGTTCTTGGCTATAAACGTCAACAGTTTACTAACTTTCTCAATAAGATTGCTCCATCACGAAAGAGAAAACTGACCGTGTAAGACGTAGTTTGTGCTAATGATATTGTGTCGCATCTTGCACTATAGATGTTGCGTTTTGAAGACATCTGTGTGAATGTGTCAGGATGACGTCTTTGGCCATTGCGTCACATCTTGCTGTTTTTCAGCATCTTGTGTGATTAGCATTGCATTTTGAAGTCAATAGCTAAAAAATAATTACATTTTTAAAAACACATCTTTAGAGAGATTTTTTAGTCAAAGACGTCAAACGCAGGCATTTTGGCTAAAGGAACTCTCAAAAAAAAATATGTAGGCCTAAATTTAAGATTTATCTGAATTGCATATAAAATGTACATTTAACTTAGAGTTTTAATATAAGCCGGTTAACTTAATGTGATTCGTATTTGTCAGTCATACATGAATGAAACATAAGATTGCATAAGATGATAGAACTAATAAACTGAATGCACAATTTATATCAATAAATCCATTTCTTTCAAATCTCATACATTTTAACTAAGTGTAAATATTCCTTGTTCCACTAGTCATATTTTAATGTTCATATGCTTTAACTGAATATATGTAATTGTTTTCACAGTCAACAGATTTACGCTGATTGCAAGCAATCTGAATAAATGCCTTTAGACATTATTTGAATCAAATCAAATAGATACAAATAGTTAATAATAATAATAAACACCATGATTTTTTCAAGTGCACAAATCTTTCCTGTTTAATTGATGTATGACTGACAAACATACATCACATTAAGTTAAATTGCAATTCAAATCCATAAATCTCAAATTTAGGCCTAAATATTTTTTTGTGTGTAGTACATTTTTATAATGCATAAAAATATGATGCTTCTACTTAGATTATATAGATTGTACTAGTGATAGATAGATAGATAGATAGATAGATAGATAGATAGATAGATAGATAGATAGATAGATAGATAGATAGATAGATAGATAGATAGATAGATAGATAGATAGATAGATAGATAGATAGATAGATAGATAGATAGATAGATAGATAGATAGATAGATAGATAGATAGATAGATAGATAGATAGATAGATGTTGCTGACAGAGTTCATTGTAATTAACGAGAGGGATTTACGAGAAACAGATGTTTTTATGTCAATCATTTGCACATGCTTGAATAAGAATTCACTAATTACTAATGTGCATAATTAGGACTGATTCAGTTGTCAGAACACACAGGCGTTAAGAAGACATAACAGGGCCAGTTTCTCCAGAGTCAGCGGGTGATCGACCCTCCGCGGCGCGTGATTGTGAGCCTCGCCGAATGTCAACAACACACGCTGTGTTTGAACAGAACGTGCCCACGCCTGCGCTGTCGGTCTCGGGGTGAACACACACCATTAGCCCGAGTCACTTTCAACTGGTTTCTAAAGGAGTTAGTGGCCTTTCCAGCCAGTCGGACGTCCTTTTCCCAATCCGAGCGTCCCGGCGCGCCGTGTCCTCCAGACCTCCACCTCAGTGTCTCTGTAATATAGCCGTTTGTTTGTGTGAGTGTGTGTGTGTGAGTGTGTGTGTCTGTACATTCTCTGGCCTTCTTACGGGCAGGCATGCTGGGTCGTGATTCTGTTTCAGACAAATGGATTTTATCCCCCCTGTAATTGTCAACTGTCTTCAAGAAATTAACTGAAGAACTGCGGAAAATAACAGAGCGTTGTCTTCCACAGCGACGCATTCTGTGCTGTGATGTAACGTTTCTTTCTACGTCATTTGTTTTACAGTTTTCCCTGTCCTTTGTTTTTAGGTGTGTGTGTAATTTTTTTTTAATCCACAGAGAGGAGAAAAAAAGTCAAGAATTAAAAATGGAAGTTGAAAAATAAAACTGAATTTTGTTTTTAACATACTTCTGTTGAGTCTGTGTTTTGTTTTATTTCTCTAGTTGCATTTCTGTGACTAGACGCATCCAGGGAAAAGCGCTTATTAAAGAAAACAGACCTGATGCTGTGACATTTTATGTCTGAGGTCAAGGCAAACACCTGAACTTGTAACAAATGAAGCATTAGATTCTATGGAAGTTTGTTTCTGCCACATAATAAAAAAAGGTAATTGCGATTTTATCTCACAATTCTGGCCTTCTGAAATTCTTTGTACATCTTGATCAAGCCTGATGTACTACTGAAAATGAAATCCTTTTTTTTTTAAATCGAAATTTTTTTTCGTTCAAAATCAACAAAATGTAAATAATGAGCCAATACATCATCAATCCTTCCAAAACATATTTTGGACTTACTATGGTAAGCCTATATTATAAGTGTTTACTGTATATTTTAGACTTTGCAGGAGCGTTTTTGCGTCTCTTGTCATATCCGTAATTAGGTCAAAGTTGCTCCGGCTGCTTTGTCTGGTGTAGGAGCGGCAGAGGTTGATGTGATGTTTTACAGACAGCTGTAGAGACAGCTCGTAATAAAACAAGAATCAACATTGGCTTGTCTTTTCAAAGATGGAGAGAACTGAGAGATTTGAAATGTTGTAAGAGCGCCGCAGAGATGATGGCGAGTAAGGTATTTTATTGAACAGATGAAACTCTAACAGAGTTCACTGTAAAACATGATCTGTTGTGAAGTGTCTTTTCATTATGGTTGTTGCAGCGCTGTGCTGGGAAGTACTATTAAAGGGTAGGGTACAGCTAGCCTGGTCCTACCAGAATCTCAGACATTTCATTTGGACAGAGAGTCTGGCCACTCTCCATTGACAAGCGTTAACTTCCTTGAAGGCGGGTACTCTGTTGAAGTTTAAAACTATTGGATCTGCCCAGAGTCACTCTGGATCTGCCATAACCAATCGCTAGCATTTGGTCGTGACGTAACCCTATAACTCAAACGTCATCGTTCTCAGCCACTCCCTCTGATCACTGATCGGACCGGTATAAATTTGGCCGGAGAAAACCCACAAATATACGCAAACCCAGACGGAGTACTGAAGGAAAATGAAAATTGAGCGGAAGTATGAAGGAGGGTGGAGCCAGACGCTGTGCTGGGAAGCGTCGTTAATGGGTCGGGTACAACGGGCTAAAGGTGCATTTGACTTTATTCTCTTTTAAGCCATTAGATGGCACAAACATTCAGCTCAGCACTTTTCTTAACAACCGCTGTTGATGATGCACGAGGAAATTTGTCTGATCCTTGACGCGATCGCGAAGTTGATTCTGCGCTAATTTGATCTAATATTTAATGCTTTTTAAAATGTTGTAGATCTATGTTGCAAATGAGAATCGTTAAAACTATTTACTATATTTTGAGACAAAGGTCGTCTTAATGATTTTCAGTTTTGTTCAAGCCCAGTAAATAATTACTGTCTTTCAACGTCGAAATATGGTTGAAAAAATCCTTGGACTGGTTTACGACGTGATTTCAACTAAGTAGTTTCGGCCGTTTGACTACGTGTTTTCAACTGATCATCTAAGACAGGATAAGTCTGTTCATGCTAAAATAACAGAGAAAAACAAACTACCAAACCATGTTCATTATTATCTCTAATAAATTTAAAGAGTTTTACATATTCCATGAAGACGTTGAAGATCGACCTGTTTTCAACGTTGAAAAGTCGTAATTAGACGTTGAAGATCGACCTGTTTTCTACGTTGAAAAGATTTACGTCTATTCAACGTCTAATAGACGTCTTTTTGCTAGCTGGGAGGTAATTAAAGCAACAGTTTTTCAATAACGGAAGAATATGTAAAAGTATGGTATTTGTGTTAAAAGGCACAAAAATGAACATTATAATAAACAGTGGCTGACTTTTCCATTTGTTGACATGACATTATTAGATTCAGATGGTAAATATCATATATTAAGTTGGGTGTGCACCTTAGAGACAATCGCCATATTTACAATGAAACCATCATATTTAAAAATATGATATTAAAGGAATAGTTCACTTAAAAATGAAAATTCTGTCATCATTTACTCGCCCTCAAGTTGTTTCAAACCTGTATGAATGTATAAAAAAATATATTTTAAAGATTGTTAGTAATCAGACAGTTGATGACAATGACTTCCATAGTAGGAAAAAAATACTCTGGAAGTCAATGGCTAGTCAACTGTCTGATTATATCATTATATTAACCATTATATATATATCTATAAAACAAAGATTATTGGATAATGTTCTGTTTATTATAAGCTCTCTGAAGTTTGTGCTTTAAATGGTCGAGCTTGTTAAAGCAGGATTCTGATTGGCTGTCAATGTTTTTATAGTTCATCAGGAAAATAAAATCGTTCTTTAAGTGATACCAGCATATCATGTTCCTCTGTGCCGTTATCATTATAGTTGTGGTGTGAATTTTTTAGAACTATATATTTATTGTTATGGTTATCGCTCAACATACAGTATCATAAGAAAGTGTTTTAACCTCCAATAATTCTGTTGTATTTCTATAAATGCTGTTGAACTGTTTTATTTTAGCAAGTGATTCTTCAAAAGAGAATTATTTTCACTGTCCATGTCGTTTTTTCCTCCTTCTTTCTTCTGTTTTTATCTTTTCCTCAAAGTAAAGGGTTGCAGGGTTATTTGCATTTTTCACATCAGCTTCAGTCATTTCCTGATACCAATCTTTATTTCTATTGCAAGCAGACATTTAGGAATAATATTGCATGAGCATAAAATTGTCCAATTATGTTCAAAAGCCTATCAATTCAAATATATTTGTTCAAATACGTTTTATCAACTTTATTCAAATGCATGAGTTATTCAGATTTGGGTCAACAAGGTCAAATAGCCAACAGAAATAAATGTGCCACTTTTAGAATTTAGGGTTTATTAGTCCATAGTTTAAAAGTTAACTTTATATATTGCAATTAACAACTTGAGTCAAATAAAATAACTTTTTTTGTGCATTGGTTAATGTCAATGCCTGCACTTTTCACTGGCGATAAACTTTCAGCTACTTGGTTGAAGAGTTGCACAATTCATCTTGTTTTTAATGACTGTAATCTCATGAAAAGTCATCCTTCCTCTCCAGCCTTGAGACGTATTTACGTCCACACATCATTTGTTGAGAAGAAAGCTAGCAGACACTGGCATTTTCTAGTTTGCAGGGAATGGCTCATTACAGAAACAGACTTGCTTCGGTGACATTTTACGTCCTGTCTGTGTTCTTCTGAGGTAAGACGTCAATGCCGAACACCTGGACATGGAAACAGTGAAGCAATAGATATATTCTGTGTGACCCATTAAGAAATTCCTGCTACATCTTGATTAAAGGGGTGGTTTATTTATGATTTGACTTTTCTAACTTTAGTTAGTGTGTAATGTTGCTGTTTGAGCATAAACAACATCTGCAAAGTTACAACGCTCAAAGTTCAAAGCAAAGGGAGATATTTGCTTTTAAAGAAATCGTCTTTTAAGTATTACAACAAACGGCTGGTAGAGACTACACCACATTCCTCCCGGGTTAGTGACATCACCAACCCTAGAATTTACATAAACCCCGCCCCCGGAACACGATTTATAGATTATCAAGACAGAATATGCTAATTAATGACAAGAAGATAACTACACATCAGCTTCATAAATTCATCAACTAACCATTCAGAAATGTCCTGTTGCTTCTACATGTTGTCACTTCTTCTTGAGTCTCTCCATCATTGTCTGACTCCGGTTTGAACATTAAAGGCTAAAAGTGTTTGAAATGTTCAGTGCATGTGTGTGTGAGGCAAAAGGACAGGAGCTGTTGAAGCTCCGCCCCCTGTGCCGGGAGCCGCAGCTCATTTGCATTTAAAGGAACAGACACAAAACGGTGTGTTTTTGCTCACCCTCAAAATGTGACAATTTTAACATGCTATATAAAAATATCTGTGGGGTATTTTGAGCTAAAACTTCACACACACACTCTGGGGACATCAGAGACTTATTTTACATCTTGTGAAAAGTGCATTATACCACCCCTTTAAACGAGATGCTGAGAAAAAACTTTCTTATTTTAATATTAAGATTTTGGGTGTCTATACATATGTTTCCCAAACTGGGATATGCGAGTTGATGAAATGCAAATATTTAATTAAATAATATAATAATTTTAATAGTTATATTTAATTTAATAATAATACAAATACATAATAATTAATAATCAATTTAATAATTATATGATGTATTATAATTAATTAATCAATCTGCAATAATAATAAATAATTAAAAAATACATTAAATTAATAATACATATAGCAATTAATTAATTTTATATTTGTTTAATTTAATAAATATAAACATTGCATTATGTACAGATATAATTAATGAATCAACGATATTCAATAATAAATAATTGAAAATTTTTAAGTTTTTGGGATTGGTAATAATACATATAACAATTAATTTAATATCTATATTTAATTTTATAATTATACCATGTACAAATATAATTAATTAATCAACAATAATCATTAATAAATAATTAATTTAAATAATAAATCGTTTAAAAAAAAGCACTTTATTTGGATTGTTAATAATCCATATAACAATTTATTTATAGTAATTTTAATATAATTAATTAATCAATAATAATAAAAATAATATAAGAACATAAACTATGCATTTTACAAAAAATAATAAAAAATTAATAATAATTAATTTACAAATTAAAACAAATTTTTTTTTTGACATTAAGCAACATCAAAGAACTGTAAGCGTGTGAATGTGTTACAAAATTATTGAAATATTGATAATCTCAGATTTAATTCAAGTAAATATTTTAGGTCAGAGGGTTCCGATCTAACAGTTTGGATGTTTAAGTCATTTCAACTTAAATTACATTCAACTGACTTAAAAAAATGTGTTGAATCTTGTATAACTTGAAAATTGCTTAATTTATTTTGATGAGTTCAAGCAATGTAAAAACATATGTTGTCTTAACTTATTGATCATATTATTTGTTTTTTCAGTGTACATGTCTGATGTATACACACTGTTTTTCCCAGCAGCCACACTGAACTATATATCGACGGTGTATATACCGTAATATGGTGTGCACAAACAGAAAGGATGAACCTCAAAGCGACCTTCATCAAAAATAAAACCCACTAAATGGCTTTTAGTTCTCTATTTTAAGAGAAACTGATGATACCCGGAACAATCCAGACTGACCCAAGAGAGGAAGTGAAACGACATGGAAACTCTGGCCTGAATGGACGTGGATCTCATTGCACATTCAGCAAAACCACGAGCGTTTCCGTCAGACTGATTTACTGTCAGGTCAGTGACAGTGATGATGCGGGTGATGATGCGGCTGCAGGTGTGACTCTGCTCTCCAAGCATTTCTTTCATCTCATCTCACTATGGTGCATAAAAAGGCAAAAAGAAAGAAAAACACCAAACAGCCTCAATGTCATTCCATTGATTCTTATATTGCAAAAGCAAATGGCATGTCTCATGCACTATAATTATAAAATCATAACCTCACCTTTATATATTATACACACATATATATTATATAAAGACTTTTATGTTAGATGCGATTAATCGTAATTAATCAATTTTGATAGCAATATAATTTTAATTGCATATGAATATATTTTATTATTATTTAATTATTTATTTTGATTGAATTATTACATGTTTAAATATTTATTACATAATTAAATCAAAATAAAGAATAACTAAACAATACTTTTATATGTATAGCTAATTTAATAGTTTTACATAATAGCTATAAAAAATGCTCAAAATTAATTCATAGGCTATTAAAAAAATAATGACAATAATAATTAAAAAAAGAAATAAGTTATTATATATGTGTGTGTTTAATTATTTATAAATAATAATATAATAATAAATTATTTATAAATAAATAAATCTAAATAAAATAATTAGAATTAGAATATAAATATAAATATATATATGAAGAGTTCAGATGCTAAAGCCTCTAAGTGCCATCTGAAATTTTCTTCTAGAATGATAATTTTTATCAAGCTCGTATATTTAAGTTCAATAATTTCATTTAAATGGCCATGCAAATTACCTATTAATTGTCATTTGAGTGAAATTACTGAACTTAAATATACAAGGTTTATAAAAATGATCATTCTAGAAGAAAATTTCAGATGGCACTTAGAGGCTTTTGCATCTGAACTCTTCATATATATATACAGTATATATATAAAAAATAATGATAATTGTAATAATAAATAATATGGTAAATAAAAAGGTAAAAAAAAGAAAAACACCAAACAGCATCAATATTGCAAAAGCAAATGGTATGCAAACAATTCTTTGAATATTACAGTAGAGCTCATAGCTTCAAACAAACAGTTTCTATGTTTATTCTTTGCGAGACTAAGGTCTATGTAAGCACTCAGAAGCATTTATTTGATCAAAATACAGTAAAAAAAAAGTTAAATATTATTAAAAATTAAAACAGCTGTTGTCTATGTGAATATATAGTAAAATGTAATTTATTCCTGTGATCAAATCTGAATGTTCAGCATCATTACTCCAGTCTTCAGAGTCACATGATCCTTCAGAAATCACTCTAATATGATGATTTGATGCTCAAGAAACGTTTTTGACTATTATTATCAATGCTCTGCTTAATTTTTGTGATGCATAATAGAAAATTCTAAAGAACAGCACATATTTAATGGAAATAGAATTCTTTTGTAACATTATGATTCATGTCTCATGATAAATGTAATGCATTCTTGCGGAATAGACATTAATTTCTTTCTTTAAATAAAAGTTTGATTTTGATTCTACCTTCATTTCATGTGAGAATGATTGTCTAATAAATGCAATGAATCATGGCAAACTGTAAAGACAGTGAAGTTTGAATAAATATGTTCTTTTAGCATTTCCCATCATTCTCTGAGGCTGCAGGAGAAGGATAAAGCATCAGTTGCACATGCTCTTCATTATCCTATAGTGTTAAAAAGATTCCTGCTATTGTTGGGATTGGGAAGTGAAAGAAATTTGCCCTATTTTATTCCAACCAAAATCACTTGAATGCACATCACGCCGTATTTACAATTCCCCAACATCTCTGGAGATCGTGAGCTCGTGAGGGGAAATGGATTTAAATATGGTAAACAGTGGAGCCGAGAGAAAGAGAACTGCTGAACGCATCGTCAAATTAGCCCAGATGTTTTATTAACAGTTACATAAGAGGTGGAGGATGCTGAACTTCTGCAGTTTCCCGCTGTCTGTGGGTGTGTGTTTATCTTTGGCTCGCTCCAGAAGACTCCTCTGGGTTCCTCTAATAAACACTGAATCGAGTCTGCTGAATGTCATCCTGCCGACAAAACACTCCTCCGGACATCTCAAGTCTTCCTGAGTCTGTCAGTGACGGGATGGCAAATCCCAGATCCCACACCCACACAGAAAGAGTTTGACCCTCATAACACAACTGCATATCGCCGTCACTGTCTCACTGATGTCTCATGCACTATAGTGTGTGGGCGGAATTACAAAATCATAACCTCACCTTTATATATTAGGCTATACACACACATATAAACAGACTTTTATGTTCGATGCGATTAACCGTGATTAATCGATTTTGATAGCACTCATTTATAAATATAATAATAATTGTAGATGCATATGAATATATTTATGTATTATTTATTTATTTATTTTGATAGTTTGATAGTACATTTTTAAATATTTATTACATATTTATACATCAAAATAAATAATACTTAAACAATAATTTTATATTTATAGCTAATTTAATAGTTTTATATATAAAAATGCTTAAAATAATAATTCATAGGTTATAATTATTTTTTTTAAATAAAAAAGTTATTATATGTGTGTGTTTAATTATTTATAAATAATAATATAATAATACATTATTTATAAATAAATAAATGAAAATAAAATAATTAGAATTTATATATATACACTACCGTTTAAAAGTTTGTGGTCAGTAAGATTTTTTAATGTTTGTTAAAGAAGTCTCTTCTGCTCACCAAGGCTGCATTTATTTGATAAAAAAACAATAATAAAAAAAAACAGTAATATTTTGACAATTTAAAATGACTGTTTTCTATTTTGATATATTTTAAACTGTAATTTATTCCTGTGATCAAAGCTGAATGTTCAGCATCATTACTCCAGTCTTCAGTGTCACATGATCCTTCAGAAATCATTCTAATATGATGATTTGATGCTAAAAAAACATTTATGATTATTATCAATGTTGAAAACAGTTGTGTACAATTTTTTATCAAAATTCTTTGATGAATAGAAAGTTCAAAAGAACAGCATTTATTTAAAATAGAATATTTTCTAACATTATAAATGTCTTTACTGTAACTTTTGATCAGTTTAACTCATCCTTGATGAATAAAAGTATTGATTTATTTTATTTCTTTCCCCCAAAAATAAAATTAAAATTCTTACTGACCCCAAACTTTTGAAGGGTAGAGTTTAATGTTACAAAAGCTTTAGATTTCAGATAAATGCTGTTCTTTTGAACTTTCTATTCATCATAGCATCATGAAATAAAAATGTAAATAACTGTTTTCAACATTGATAATAATCATAAATGTTTCTTGAGCATCACATCATCATATTAGAATGATTTCTGAAGGATCATGGATCAAGGATTTGTATTTTTAATCAAATAAATGCAGCCTTGGTGAGCAGAAGTTATTCTTTCTTTTAAAAACAATTAAAATCTTACTGACCCCAAACTTTTGAACGGTAGTGTGTATATATATATATATATATATATATATATATATATATATATATATATATATATATATATATATACTGTATATATACTGTATATATCTGTGTAATTATTTATAAATAATAATACATAAAATGTTATAATTATATGCACATAATAGTTAAAAATGTAAAAATATAATCATTTTAATTATGTTTTAATTATTATTTAATTATTATAATTATTTATATAGCATTTACGTACAATTCAAAACTAATAATAATTAATAATAATTAATGTATTAATAATAAATCATTCTAAAATAAAAACAATACAAATAAAACATTTACTAAAAATAAATATTATTTGACGTATTTGCTTACCTGCAATTCATGTGACCACAAATATCAGAGAAAAGTGATTATGCAAATGTGTTTTTAAATTATTGCAATAATAATTATCTCATGGGGTATTTCAAATTAATATTTTATGTGGAAAGAGTTTGGCTGGCTAAAAGAGTTTGTGGATCCCTTTGTTGGTTATAAAGGGGAAAAAAGAGTTAAACACTGTATGTATCCGGTGTAGACACAGCATTATACTTTTATAATGCGGATAGGGTGGACAGTAAGACGAAGACATTGCGTCCCATTTTAATTCACAGTATATAGTAGTTTATTATAGTTTTTTTGTGTTTCTGTTTTAACCTGTGATGACTCATGGAAAATCATTGTTCCATGTAACTGTAATTCATCTCTTCCGGTCCTGAGAGACCCACACACTCACACACACTTTCTTTTTCTTTGTTTGTTTGAAGCAAAGCCCCAATGAAGTGACTGGATGCTTGAATCTTCTTAAATTGCAGTCATTTGCTGGGCGGAGAGTATTTATTACTGCAGGTGGACAGGTAATGGAGCTGATGGAAAATGGAAATCGTTTATGTATAGTGGTTGGATCCTGAAATAAAGTCGACAGCATTATGAATCTTGTGCGATGCAGAAACGTTAAGAAAATTACATGTCTTAAACAGAACTGGTGTAGGAGATCCAAGTTAAATCAGATGCACAGAGAAAACAATTTGCGTCTGTAAAATTAAATGTTTGACACTTTTTATAACTTCAAGGTATGCTCACTTATATTCTAGAGCCAGATTGATGATAATTATCAAAAGAAAGTTTTTAGGAACAGAACTTCTGTAACACTTTACAATAAGGTTTCATTTGCTAACATAAACGTGAACTAACAATGAACAACACTTCAAAAAATCAAAAGTTGCATTTAGTAACATTTGTTAATGTTATAGTTTGTAAATGTTTATGCTAATCCACAGTGCATTTACAAAGATAATACATGCTTTAAAAAACATTGTTCATTGTTAATGTTAGCTAATGCATTATAATGTTAACAAACAAAACCTTATCTTAAAGTATCACCTGAACTTCTTGTGCAATTCTTGAAAAGTTCTCAAGAATTTTCTTTAGAACATCATTTTTTTTTTGTAGGAATTTGGCATAGTCAATATGTATAATTACTTTTAATTACCAATTACATTTTTAAATAGCAAGCACCTTGCAATAATTTTTTAAGTGTGTGAAATGTTTTAATGACATTAACCGTAATATTAGAATTTACTTGTTAGATTATAAAATATGCAATATGTGTTGCTAATGCTGTAATGCTATTTCAAACAACCTAATAAATGCATTAAACATCTTACCTTTGGTAAAGTTAGGATAAAGTTGGGGGTTATCCTAACTTTAAGTTTTACGAAAAAGGACATTTACATTTATTCATTAAGCGAAAGGGTTTATTTAAAATATTCTTTGGTTAGAAAATAAGAAAATAGGGTATTTTAAAGTGTCCTTGTTACATATGTTACATGCACTTAATAACAGTCAATTATGCATAATTACATGCAACTAACCCTCAACCAAATCCTAATCCTACAGTAAGTAGGCTACATGTAGTTGCTTATTACTCAGTACTTAAATATATAATTACACTGTAACAATGACACCTTAAAATAAAGTGTAACCGAAAATAGCAGTTAAGGATAATTGTATTATTCTTTTAATCTGATCCCTGATGTTTTGTACAAGAAACATCTAAAAGTTGAAGAGGAACAAATAACTGGATTTGTTCAAATCTCTAAAAGTGCTTCAAGTGTTTGAAAGACACTCAAAATATGTTTGAAGCTTTTATTGTATATTGTCTGTGAAATAATCAATACTTATTTTGATCACAATGTCCATGACATGGTGCATTTGTTGGTGGAGACTGACATTTTTTGAATAAGTTGGCCTGAATGAGCTCTAATATTGGCCTGAATTTATGTCGACATCAAACGTCTGGCTATTGTGAAACTAGCTGACCTGAAATGAGTGAAAACCTGAGCACTTGTGTATATGTGATGAGTCAAACATCCTTCCACCTCACTCGTTCTTATTACAGAAATCGCCTCCAAACTAGAGCAATAACTGTTTATATCAACACGTTTCCTGAATGATGCTCATAAGGAACTAAGCCAAGCGTTTCCCACATGTGCTCCTGCATCTGTACATATACACTCCTGCCTGGCTCGGCAGTCAAAGACAATAACCTTCTGCAAATATTTGTCGGGTTTATAACAGTGAAGCAAGTTTAGTGGTTAATAGTTATTACGGACCGAGAGGAAATATGCCATAAACTTTTTATTAAAGCCAGGATGAAGAAATACTCCAGATGATTCCTTCCTTCTGGCAGTCGTGCTCTGATCTTACAAACAATGTTTTATTTAATGACTCTTCTTACAGGCTCTTAAGAGAACCTGGTCTTCATCAATATGTACAATAATACATTTACATTTTTATTTACATATATACATAATGCATTTAAAGGTGAAGTTTATGCACTTTGTGCCACTAGTGGTGACAAGTGGAACTGCAAAAATAATAAAAATGCTTTTAAACATACAACTTTATTTAGATGGTCCACTTCAGACATTCTACTAACTAAACTTTGCAACTACATGTCACCTAACTCTCATTAGAGTATTAGTAGACTGTTAGGTTAGGGTTCAGGTTAGTATATAAGTTGACATGTAGTTGTAAAGTTACTTGTAGTCAGTAGAATGTCTGTTGAGGAGCATCAAAATATTGTGTTAGCAGATATTAAACAGGCAGTCTATTAATACTCAAACAAACAACTTAATTTAGATGGTCCACTTTAGACATTTTACTAACTAAACTTTGTAAGTTTCATAAGTAACTTTGCAACTACATGTCAACTAGCAGTCATTAGAGTATGACAGTCTAGGTGACATGTTGCAAAGTTACAAAGTTAAAAGTGTAACCACAGTTTTCCATCAAAATAAAGACACACTTCACATTTAAATTAATCGGGAATAACTACGGAGCAATAACCCATTAACAGGGCTGCCAACTTTTGAGTTTAGCTTGGAGTGAGATGTTTACATTGTACAGTGACTGGTAGGATAGTTTTTATTATTGCTTGACAAAAATGTCAAGATTTCAATTCCATTCTTGTGATTTGATTCCGATTTTGATTCAATATTGACTAATTTGGATACATGTTTATTTTAAATTTTATTTAAAAAAATAATCTCACCTAATGCTGTAAACACAGAGGGCCCAATCTGCTGGTATTATTAAAGGTTAAAAATAACAATTTAAATTAAATATAATGCAGTTGTTGTTATAATAACAATTATTTAATGACATAAGTAAAAATATAATAAATATATAATACAGTGCTCAGCAAAATCTCCTCTCTAGCTATTTTTTCTGTTCAATATGCTATGGTCATTAAATGGCTTTCCTGAGGTAAATGTAACGTTATGTGACATAATTGTTCTCCTGCTGTTATATTGACCTCTTTCCGTGGTTGAAAAACACTAATTGGTCGATCTTATACTTTCTGTAAGTTGTACTGCATCTTTAAATAAAAAAGTAACAGATGATCGGTTCACGTGCACTTGAACTGAGGCACGTCACATTTACAAGCGCCAAACGTATTTTTTCTGAATTTCGTAATAAAATTGATGGAATCTAAGAGCTGAGAATTAGTTTAATATTAAAAGTACCTCTTTGCTCCGTAATGTTTCTGTGCGTGAGAAAATGGATGTGTGGATTGAGAGCGTGTGAAAAGTGTCAATTGCATGAGTCTCACACTCAATGTGTGAGAGTTGGCAGCCCTGCATTAAAAATGAAACAATATTCTTTACCACACTGAGCCAAGAGTTCATCACTTATTTCATCATGCATTTCTGTGGTTTTGACACTTCCTGGACACTGAAAATTGTGCACCTTCAATCAAACACGTATCACAAACCATCAGAAAACCACATCGTCAGTTCCCAGACAAGCATCAACCTCAGAGGTGAAAACCCTTTAAAATATTTCCGTGACAGTGTTTGAGTGCCGCTCTTCTGTTGACCTTAATATGGCTGGCGAATCCTTTATCCCAGTGATCAATGTCCTCATACTGCGTTCTGTTTATATTGAATAAAGTCTATGATGACACGTTTGTTATTAGGATGAGCTCACACTTTGGATGAATAAACACTCTATGTACAAAAGGAAGTTTGTCCTCTGTTTGCCGACACTCAATTCAGTCAATTATATACACACAAGTTTAGCCACCGTGTTTTCCTTTTCCTACTAAGATAACACTCTACCCGTGAGTCGTGTTGTTTTCGGATTCTACGTCGCCTCCGTCATTTTACCAGGAAGTAGAGCAATGTTTACCCAGCATGTGTTTGTGTACAAAAATAATTCCACTGGCCTAAATAAAACTGTTGGTCAAAGTGCGTTTGTGACCTCCTGTGGTTTCGGGAGACTGTCTTTCTCTGTTTCAGGAGGCTCCTTCTTTGAGATCCAAAGGATTCGTGGGCATTGGCACCAGCTTCTACCCCAAATGCCCCTCACCACTGCACTAAGTGTGTTTCTAAAGGCCGCGGAGGTGAAGTAAAAAATAAACGGGTCCAAGCAGGCATTAAACGTGCTGAGAAGAAGGGCTTTGTCTCTCCAAACTGGGTTTTTCTTTGTTATGAAGCCAACAACATGAGAGACGTTGTAGGGTCCAAAACAGAGCGCAAACACCAACAACGTCCCTAAAGCCAATCCGATCGCTCTCAACTTTCTTCGCCGGCCAATGTGCGGCAGCCTTGAGAGGATGCGGATGAAGTTTATGTAGCAGAAGCTGCAAATAAGGAAGGGAACGCAGAAGAGAACGATGCACAACTCCAAACGCACGGGCAGGAGGATCTCCAGCTGAGCATCGGTGAATCCCTCGTAGCAGACGTTACGGGATGGCGGGACCGCCCCGGACGGGTTGTAGTAGGGCACGATGTAGACGATGCTGAGGTGAAGGATGGAAAACACCCACATGAAGATGCTGGCGAACACGGCGTATATGGGTCTTCTCCTTAGGGAGTGCTGGATCGGGAACGCCACGCCAAGATAGCGCTCCACGCTCACCGCGGTCAAGACAAAGGTACTGTTGTAGATGGTCATGTAGAAGAAAAAGCCAGATAGTGGACACAGAAAGTAGTCAATATTCCATTCCATTTTATTGGCCACTTCTTGCATTTTAAAGGGTAGGAAGATGAGGAAGAGCAAGTCTGAGATGGTGAGGTTGAGGAGGAGGATGTCGATGGGAGACGGTTTCCTCCAGACTTTGCGGCTCAGCGTGTAGAAGGCCAAGACGTTGGCCGGGAAGCCGGTGATGAAGGTGAAGATGTAGACGGTGAGACACAGATGATAATCACAGACTTGCATGGTTGCTCTGTTCCATACAGTCCACGGGAGAAGGAGGCCTCAGTGTAGAGCTGGATGTTTCAGTCCTAAAGTGTAATTAAAAATGTGAAGTTTAAAGTCAAACTTATTTGTATTGTGCTTTTCACAATATGCATTGTTTCAAAGCAGCAGAAAATCATGACGTTAATCTTTATAATATCTTAATGTCACATTTAACAGATCAGAGCTGGGCGATGATATAGTTTACATTTACGATGCAAGCAATCAAGTAGCTGAGATTTGATATAAAGTATATATCGCCCTGAGCAAGTATACTGTATGTATGCTGATACATTTGGTCATACTTATATATCCAACTTTATATAAAGAGAGTTGGGCGAGTTACAATTCCTGATGATATAATCAATCAAGCAGTTGAGATTTGCTATATAGCCTAGTATATATTACCCTGGAAATCCAGAGTTCTCGCGCGAGCACAAGTTGAATTTGCTCAGCGAGTTTACTCTGGCGTTGAGTAATGATGCTCATTAAATATACCCTTGTATCCGAGCTGCACCAATCACATCGGGTTATCTGATATAGGCGGGCCAGAGGCGAGCTTAAGATGACGACAGTGCTGTGATGTCCAAGTCATCAGTAAACATTGCAAGATGGCTATGGATGAACACCAGTTGTTTGAAATGGCTTGTTTTTGCTGTTTTGCCGACCGGATACGGCAAGAGTCTAATCTACCAGTTAGCTCTGCTGGTAGCTAAGCGTATGGGGTGTTGTGATTGGTCGTAGTGTTATCCAATTGCATGCAGTGAGACTTTCAAATGCATGCTTGGTGCTGCCCCTCAAGTTGGCCGATTTTCATTAGTCGATGCCAGACCATTAATCTTTCAGATTTAGGTCTGGATTTCCAGGCTAAGTATACGTAACTATACTGTATGTACTGTAGCAAAATGAAGTGTTCTATATATACATATACAGTGCTATGCGTAAGTTTAGACACCCATACTAAAGTTGACTAAAAAGAGGAATAAAAAATCATCTTTTGGAAACTGAACTTAATGCCTTAAATAAAAATGAGGAAAAATCCAACCTTTAAGGACACCAATTTTCTTTGTGAATGAATAATGTATCGTAAATAAACAAATATTCTTCCTTAAAATACAGGGTGCATAAGTTTGGACACCCCTGTGTTAAATTCCCATAGAGGAAGGCAGATTTTTATTTTTAAGTATTTTTATTTTTTATTTTTTTTAGGATACTATGCATCCTGATAAAGTTCCCTTGGCCTTTGGAATTAAAATAGCCCCACATCATCACATAGCCTTCACCATACCTAGAGATTGGCATGGTTTTATTTCAGTTAGCCTAATAGCTGGTTTGATTTGCATTGAGAGATGATCTTATGGAAAGTACCCCATGCCAATCTCTAGGTATGGTGAAGGCTATGTGATGATCTGGGGCTATTTTAATTCCAAAGGCCAAGGGAACTTTATCAGGATGCATAGTATCCTAAAAAAATAAAAATACTTAAAAATAAAAATCTGCCTTCCTCTATGGGAATTTAACACAGGGGTGTCCAAACTTATGCACCCTGTATTTTAAGAAAGAATATTTATTTATTTACGATACATTATTCATTCACAAAGAAAATTGGTGTCCTTAAAGGTTGGATTTTTCCTATTTTTTTAAATTAAGGCATTAAGTTCAATTTCCAAAAGATGATTTTTTATTCCTCTTTTTAGTCAATTTTAGTATTGGTGTATAAACTTATGCATAGCACTGTATAAGGCTGTTATATTTTGCGACTAAATTAACTGTCAAACTATCTCTCCTTGTGGAAAGACGAAGTAGGCTCTTTTTCTCCTTCTTGCTCAAGCGTAATATAAAACTTTGTGCATTCGCCATTGTCACTCCATATTAATGAACTCTCCCGCGCAACGAAAATGACAGTGTTGGCTATGCACAACACATTAATCAAACCAATAAGTTTAAAAAACCCTGTTGCATTTTCCCATGCAGCATTGGTCAATCTATCAATTAGAGTAAAAAATCAACAATTCCTTCATTTTTAATTTTAAGCAATCAGGAATCTAAGAGGGCCAGACATGTGAATGTACCAAACTCATATCGAACCATGACCCCAAAACCAAGGAACGTACCGAACCGTGACTTCTGTGTACCGTTACACCACTAATATATATATATATATATATATATATATAAAGTGCTGAGTGAGTCGAATATCATAATCCAGGCAGTTGAGATTTACTATGCAGTATCTAATGCTTAACGTGGGTGCACTGTATGTAGGCTACGTGGATAAAGTTGTATATAATATATATCCAACTTTATAAAAAAGATCTGTGGGTCAGTGCAGTTTAAATGAACCAGTCGGTAACTTCGATCAGGAGTAGGACCTTCTTCTGTATGACCAATATACTGCACAGTTTAGCTGCAAGTTAACGCACTTGCCTGCAAGTTTCCAGGAATCCGGAAGACTTTTATTGGCAGGTTCAGGTGTGCTTAATTAGGATCACAAAACAGTAGACCTCCAGGAGCAAGATTTGACACCCGGACGTAAACAGAGCTCACTGTGTCAGTATAAGAACTGTAAAACAATAACTAGGCTCTATAAAAATATTGGATATGGTGACCAGGCCCAAAAGGAATCTGCGCCCACAGAAAACTCAGCCGAAAGATCAACAAACCCCCTATTCCTTGCATAGCCTAAATATTTAGCTGAATATGATGATTTAAAAACACTCTTGGCTCAGTTTATCATGTTTTACTATGTTTAAATTACATTGCATTGCACAGATTTCCTAGAGATTAGATTATCCTCACAAATAATGACACACTGCTACAAGAACTAGCAGTTATTACTGGAATACGTTTACAGGAAGTATTAAAGCATAGGTCATGAAGAAAGCAAAACAGTTACGCAAGCATCAAAAAGTGACAATCACGCAATAAGGGAACAACTTAAAATGATCTCTGCTTTTAAGTTAAGACAAAAAGACGAACTCACCACCGCAGAGCAAAGTAGACCTCTCGGCTGTGCTTCTCTATTGACTCTCTCTTGCTTTTCAATAGTGACTATGGTCTGTATGCTGACAACTTCCGCACCAGCTGTTTGCTTTCCATTTTCAATATTGGACACTGATAAGGGAAAATTAATAAATGAGGACTGGATCCAACCCGGCGTGCTCCTCACGCACTATGTGTACATGTGAGCACATCTATGCAGTCTTATCAGGATTTATACTCCTCCAGGGTGTGTGGGAGATGTGCTTAAAGATGATAGGTGTGCTCTTGCATATGTGAGTGTCACTGGGAGTAATGAATCAGTCTGGCCTCTCCTTCACTTTAACACTAGGCATCGAGGCTAGAGCCTCTCAAAGCTAACTACTGGACTGCATTTACAATCCCAAAACATTCCCAGAAATCAAATGCGTTTTAAAAAAAGATAAGGCTGGGAATAATGCTGTATTCTATCTAAAGTGTGGGATATTCCTGCCTGAAATCTTTTATTGGTTCCATAAAGAACTTTCAAGATCCATGGAACCGTTCTGATTCACAAATTCTTCAGATTACTAGAATGTTCCTCACACTAAGAAAATGGTTCTTTTTAAGAATTTGTTCACTGAAAGGTTCTACAATGGCTCTTCAAATAAAGGTTCCAAAAGTCAAGAATCCTTGGGTTCTATTTAGAACCCCTTTGAACCATGTTTTTCCTACGTGTGTATGTTGCTTCAAATCAGCAATACAGGTGATGTTAGTTTTGCAGGTGTTCGAATGTAAACAAAGACGTCTCCTAGCAACCAAACTGTGATGGATAAACAATTCAATGCAAGCATTTATTCTACAGGTGTATGATTATCACCAGAGGATTGTTTACAGTGTTTTACACTCCTGGCTCTGCAAACGTTTGCAATCGGCTCTGCCTGATCGGGGTAGTTTTATTGCTTAAAAGTGAACATTTATCATCGGCTATAACAATCTCCCTGGGTGCCACCATGATTGCGTGACGATATACTTTGCCATCTTGGTGAAATCAGCCTTTTCTGTGTTCAATTGCACTCTTCCAAGTAAGAATTTGGAAATCTTAATTGTCCATGTCGAATGGAATACAGCAGAAGTTCACTACCAACAAGTCTTTCAGGTCTATCCTCTATTCAGTAGCTAAAATCGTAGAAAATCCCAGTTGACAGCATGGAATCCCCCTAAAGGAGGAAATTCAGTCCTTTCACAATCATGTGCAATACACTTTACTATATAGCAAAAAAATTTGATTGCATAACAATAAGTGATTCATTTAGAGCTGGATCTAAAAGCACCCACTAGTTCCCTCATTCATTGATAGCTATATTGGGAAGGAATGAGTCAGCAAACTTGAACACTAAATTAAATATAGCTCATCCCAGCTGGTCAGAGTTCCGCTATAGAGAAGAGATGACGATGCATCATCATTCATGCCTAATGCATTGATTAAATCATCAGAATAACATCATTTGATTAGACACATAAATGTCATCATTCACCAGATTATCATTCATTATTATCATTATTAAAGGCCTGAAACAGATACTGTACATTTCTACATTTTTAACTGCTGAATAATGGACAAAAAATACTTAAAATTCTTTTGTAAACATACCTTCGTAAACCCAGGGTCGGTGCGGGACGCTGCCTCCACACATCACATACACACAACTTTTTGGCCAGTTTTACGGGATTGCTCCTGCTCTTCTCCTCCTCGGGAAGCTCCTTGTGCTTTACTCTGTTTCCAACCTCTCACTTCAGTACCAAAGAATAAGTGGTCTGCCTATCATAAAAAAGGTAATTGCATGCCAAAAAAAGAGAGAGATGGATGATAATTTTACTTCACAATACAAATCAAGTTAATCATGTGTTAAAAAAGCAATTGTCGTCATCGGAAAGAGACAAGGAATGTTGTGAGTCGAGGGAGGCGCACTAAAGCCTATTGACTCGCGTGAATTATAGCGCATGCCACGGACAATAACCAGTGAGCAGCCGAGTGATAACGTCTTTTGTGACAACCACTTGCTGATAATTTATTTTCTAGCAAGGCGTAAATATTACGTTGAACATTTATCATGATTTAGGGTTACACATATGCATGTCTAACAATGCCATGAATTTTTCTGTCCTTCAAACTGGAACGATGTAAAAACAGCATGCATTGGCTTATGAGGGTGAAATTTGGACTGTTTAATCTGGAAGTCAGCAATCTGGCTAACATCACTTACAGCACCTTTAATGTAGCCACAACTGTTAAAAAAAATGTTCACCTTAAAAAAGGTGTTTGTGCTGCCCTTAAAATGACAGCTGGGATATTTGATTTGACTAAACTTAAAATTTAAAGGGTTAGTTCACCCAAAAATGAAAATTCTGTCAGTAATTACTCACCCTCATGTTGTTCCAACCCCGTAAGACTTTGGTAACACTTTATTTTGATGGTCCCTTTTGAACATTCTGTTGACTACAAGTAACTTTGCAACTACATGTTAACTAACTCTCATTAAATTATAGTGTACTGTCTGCTTAATATCTGATAACTCTTTATTGTGATGGTCCTCCAACAGACACTCTACTGTCTATAAGTAACTTTGCAACTACATGTCAACTTATTCTAACCCTAACCCTACCAGTCAACTGATACTCTACTAATACTCTAATGAGAGTTAGTAGACATGTAGGTGCAATGTTACTTCTAGACAACAGAATGTGTTAAAGGGACCATCAAAATAAAGTGAAACCAAGACTTTCGTTCATCTTCGGAACACAAATTAAGATATTTCTGATTAAATCTGAGAGCTGTCTCACTCCTCCATAGGCTTCTATATAATCAAAACTTGCCGGTCCAGAAAGTTAGTAAAGACAATGTTTAAAATAGTCCAAGTGACTACAGTGGCTCAACCTTAAGTTTATCAAGCAACGAGAATACTTTTTGTTCGTGAAAAAACAAACTCTTCATTTCTTCTGTGTGTGTCTCTGAGTGAGTTCACGTAGTGTAACAGCGCAGAGCTTCTGGGTTGTACGTCAGAACGTAGGCTCACTATTGGCCGACGCTGGTCATGTGTGTGATGCGTGTGATGCTGGCCAATAGTGAGCCTATGCTTTGACGTACAACCCAGAAGCTTACGCCATTGGAACAATATGAGTGTGAGTAATTACTAGGGCTGTCACTTTACGTTTGAAAATCGATTGCACAATCGATCGGACCAACCAACGCAAGTTTCGAAAACGAAAATAGGGAATCGATTTTAATGGTCTTTTCTCGGAGCGCGTCCAGCTCGTCGTGTTATGCCCGCAGCGAACGTGCGTCATTTGCAACTGCTGGCTCTGACAAACACGCATAACAGCAAATGATCCTTCTGCATAATGTGTCTCTTTTTACTACAAAACTGTGAATTTTCCCGGTATTCAGACAGTCTCATGCATTCAGATACAGATTCGGGCTACGGTCTACAATCGCCTACGTAGGCGAAATTTGTTTGACATTTCTAATCGTAAACACAGCCATGTTGAAGATGAGGTAATGTTTTTCATATATGCTGCTATGGCAGTCCACTCTGCTTATTGCTTTTCGAGAATGTTGCACTAGTCATTGTGCGCGAAACTTCACACCAATAAATCATCAGAAATGTTGCTGACTTGTGCGCGTCAGGCGCGGCGCGCCCTCTTTACGTTCGTCCTAATGCCTGTTAGTTGTCTGTGGATTTGCCCATATTTGGCGTTTTATTTTTCAATTTTCGATTTTACAATCGATTCAATGAACACTTATGTCTCAAAAATCGAACAGGATTTTTTCACAAAAGTGACAGCCCTAGTAATTACTGACAGAATTTTCATTTTTGGGTAAAAGCATGCATTTTTAACATGCACACAGAACACTCCTGAATTATATTTGTAGAAAGCAAGCGGGTGTCTTGAGAAATTGCATAACTAGATGGTGATGTGACGTCATTATTGTTATGGACTTTGAAGTGCTTTTTTCTTGTCAGTCATGTTTGGCTTTGCTTATGAGGGTGAGATTTAGATGGTTTAAGTCTGGTGGAAGTCAGCAATATGGATAACATCACTTACAGCACCTTTAATGTAGCCAAACAGTAAAAACATTTGTTGTTTCAACTTTAAAAAAAGAGTTTGTGCTGCCTTAAAAGTTTAGTCAACTGAAATATGAAGTTGTAGTGACAACTTGGAAATTGAGTTCACTAAACTTAAATTAAGGAATACTTATTTTTTTTTAAGTTGAAACAACAATAGTGTACAGTACAGTATACAGAAAGGGAATTATATTCGTAAAAAGCAAGCTTTTTTGCATATTTGTTTAAATGTTTTTATTCAGTAAAAAATGACACATGAAGGCATGAAGGAAAATTGCCTAGGCCGCAGCTATAAGCTTATGTTATCTGTTCTTGCATAAAATAAAGAACAACGGAATAATTACATATTTACATGCAAAATAACACTAATATAAGCATCAAAAATATTTAATTCCTTAAAAAGAACACACATTTAAATCTTTACATGCAAAAAAAAATGCAAAAAATATTCTCATTATTAAATCATTCAAGGTGTGAACATAAAAAAAGAAAAAATATCAATAAAATTGTACAGAAAAAAGCAATATATTAGCATTTTTTTCTAAATTATATAGTGTCAGAAGAAAAGTTAATAAAATTTATTTTATTAGCATTCACTGAACTTTTCAGCAATTTATTCATACAAGTTTATGCAGAACCGATTTTAAATTACAAAAATGTTAAAAAATTCAGTTGGCTTAAAATCTGATAGTTTGAACTGTCAAAGATTTATCTTGACCAGCCACGACAGTGACTATGACAATGATAATCTCAGGTACTGATTATGTGCTTTATTTAATGTTAAAAGGGTCTAATGTGAGTTTGAACATTATTTTGTGTGAAAGCAAAAATGATAATTTACCTTAGATTTTGAAAATAAATTAAAGGAAACAAGTACATTCACAACAAGTGTATTCAATGACAATATTGTATCATTAATTTTATTTTTAATAATGTTAAAAAGTTAGAATATTTATGAATTTGATTATGTGCTTATGTCCATATAGCGAGTGCAGTGAGCTTACAAAGAAACTCCGCCCACATGCTCTTCTGATTGGCTGTGATATTTGATTAACGTCACAAATTGCTGAAATCTTATCGCATCGCGTATAGTTAGGACACGGTGTGGATCAATATCAAACAGTGCATTGACAAAAACATGATGCCCGCACTAGGCTGCTTCACCATGAAGACTATACCAAGGTCAACCAGCTTTACTAGAAAGTCCAAGTTGAGGGCACATTGAACACAAATAGATGCAAAAGTAATATTATACAAGTAATACAAGTCGATAGAGTACAACAGTAGGATTGCGGAAAAAAATCCATTAATTTTCTCCATTGGGAAATTGATTTTAAACAACCTTTAAAGACAGACCTGCTGTGAGATGAAAGGTTGTTAATCAGTGGCATATGCTTTTGTTGAAACCATCCGTTCACATTATTTCAGCATACTTTTTAAATAATTGTTTAACAGCTACACTGGTGGTGAAAAACTTCATTACCCATGATGCTTTACAGAAAAATACACCAATCAGAGTTGCAGCAAGCAAATGGTGCCAAAAGAGCTTGCAGTACATACATATATATGCATATATTGCAATATATGCGTAATATATGCATATTTTATATGCATATTTTGCATTACACTTGAAATATATTGTTTACTTTTAATAGATATATTCAACCACCTTAAGTAAATAGTTTTGTATTTTTCCATTGCCTTTAATTGTCAGATTTAAAAAAAAATTGTTTTGCTTTAAATCAAAGTTTGTAATGCTGTGATTCACCTCGTAGCTTGATTCATGATATTAAGTGCTTTAACAAAAACAGTTTTAAAAAATCCCTATGGAAAACATGAATGGAGTAAATACTTCCGGAAGTATAAAAAATGGCAGGGTACCAATGCACTCAATATTGATAGTAGTCCATTATACAGATCCATTAAGCTGATGCCATGCAGTGGCACATCAGAATTACAGTCAATTGCTTTGGACTGATCAGCATGTGCTGACATCACTTGACTGCAGTCAGAAGAAAATACAGAAAAATACTGGCCCAAATGATGCTCTTCTTCAGTAGATACCTCAAAGATTGAGTCTCATATTCATTGCATCCATGCAATCTAGCTTATGGTGTTAGAGGGAGCTGTCGGTCGTGCTCTGAGTTTTCTCCTCAGTACTCGAACAGCTCAAGAGAGGGCAGTAGAGAATCGAGCGGCAACAGGGCATGAGCAGCCGCCTTGTCAACTCCTGCAAGACGTTCTTAAATGTTCCTCTGAGTGCCGAAGACGAGAAGTAGAATATGAAAGGATCGAGGCACGCATTAAACGTGCTGGTGAGCAGAGCTTGCACCCGCCAGCTGGGGCTGTAGTTGCCCACGTATCCAACCACATGTGAGATGTTGTAAGGCATGAAACAGATAATGAAGACTAGAAGCGTTCCCAACGCCATCCCGATGGCTCTATATCTCCTCTTGGCGTTGATGTTGGGCAGATTGGAGAGGATGTGGATGAATCTGATGTAACAAAAGCAGCAGATGAGGAACGGCGCGAGGAAGAGCACTGCAAAAAGCTCCATACGAACCGGCAGGAGGATCTTGAGCTGTTCGACGCTGAATTCTTCATAACAGGTGTTACGCATGGATGGATCGGTGAAGTTGGGATTTGAATGGTCGTAATATTGCATGATGTAGACGATACTACAGTGCGCCATGGAAACCACCCAGAATATGACGCTGGCTATCACGGCATTTCGAGGGTTGCGTTTCAGCTTGTATTTAATGGGGAAAGCTACACCCAGGTATCGCTCCACGCTGATGGCCGTCAGGTGAAAGGTACTGTTGTAGATGGTGGAGTAGAAGATGAATCCCGACAGCGGGCAGAGGAAGTACGGCATCGTCCATTTCATGTTGGCCGCCTCCACCATGCGAAACGGCAGGAAAAAGAGGAAGATCAGGTCAGAGATGGTTAAACTGAGTAACAGCACATCCATCGGGGTGGAGCGCTGCCGCACCTTCTTGAAGAAGGTGTACAAAGCCAAAATGTTGGATGGAAGGCCTGTGATCAACGTGAATCCGTAGACACCTAACACCAGGTTACTGAGACCCACCGTCCACACCATTGTCACTGTGGATGCCAAGTATGCAAACCTGTACGAGAAAAAGAAAGATTTCATTTAAGATAAGCATTTTAACCTTGCATGCAATATCAAAAGCGCACTACAAGAAAAGCATGTCAGTCGTTTTAACTGCATAATTGCAAGATTCAGACTCCCGCGCAATACCTAAAGAAACCATGCATGCTAGCGATAAACTATTGCGTGCTCACGAGAAACTATTGCGTGCTTGCGAGAAACTATTGCATGGTCACGAGAAACTATTGCATGGTCACGAGAAACTTTTGCGTTCTCACGAGAAACTATTGCATGGTCACGAGAAACTATTGCGTGCTCGCAGGAAACTATTGCGTGATCTCGAGAAACTATTGCGTGATCTCAAGAAACTATTGCGCGCTCTCAAGAAACTATTGCGTGATCTCAAGAAACTATTGCGCGCTCACGAGAAACTATTGCGTGATCTCAAGAAACTATTGCGCGCTCACGAGAAACTATTGCGTGATCTCGAGAAACTATTGCGCGCTCTCAAGAAACTATTGCGTGATCTCGAGAAACTATTGCGTGATCTCGAGAAACTATTGCGCGCTCTCGAGAAACTATTGCGCGCTCTCGAGAAACTATTGGGTGTTAACGAGAAACTATTGCGTGTTCACGAGAAACTATTGCATGATCTCGAGAAACTATTGCGTGCTCACAAAAAACTATTGCATGCTCTCGAAAAACTATTGCATGATCTCGAGAAACTATTGCGTGCACGTGAGAAACTATTGCGTGCATGCGAGAAACTATTGCGTGCTCACAAGAAACTATTGCACGCGCTCGAGAAACTACTGCGTGCACGTGAGAAACTATTGCGCGCTCTCGAGAAACTATTGCGTGCACGTGAGAAACTATTGCGCGCTCTCGAGAAACTATTGCGTGCACGTGAGAAACTATTGCGTGCATGCGAGAAACTATTGCGTGCAAGCGAGAAACTATTGCATGCTCACGAGAAACTATTGCACGCTCTCGAGAAACTATTGCACGCTCTCGAGAAACTATTGCGTGCTCTCGAGAAACTATTGAGTGCTCACGAGAAACTATTGCACGCTCTCAAGAAACTATTGCATGCTCACGAGAAACTATTGCACGCTCTCGAGAAACTATTGCATGCTCTCGAGAAACTATTGCGTGATCTCGAGAAACTATTGCACGCTCTCAAGAAACTATTGAGTGCTCGCGAGAAACTATTGCATGCTCGCGAGAAACTATTGCGTTCACGAGAAACTATTGCACGTTCACAAGAAATTACTGCGTGCACACGAGAAACTATTGCGTGTCAAGAAACTATTGAGTGTTCACGAGAAATTATTGTTACTCACGAGAAACTACTACGTGCTCAGTAGAAACTATTTAGTGCTCATGAGAACCTATTGCGTGCTCTCGCCTTCTCACTCAAGTTAATGCACAGTGTTGATACGTCTTCAGAAGTGATGTCTTTAATTATAGTAAAATATTGTTTTTGAAGAAGCAAGCTTTGTTTATCCAACTGTCCTGTACAGACACTGTAAATTTGACAGCTAATAAAAATATAAGGTCATTTTTTAATGTCAACAAAAATTTGGTACAAAACATCTGAGTCTGATAAAACCAACTGTGTGTGACACATTCAGTGTGCAGTGCTGGCTCAGGGGTCAAATAATTAAGGCGGCACAGGAAATGCATCATGGAACCTTTAGAGATATAAGATAGTGTTGCTAACAAGAAAAGAGTAATAAGGTTCTTCTGGTCATTGTTGATCAATAAATAAGCATATACAGTAAATGTTTGGTGACTATGTCTTCTTTCAAAATAACAGAAATATTAAACAGCCATACGTATAAATACTTTAACATTAGGGCTGCATGATATATTGAAATAAAATTGCAGGGCAAACTGGCAAAATACTGTACTATAAAATACAATTATTTATTTATAAATACATTAATATTATTACAATCAGTGTTGGGGTAATGCGAGTTATGTCATCAGATTACTTTTTTCAAGTAACTAGTAAAGTAACATTACAACAAAGTTACCTTTTCAAATAAGTAACAAAAGTTACTTTGTTTCCCATTTACTGACTGACATCTCTTCTGTCCTTATGTTGAGAGGAATCGTGAGTAAGTGCAGAAGTGTGCACTGGTGAACATGATGCTTATTGTGCTACTAGACTAACGTGAGCAGTCATTTAGTAATCTCACTTGCACAGAAACCGATTCAGTATTCATCAGAATGAATAAAAACAGTGAAATGCAAACTCAGATTATTACGCAAACATGCGATAATTAAACAGGTCTATGTATTTAATCTCATTTTATTAACCAATGTCTTTGCTGCAGACCTTCAATGATCCAATTAAACCTTTGTGTTTCAACCAAACGTTTGTTTTAGCTACGGTGTGACCACTTTTGGTGTGAAAGGGCCTTTACATTTGCCAAAAATAGAACTTGTGTTTTTAAAAAACAAACAAGCAAGCCCAGACTACGTGAGAAAAAGTAAAAAAAAAAAAAGTAATGCAATGCATTATTTTCCATAAAAAGTAGCTAAGTAACGCAATTACACTGAAAAAAAATTATTTGTTGAAATTAATCAATTTTTTTATCATAAGTGGTTGCATTCAATTGATTTTATCTACATTTAAACAAATGCATTGAGTTGAACTAAAATTTATTAAGTTTAACTTAATGCATTTGTTTAAATGTAGATAAAATCAATTTAATGCAACCACTTACGATAAAAAAAATTGATTAATTTCAACAAATAATTTTTTTCAGTGTACCCTGACAGCAAAGCCGTGTCAGCCCAAATCCACGTGTACCAGATGTGGGCCGCATCTTGGCCGACACTATGTTGCTGTCTGGGTAAGGAGTAACGCAATATTGTAAAGCATTACTTTTATAAGTAACTTTCACAAACACTTATTGCAATATGTTTCTTGTTTAATTATTATTATTATTATTTTATGGTCAAATTGAATGAGTGAAAAACAGTAGGAATGTGGCCTATGTCTCTCACTCTCTGTTCAATTTTGAACCCAGTACCCAGTAAACCCAATTATGACATTTTCAAAAAAAAAAAAAAAAATAATAATAATAATAATTGTATTGTATGTATGCAGATTAACTCCCCTTCAAAATCACCTCAATCTAGAAATACTAATTATTTCCAACTAGAGCTATTAAATGAATTAGAAAAAAGCCCCAAATATTGCATGTCATTTTACACCCCTAATATCATGCAGATCAAATATGCAGATCTAATTTAATGTACTTGTAAAGGTGTTATAATTGATATTATTATTAACCTGATTCTAACTTCCACACTAAACCTAGACAGACTCTTAACTTGTCGAAATTCTGCACCACAAAAAAAATGTATAACAATTTTCAAGTCATATTTACGATGTGATCGTAACGGTGTTAAGTTGATTTTGGTCAGGAAAAAATGGACATGGGCAATATCATATTAGACAAGCAAACAAACAGGCTTTTAACATTTATGCATCATCAAATTACGTGTTTAACTGATGATTTATCTATGCATTTTATCTTTCCCATGATTCATATGACCCCAGAGAATCCCCAAACTTAAAAATGTTTGTGTTAGCCTTAGAAAATGATTTCTGTTGATTAATTTCAGAAGTATCATGGTATCATTTTAAAGGTGGTTAATGACACAATCTCAAACTACACAAAACGGAAGAAACAGAATTAATGTCATACCTTAAACCAGTCCAATACCACAGACTCAGAAGTGACTGTCTTTTTCTCACTCACACAGCTTTTTATAATGACACACACACACGTATAATGACACAACAGGAAAGTAGCAATACTTCCTGTTTTACTCCAAGCAAGTGTAATCATTATACACTCACGTTTGCTTATTCAAATATCAGTAAAATTAATAATTAATAATTATGTACTATAAAAATGAGACCTTATGCATCAGAGAGACAAGCACGCAGGCATCTTTAGAATATTATCTCTGAACATTGTTGTGGTAGATCTGTAAAAAAAAAATTGGCAATGCAGTCTAAGAGTAATTAGCTGGTGAAGTGGATTTACTTATATGTAGAGTTAATGAAAGTTATCATGAGCATTATAATGTTTGAAGCGGATCTCATTTCAAATGCCAGTAGACCAGGAAGTGGTTAAAACGAGTGGTTAATTAAATCCGTAAGATCTCACCTTCATGCTGTGGAAATACAAACCGGAAAACGAGGGCAGCGCTGAAAAGGGGCTACATAAGGTATGTACTGTATGCAAGTGTGTAAATTCACTGTTTTCTGTTGTTTTGAGTGTTGTTAGTTGGGTTGCTATGCTGTTGCTAAAGTGTTTTGGTTGGTTGTTTACTCACAAAAGAGTGAAGAGTTTCTCTATGATGCACCAAAGTTTAATGCTAGAGACAGTATTATTTATGCCTATGGTATAGTGCTGTATTATTTTAGGCTATTTTTAGGTTTCATTTATCTGCAAAACTAATAAATAACAATAAAGATGTCTAAAGTTCTCAAATATGACTGTGCAGTTCCCTAATGTAGTGACAAAGCGTTTGAGACGTGATCAGACGCTACATTGCTTTACGCATTTCCTCTTTTGCAAAACTCAGGATTTTACAATAGAGGACAACTCGGGATTGTGTAATACTGTACAATGAAATATTTAACATTTTAAATATACATGACTTGAACTTTCACTTTTAACTAAACTACTGAAACTATTTAAGTCAAACCAATATTTTTTCCCTGACTTCTTAGAGATTATGCTGGTGTTTTGAATATATTGTGCTTGACTTAAAAAGTGAAGCGATTCACATTCAAGCTCATGTCAAAGAAATAGTTAGACAGGTTATTATTCACTCACCCTAATGTCGTTCCAAACCCGTACAGCGCTTCTGTGTAAAACAAAAGAAAGAGTTTGGCTGAAACGCTCTTCAGTACAATGAAATGAGGATTGAATCTGGGCAACAAAACACCATAAACGAACCATAAAAGTGCTTCATATGACTCATGCTCTACACTTCAAGTCTCCTTGGTATATCTCATATGATATAGCTTTTATGTGAGGAACAGTTAATATTAACTTCAAATCATTCCTGCCATCCAATCTCATTCCTGCATGCAGATATTCAAATTGTGAAGATTTTTGCTCCTTGCACTTGTGTTATTTTAAATAAAACTGAAATAAATATAAATTAAAGCTAAAAAGATTAAAAAAAAATTTAAAAATACAATTATTACAACTTGAAATGAGAAAATGTAAAAACAAAAGCCAACGCAAATTTTAAGAAATAAAATATAAATAATACTAAAATAACACTGGTTCCTTAAATAAATAAAAACTATGTGGTGAAAAGGGTGTGTATGGGTTAATAAAAGTACATTATAGGCCTGTCACGATCATGATTTATTATTATTATTTTATTACATTTTAACTATACACATGTAACATATTCTTTACCATGTAACAGAAAACATAAACAAAAACAAACAAAATATCAACAAAAAAGCTTCTCAGTATATTGATATTCAGTATAAAGATATTTTTCTATCAACATCTTTCCAAGTCCCACAACGTTTTAAAGGGGTGATACAATGCCCCTTTTTACAATATGTAAATAAGTCTTTGATGTCCCCAGAGTGTGTGTGTGTGAAGTTTAAGCTCAAAATACCCCACAGATATTTTTATATAGCATGTTAAAGTTGTCACTTTTTGAGGGTCAGTAAAAACGCATCGTTTTGTGTGTGTCCCTTTAAATACAAATGAGCTGCTGCTCCCGGCACAGAGGGTGGAGCTTCAACAGCTTGTGTGTGTGTGTGTGTGTGTGTGTGTGTGTGTGTGTGTGTGTGTGTGTGTGTGTGTGTGTGTGTGTGTGTGTGTGTGTGTGCGTGCGTGCATGTGTGTGTGTTCACTCTTTTGTTACAGGACCTGACGTTTGTGAGGTGAACAACTGGCATGCAGGGGAGGTGAAATAACCATCTGTCATCCAGATAATCAATGGAAATATTCTTCTGACGGACAACCATATGTGGAATTGTTTATCTGTGTCTTAACCAATCAGAATCATTCAACCTGACATGATGACGTATAGCTTAGTGACCTGTGTAGAGTATAATTGCTGTTGTTTTGTGAATGTACGGCATCAGACATTGTCTCCTCTGAGTTCAGACATTAAATTCTTAAATTGATTGAAAGTGTTTGGGATGTGCTGGAGGAGACTTTACACAGTGCTGGACTGGACAAGATCTTGACCAAAAAATGATGCACCTCTTGATGGAAATAACATCACAACATGTATTGACAATGCAAGAGTCACACACTCTGTAAAGTTGTTTTGACATTGTCATCCTGGAATATGGCCATGATGTTTCTTCCTACATGAAAAGTGCAGAAATGAAAAGCTACACACTCCGTCAATTAGGGTTAAAAGAACTGTTACCAAACATATAACATGCTAGAGAAATGATAACCACTGCAATAATGATCCAATCATAGACTCTAAGCCTATTCAAATCCAAACAGTGACTTTTTTTTTTGCCAGGCATTGTATAATAATATAATAGGCCTGTGATTTATGTTTTAATGATACAATATAATAAAACAATATATGATATAACATAACAACATATAGGCTAATATAATATTCCAGATGTTTTAATGCTGTGAAATTAATGTTTTACAATACATTTATATAATATAATATGTAATATAATATAATAATGCAGTTTTATTAAACCCACAATGTCTTCATTTCATATAAAGGAAGACATTTGACTATCTTTGTGTATTTTTTAAATTATATTTATGGCATTTCTTAAAGCGCTTATTTGGATGGCAAAATGTGATTGAAATTTAAATTACGTCATTGAGGTTAACTTAAACATTTTTAGATTAGCTAGAATAACCACGATCAGACGATTTTGAGATTAGCTGGAATACTCACGATCAGACTATTAATCAAAAACCACAGCAATAAATTACTGACAGTTTTCATTTTAAATTCCGGGCAACACAAGGCTTCAAATAGCTTTATTTAGATGGTTCACTTTGACATTGTATGAGTTGAATAAGTTGCAGTTACATCTAGTCTGTCTGTTGGGAAGCATAAAAGTAAAGTGTTAGCAGATATTACAGTCTACTAATACTCTGACTGCTATTTGACATGGAGTTGCAAAAATACTTATAGTTAGTAGACTGATTAAAGTGGACCGCATCTAAATAAAATGTTTGAGAATGTAACTGAGAATGTAAAATGTGTAGGCTACCTTGAAATTAAATCTAAGTCGCTTTGGATAAAAGCGTCTGCCAAATGCATAAATGTATATGTAAATGTAAATGTAAATGTTTGGAGCCATAGTCAGTGTGATTTATTGCACGAGAGAGATCATGGGCCCTATCTTACACCCAGCGCAATGCAGCGCCAAGCGCAACGCAAGTGTTTTTTGCAAGTTTCAGTCCGACGCAGTTTTCATTTTCACGTCCTGCGCCATGTTGATTAAATAGCAAATGCATTTGCGCCCATTTGTGCATGCATGGGCTGCTGGTCTGAGAACGAGTGTGTGTGTTCTGGCACATTGTTGGCACGTTGCTATTTTGAGGCACCAGAAATAGACTGCGCCATTGACCAACTGAAACCTGGTCTAAAATCAATGGCGCAATATTTTTTTATGTGGCGGGTCCACAACACGCGTACTAGAGATGCGCGAATGGGCTATTATTTCATCCGCAACCGCATCACAAAACTCATCATCCGTCCGCCATCCATCCGCACCAACGTTTTTGACCAATTTTCAAAACCGCACCCGCCCGCCATCCGCTGATTGTATGTATACATATATTTTTCATTTGATTAGTTCAACCGCCCGCCACCCGCCCGAATTTAATTAAAATATTATTTTTCGTCACGTCATCCGCCCGAGTCCGCGGCTGTAACCGCCAACCGCGCATCTCTAACGCGTACACTCTGCTTATTAAACACACAGCAGCACACAAACATGCCACATATTTAAAATAAAAGGATTACAATGTAAAAGATTATTATTGTGTACATAAAGATATGGTGGAATCTGGCTTGTCCCGTAGATGGTCTGCTTGCGCACTTTTACCTCGCGCAGACGGCTTCCGTCTTTCCACTATCAAATTCCGTCATTTAAATAGCGAATCTGCCAACTGTCATTTAAAGGGAATGGGAGATGAGAATCTGATTGGTTTAACACACGTAAATCCCAAAACACACCCATTACTCATTAAGAGAACAGGGACAACCCTTTTAGACCATGCGCCGGGAGCACCGACCATTTTTCCCGTCGTTAAACTAACAAAAGTGGATTCGGACACGCCCTAAGTGTACTTGCGCCGTGCGCTTTAGACCATGTGCTTATATCGCTAAAATAGGGCCCCATGTCTTCAAAATATCTCCTTTTGTGTTCTACAGAAGAAATTAAAATCACACAGGTTTGAAATATCAGAATTTTCATTGCCAATCCTGCAAACTCCCAGAGAACGTCTCCGAAGGGAAGTATTGAGAAAGACATCCAGAAGCACTTCTGCCACGCAGAAAAAGCCACCGAGAGCCTCTTCAAAAACGAAGGTGAAGGTGAGAGGAAGTTAAATGTGACAGGCTCATCATGTCACAATGAATATCTGCCTGCCGTTTAATCAGAGATGGTGGCAATCAGCACCGCCTCCTCTGACATTTCAGCAGATATGCTTTGTCCCGTGTGCTGAAAGATGAATCTATGTGATAATTAGACTGTCCTGTTCTGCATCTCGCCCTATAATTACCCGGAGATCTGCTGTGTCTGTGAATGAACAGGACCATGTTTATCAAAAGACACTTTGAATGGCATTTACATGCGCACCGCGTGGACTGCTGATTGATCCCATGATGATTGTGCATCAGCAAAATGGCCTCATCAATCAGGACATCACCAATACTGTGCAACGACCATCTCATTAGGCATGTTTGTATTTTTAGTGATGTTTGCTCAAGTTTAAAATCAGGATTTCTGGAGAAAATGTAATGGGCTACTACTTTTTTTTTTTATATTAAACTTAAAGGGATAGTTCACCCGAAGATGAAAATGAATGAATTTCCTTCCTCTGCTGAACACAAAAGATGATATTTTGAAAAATGTCAGTAACCAAACAGTTGTGGGGCACGATTGACTTCCATAGTATTCCATAGAATTTCCATATGGAAGTCAAGGGGGTCCATAAACTGTTTGGTAAACCCATATTGTTCAAAATATATTCTTTCGTGTTCAGCAGAGGAAAGAAACTCATACAGATTTGGAACAACTTTAGGGTGAGTAAATGATGACAGAATTTTTATTTTAGGGTGAACTGTCCCTTTAAGGATCTTTCAAAACAAGAACAACACCTTTAAAGATAAATATTATCATACACATCAGTGCACCATATTGTTCTGTTTATTGTAAATATGCACCACTTTTAATGGTCGAGCTCGAGGACGGATTCTGATTGGCTCAATGTTTTCATCTTTCATCAGCAGGATTTCCTCTGTGTACCGTTATTGTTATAACTAATTGTGGTGTGGACATGGCCACAGCCAGCCATGAGGTCACCGAGGTCCAGACCTGGGTATTTTTCTGAGGTATTTTTCTGGGTATTTTTCTGTAAATAATAAATGTTGTAAATAATTGCCTAATAAGTATTAACACTACTTTAGTGCTGCAAGGATATTACACAGCACCAAGATCTTAACATATGAGCTGCCTCATTGGTCTGTCACACCGCTCGTCAACGGCAAAATATTTGAGATGACCAATCAAATCAAAGTAGGCGGGCTTTATGTTCTCGAAGAGTCTCGACTGTCCATTTAACGGTTATAAAGTGCTTGATGTAAGTAATATTTGCTAAACTAAACATTTCATATTTGACAGCTGGTGTATGGTAGAAATGTTAAACGACAGACAAAGATATTAAGGTAAACTAAACTTGAATAGAAATGTTAAACGACCGACAAAGATATTAAGGTAAACTAACGTTAATAAACGTTTGTATAATTTCGCCATTTTGAACTGAAAATAGGCCTTAACGTGATTTATATAATGTAATAATTAGTAAATGTCAATGTGAGGGGACAATAAACATTAACGAAGTCGTTTTCATCAGATAAGGATTCAGATTAACGTTACATATTGTGAATGTATTTGATAAACTTAGCCTAATTGTAGCGTTTGTATCCTTCAGTACACTTGTCTAAGAAAATGATTACTAAAACATATAGGCTAAATATCAGTTGACCCTATGTTTACTTTCTTTACTGACACAGACGAAAATGAAAAGGCTTTCAGTCAAAGCTCAGCTTTAGGAGGGGAAGAGACGAGGCAAGATAAGGAGACTGAGAGATAAAGAAGGAGTGAAGGAGATGAGGAGAGAGCAGGTATTGACAAATAGTATACTGCTTACTGACATTGTTTTAAAGCTCTTTTTCCATATTTTTATTAATTTATTGGTCTTCAAACGTATTGAAATGCACACATGTAGTTCAGAGAAATCAACATTTTCTCTGGGGAGCCCCCGAACCCCCCTAACTACCCATAAAACCCTGCCTATGGCCCTGGGTGTGGACTCTGCTATACTTTTACATTTAGAATGATTTATTAAAACTACATAGTTATTGCTATAAAGGCTCGTTCACACCAAGAATGTTAACTAGGTATAAAGATAACTATAACAATAATAAGTAGCCTAGATTACCATCCGCGACAATGTTCTGTTTATTCTAAGCACATGCTGCCACTTTAAATGCTGAGCCATTTAAAGCAGGATGGATTCTGATGTATTGATTGGCTCTCAATGTTTTTATCGCTCATCAGCTAAAAAAAAAAAAACCTTCTGAAACTGATTCCAAGCGATATCATTCCTCTATGCAGTTATCGTTATAGTTGTAGTGTGGACTCATATTCTTTTACATTTAGAATGATGTTTAAAACTATGTTTTTGTTATAGCTGAGGGCTGTTCAAAACATTGATAACTATATTAATTACCATGCCTGCATTAAAGCAGATACTGTACCACTCAGAACACCCTAGCAACCGCCTGGAATGCTCTAGCAATCCACAACCACCAAGAAACATCATAACAAACACCCATTGCAACTGCATAGCGATGTTCTTGCAACCACTCAAAACAACATAGCAACTGCTTAGCAAATACCACATTATATGTCTTAGCAACCCGCCTAATAAACACCCGTAATAGTTCCCAAGCAACATTTTTGCAATCTGCCAAGTGGTAGAAAATATTCCTATCTAGTTCTTTCTGGTTACTTTTCAAAACAAAACCACTGTTTCCTTTATCTAGTGATGAGTAGATATGCCATTGAACTCATGCTGAGCTGTTAGAGGACACAATATTAGGCTACATCTACTGAAAAATATGTAATATTTTACTAACCCTAACCCTGTAATATTTTACTTTTAATATCTACTAACCCTAAACTAACCCTAAACTCTTTGGTCTGAATGCAAAGTGTAAAAAAAAAATATCTAATAATGTGTGGTAGGTTTCTTGAACTATTTTATTCACAATAACTTATATATGGCACCATCTTGTGGCCTCTTTTGATTTACATCAGAAGGTTAAAAAAAAATAAAAAAACATGCAAATTTTCTCTTAAATGCATACTTCACCCAAAAAATAAAAATGTTGGTCTTTCCAAACCCACATGACCTTCTTTCTTCTGTAGAACACAACATATATTTCTAAGAACATCCAAACAACACTGACATCCAAAGATTTAAAAACATCTGAGTAATAGTATAAAGTTAATAGGATTAACTTACTTTATCGGATAGGATAAAGTAAGTTTAGGCTAATTGTCATTTAGCATTTTATTACATTTAAAATGAAATGTATTTAAAATAATAACTATGTCCCTGTTTATCAGTCACTCCTGGAAATTTCTGATTTAAGGTCTATATAAACTATGTGTTTGAGGAAGCATTTTAAGTGTAATATCTGTATTGTGCAGTGGAGATCTTTATCTTTATGCCTCTGGAACATACTTTCAAATGCCAATTAAAGCTTATGAGGAAGTGTCCCACATATGCGGATTCCCCCTATATCATACAACAGGAAAGTGTGTTGTTTCAGACGCCTCTGCCACAGGAAAGACAGATGAGCTCTTTATAGATTCTGTGACAAAGAGCATGCAGGCTAAAAAGAGATGCAGCTTTTGCTGAAGTGGAAGTAGGGCAGAAAAGACACAAACTCACGTTTAAAGTTGACAGTGGCGCTCAGGATAATACAATAGCAGAAACAAATATATGTGATGTATATGCCCACTATCGGATCTAGTAAACTCTCAGGGTATGATCTCAGTGCACAGAAAGCTGAAAAACTCACATGCATGCACAATGCACAAAAAACTATATTCTTGTTATATATATATATATATATATTCTCTCAGACTACAACACAAAGGACTGTGTACGAACTTTAGACTTGTTAAAGATACACTAATGTAACTTTTGGCCCTGTAGTGATTAAAAAACAAAACTGCATGCATTTTGCTTTTTGCTTACTCGGGAGGCTCCCTTGATGAGCTGACACCAGCCCTTTCTATACGTTGGACAGCCTTCTCCTGAAGCGTGGGACCTGGTCTTCTTCAGTTCTGGAGCGATTGATGCAATGTCAACTAAAACCTCCAACCCTCCCGTGCTTGGTCGGAAGCCCCATTGGACGAGGCGGGTGCCACTTCAGTAACCTTCGGGTCAACTTCAGGAAAACTTTGGGTCAGCCCAAGAGCAGCTTTCAAGAAAATGGATGGATGGCTCTTATCTGTATGCAGGCCACCAATCAGAAGCCCCTCAATTTTCCATGAGGAGTTTGCACGGCCATGCTCCCATCTCTCAGCCCGAGGCCGTGCCAAGGGAAACAACCTCCTCTTCTTGGTCGATGGGACGGACAAGTGGGGTTATGCCCAGTCGCCTCCATCGCTGCTCACCTGTGTCCGCCCTATAACGCCATTGCAATGCAATAGCACTATTCAATCAGGCTTCAGCATTTTTGAAGAGAGGGAGTTTCCCCATAGCAAAAAACTGGATTTATATGCCACCAATTACCATGTGCAATATCAATATGCCGCTGTCAAACTCTTTTTAGTGCTATATTCTAATGCACGTTGTACCATTTTTTATTACATTTTTATGAGCCAGTGGAACAGAATTTCGTTTATATGTGCACTCAAAATGTACAGTTAATACTCTCTCTCTCTCTCTCTCTCTCTCTCTCTCTCTCTCTTTCTCACACACACACGTAACTATAATGTAACAGGCAGAATCTCAGTCAAAAGTGTCGCTTTCGAGCTAGAGGGGCCGGCGACTTGAGTGCTTATGTCAAACCATTAAGCCGTGTTTCCACCGAAATTACCCAGAACAATTTGTCCCAGGAACTTTTTCCCCTAGACCTGTTGCTGTCTGCGTTTTCACAGCGGTCTAAAGTTCCATGAAGATTAGGCAAATTAGTCCAGTGACGTAGGACTGCGCGCTGCTTTACAGTTCCCAGAGGATTTCATCCTCTGAATTTAAAGGAGCATTTCACCCGTGGGAACATTTATCTTTATTGAAAGTGGGTCATATATGTAGTCGAAAAGTAAAATACATTTTGAATTTGGTGCCTTCTTGACTGAAGAAAGACAGAAAGTAACTTTAGGGCGCATTTGTATGAAAGACAACAACTCCCACAATGCACCACATTGCACAGCTCCGCAAGCCACTCCCACTTATCCAGAACAGCGCATATGAGGTATCCGCCTATAAGAGAAATCACTCTTCCGTCAACAAGGCTAGCTACCACCAGAGCTTGAAATTCATTTCACACAAAATGTCTAGTTAGTTGGCGAACTCATTAGTGAATTACTCCTCGTTTGTATTTCTTTTGAAATGGTGAATTATTGCATGGTACCGGGATGTTCAGTCAGGACATATGCGGTGCAAAACTAGGATGGTTCACAACACAAACGTCCGTGTCCTCGTCTGATTCAGAGATTTCGTCCAGGAGAAATTGTCATCGTTGAAATTCTTTGCAGTAGACAGACTCTATCTCTGTGTCCGTAGGCGAACAGTGAGAGCACAGGCACCACCAGTCCGCCCCAGCTCGAGCCAGTCCGGGCTCCTCGTCCGCGACAGGCAGGTCTTCTGCCTCTTGTTCCTCCATCAGCCTCCGCTGCTCTTCGCTATATTGCGGCTCGTAAAAGTAGCCATGAACATCTGATTCGAGCATCAGACTTTCGAAATCCTCTTCTTCCATATCACATTGAGTACCTTCCGCCATTGTCATAACTTCACATCTGGCTCCACAGCGCCTGTTAGCTTAGCTTCCAAACAAGATGGAGGATATTGCTTTTAGTTTCAGAAAGTGAAGTCTGATCTGTAATAGGTCTGTAGCGTGAGCGGGTCCTACCCCCTGGGAAAGATGAGGAACGAGTGTTTGTAGTCTCAACCCCTCTACAAAGATATGGGACTTCCTGCTTAGAATGACGCAAAATGACGATTTTTGCGTCATTGTAAGCAGGAACTGCAACACTGAATTCCTTATTTCTCCTGTCTCAGGGGAAAATGAGGGAATAAAGTCCCCTCGTGAGCAGGGACTTTCGGAGGGGTAAATATTTACTCAGAACTTCATTTAGACACTGGTTTCTGTGCTGGAAACAAACAGAGTACCACCCCTAGCTCCAGGGGAAAGTTCCTGCAGTGGAAACGCGGCTTTAGTGATAGTCTTTCAGCTTGAGGCCGTCTACACTGGACAAGACAAAGCAAAGGTTCCAAATCCATATTTTTCCTTAAATGTATGAATGTTCTTAAACACTTATCAAAGAATTATCATACCTTTTGTTCTCCTTTATTTAAAGAACGTCAATAGCTCTTGAAATAGTTCTCTTGGCCATTTTGAACAGCGTGAAAAATTACGAAAGCTTGCGTGACTTTGCGCACAGCTCCTTACAACATTGACTTCTGATTGGCCAATCGCCATACTTTATAATTTGTTAATAGAGAGCCTAAAAGCTCGTTCACACCAAGGACGATAACTATAAAGATAACGATAAAGATATAATTCTAAAAATCGTTCTCCATGTTAAAGAATAACAGAGTTCACACCACAACTATAACGATAAAGATATGAGGAACGATATCGTTGGGATCACTTTCAGAACGATTTTTTTTCAGCTGTCAAACGATAAAACACTGACAGTCAATCAGAATCCATTCTAATTTAAAGGTCTCGCGCATTTAAAATGGGGCGCGCGCGCGTGCTTAGAATAAAAAGACCGTTATCGTTCGTTGGTGTGGACGCATATATAGTTATCTTTGTCGTTATCTTTATAGTTATCGTGCTTGGTGTGAACGGGCCTTAAGTCCCTCCCCTTCCGGTCGACCACCATGGGACCTTATTTCGGAAAAATATTGTATGGTAGTCAATGGCGAGAGACAACAAATATTTTGATCTTGTTTGAATTGTGCCCTGAATTACACATATGATGTTTGTCAATTTAAAAGATACATTTTAAAGTCAAGAAAGTCGCAGTTTGATGTAAAACTGCTGAGGTACTGTATAAGACTGTGAAAATACGTAATTAGAAAGACTACAAACCCAGAAGGCGCACATGCGACGTCATACCTTTTCTCTCAATGAATGAAGCTAACTTTACTGAAGCTAACGTCTGTAATTTTTTCTATAGTCTTACATTATAATCGTAACGTTACGCCGTCATGCCTGAGTGTTTTGAGCCAGAATACACACATACGAGCAACGGATCTTGTGACGTACATAGTGCGAGACGACAGATGTAGTTCATTGAGCGTTTTTCACATAAAACTAAACGTTACTCTTCTGTTTTATGACAAACTGCGACTTTCTTGACTTTCATAATTATCTTTTAAATTGACAAACATCATATGTGTAGTTCAGGGCACAGTTCAGACGGAATAAAAAGATAAGTTATCTCTCGCCATTGACTTCCATACATATTTTTTCCGAAGTAAGGTCCCATGAGCCGGAAGCGGAGGGGCGGGACTTAGGCTCTCTATAGCTGGGTTTCAGTCATGTGATTATGATGACGCGCGAAGGCGGCGCGATTTAAGATGGAGGGCAGGAAGTAAACATGGAGAATACGTCTATGGAGGAAACCGTTGCAGAGAGTCTGTATTGTACGGATTTAGATCCAGTTTCAAGACATAGATACAAGGAGTTAATTAACAGATATGTTGGACGTGACCCGTTCCTCATGAATATGAGTGAGTTTTCGGATAGAACTTAATGATTTGTCCACAGTCGAGGCTGTTGACATCACAAAATATCTGTTCCTTCAGACATCGTACTATACCAGACAGCAAATGAAGGCCTATAAAAGTCTGGAAGCGTTCAACTTTTTTGTCGAAGAGATGCCTCTGATTTAGGCTTAGTTTTTTGGTAACCAAGGTTGACCGTCGGAGCCCAGTCTACCGACTCAACGTCACCTAAAGCGCTAGGACAGCCTAAAAAGTCCCTATGAAGTCCATATTAGACTACCGGTAACTTAATAATCACTACTAAGTAAATGAGCATTTAACGACAACCTAATGCTATATAAACACAGACACAAAAACCTAGCTAGCTAGCTAACATACCTCCGACGAAGTGATCGCTGCAGACCGCAGTTGAGGTTTAAAATCCACTTTTTACGGCGTTCTGTGAGCTTTTGACATTTCTCACCTTTATGAATGACAATATTTGGTGCTCTATAAAACCCCCTTCCCTTTTCTCGGTTAGAACGATTGGAGCAGCCGTAAACTACACAAAACATGGGCATTTTTTCAGACTGGAAGATCCTCAGCTATTTCACTTCCTGCCCTCCATCTGAATTTCGAGCTCTCGCGAAGCAGCAACGTGACGTCACGTGAAACCAACCTATTATCATACGTAGAGAATTTTTCATTTGCGTGATAAGTTTTACATGTACAACACTGTTAAACTAATTGAGATGTTAAGGGGTGCATGGTGGTTTTACAAAGGGGATGCTTTTTGTCATTTTTTTCAACAAGGGGTATGTCATCCCCACGCATCCCCCTCAAATTGAGCCCTGGTCTTAACCCCTGTTTTATTGCATTAAGTATTAGTGAAATATTGTATTACAAGGAGTTATTCTCATTGACGTAATTGTCCTCTACAGGCACTGGTATCTAATCCAGCAGTATCTTCACCACACAGTGGAGCTTTAAGGTAGTAAAGAATCCTATTTTTGGAAATTAGGTCACTTATTAATGGCAATAAAAACAGTTCAACACAGATGGGACTGACTAAACCAAACCACTGTGCTAAATATGCATCTATGCTTGCAATAATAAATAAACATGTTGTATATTATCAAATAAATTCTAACTAAATAACAACGCATCTCTGGAAATGGATCTAGGAACATTTCACTTGTCCAGGTGTTATTACTGATGCACATGCAGAGATCAAAATGCATTATTAGGTGATACATTTTCACACCACTAGGGTATTTGTAATATCTATACAACTACTAATGAAGTAATTACAATCAACACAAGCTACTAACAAAATATTTCCTAGAACACTTCCAAACTGGTCAGCTGCATCATGATGACTGTATATGGTCTACATGTATTAATCAATGTTTTCATTTTAAGCTTGCATTACCAGTCTGTCACGGTAGGTTGCAGGAAGGCAGGCAAAGAAGATAATTTCCAATACAATGTTTTAATAATAATCCAGAAGACAGGTAAACAGGCTGAGCAACACACACTTACAAATAACTGAGATCGGACACAGACAGAGTGAACAGGAGGAACTAAATGGCAAACAAAGATGATGGTAATTGATAGGACACGGGCGATACAGATGAACTAATGATGGTAACCAGGGAGACAGACTAGTGGTGGGAAACTGAACAAAGTCCATGAACACAGTGGTGACACGGTCAAAGATGGGAAACTAGGGGAATACCAGACTGTGCAATGGAAAATATAAGTGAAGGGACATTTATGACAGTTAAAATATAAACATTATTAGAAAATTAACCAGCACTAACATTTTCAAGACAGAAACAAATACATATATACTATATTTAGAAACATCCGAACAATTCAGATTTTAGATATGTAAATGTAAAGATAAATTAGTAAATTTAAAGAAATATTGCCTTCTCACCAGCAATGTAAAAATAAGCCTTTAAAATACTTTAATCATTTCATGTGTATACTGAAAATATCACAACACATATTATCTGGTATTTGAGAAACCCATATTTCTAAATTATATATTTCTAAAAAGTTTATGTGATAATGAATTATTAGCATGTAGGGGTGTAACAATATATCGTGTCACAAAATATTGCAATAGAAAAATGCAACAAATATTTATCGTTGATAGTGACAATATGTATTGTGTATAGTTCACCCAAAATAAAAATTACTGTGTGAGAATTATTATAATTTTTAGCGCAATTTTCCCCCGGAAATTGCGCTTGTTAACTCATGATTTCTGTTCTGTGCGTCTGTGCGCACCAATCTTGCACTTCTATCTACTCCTCAACCAGACACCCTAGAGACTTCGGGTTTTCGGCATTATGTTAAGGAAGGTCTAATCTCGGGAACGCACAAAAAAAATCCAGGAAAAGATTTACTATCTCTTAGTGTTGTGATCCCATGAGGTGAGAAAATTGCGCTAAAACACTCACCGGGTTTTTATTACTTGTTTTTAGTTTTAGTGTCAGTACTACATTAAACTACTAAATATAATGTTGAATATAATGTATAATAATGCATTGGGGGAATATTTGTGGGTCCTGATAATGCCAAATGCCTGATGTTACCAGTAAAAAGTGTTCTACATTATTATAAATATATCTAGTCAGTGACAGAGTGCAAGCATATTCATCTACAATAGTTCTGTATTTTCAGCTTCAGAATCATGCATATTTTTATTCTTTTGTCACCATTGTCCTGTGCATTAGGTTATCAGCACCAAGTCCAAGCCTGTTCATTTACACCCACAATGTAACACCAAATGTTGCATTTTAATCAAGTTAATTTTTTGTTAACCTTTTATCATGTCTTGGAGTATCGCAACTTTAGTATTGTGATATCGAATCGTGACATGAGTTTAAAAAAAAAAAATACAATATACTGTATGTTTGTGTACTAATAATCATTATTACAGAATATTACATTTAAAAAAATTTCTATAGCCTGTAGATCAGAGAAGATTAGTAATTTTCTGACCAAAACCGCAAAACAAAACAAAAAACTTAACAATATATTTATCACAAACCAATCTGGAAAAAAGATATAGAAGCAAAATGTTTTATACCTTAGTCCAGTATCACAGAAGTGACTACGTGATGCTCCTCCAGTCTTCAGAGCTCTGTCTAATTGTGTCATTTTGACACATGCTATTTATGATGACAAATCAGAAAAAAAAGAAACACATTTGTCATTTCACTGAAAGAGGTGAGGTTTTTTTTAAACATCACAGAATGCTTTTTCTGTACTTTGCAGACATCTCTAAATGCATGCACTTTGAACTAATATTAATTTTACTCAGTGCTTGAAACTACAAAATGGATTGTTGTTGAAAGTCAAAGAGGGAAGTTTCTTCTACAAACATCTTAATGAGAATTCGCTGTGAGAGTTAGGCTAGTTGACTTCAGTGATGCTGCCTGCACACACACACACACACACACACACACACACACACACACACACACACACACACACACACACACACACACACACACACACACACACACACACACACACACACACACCACACTTCAGCATTTTCAGAGAAAGGGAGTTTCCCCATAGCGTCAGTTGTGACACAATGTCTAGCTCCCTCTTTTCAGTGAACTATGGTCTCTTTGGCTGTGTCCCAATTCAAAGGCCGCGATGGTCAGACTGAGCGTTGTTAAATTTGACGGTCTAGCCTGTGTCACATCTCTGTGATGTTTTCAACTTGTGTTCCCTAGTCTTGTTCACTGTTTTGCAGTCCCTTGTTATGTTTAACGTTGATTAGTCTCCCCAGATGTTTCTTATACTGTAAGCCATGCCTCCTTGTGATCCTATTTAGCTTGTCTGTCTGTATATTTAAGCCCTGTGTTTAGTTCAGTCTTTGTCAGTTCTCATCGTTGCACTATGGTGGTTGTCCCGAGTCTGCGTTTGTATTTGTAAGTTTTGAGTTTATTTACATAAAGATCCTGCACTTGGATCCTGCCTCCTCCTGTGCTCCAAGTTCAACCAAAACGTAACACTTACAGAGGATTGTTCTTGTAGACTAGCAACTGTGACAGCTGCCATTGATAAGTGACAGTAACGTTTGTAATAGACTTTTTTGAAAGTTTTATTAAACTGTCTGAAAACAAAACAGTATGAAGAGCCAAACAAGCCACAATTCATTCTATACTCTCACACACAAACATTCTCCTTTCACATACATACATTTCTACCCTCACACACACACACACACACACACACACACACACACACACACACACACACACACACACACTTACATTCTCCTCTCTACTTATATTTTTGCTCTTATGTTCCCATATTTTATAACGCACACATTTTAAAATTTTACTCTTATATTCATATATTTTTAACGCACATTCACAGCCTACATTTTGTACTCGTGTATATTTTTACGCACACATTTATACATTTAATTCTTATGCAAATGTATTCAAAGTATACATTTAATATTATAAATAATAAATGAATGTAAGAAGAAAATGTATGTGTGTCTGAAAAAATGTGTGCATGTAAGAGAATAATATATGTATGTGTGAGAGAGAGTATAGTGGAAACAAATATTTGTTGTCTATAATCGGGGTCACCGGACTGCGGTCAAGCCAGCAGCGGTTTGAAAATACACGGTGAAGCCAGCTGCCAAAAAAAATGCGTGTTCGCCTATTACTATGATTACGGTAAATTCAGGAACAGCAGCGAGAAAACTTTTTATCTTACGGTACGGATCCACTTTTGACTGAAGCGTGGTGTCGCGACGCCTCCCCTCATTTGATTACCGCTATGGGCGTGGTTTTGAGCCAGCGGGGAATGTTGTGTTTTTATTTTACACAGTGCAAACTCATAAAACCCACCAGGGACTCCAACAACCTCTTCCACCCTCCTCAAGGCAGATTTACATTGCTCGTTGTCCCTATAGGACAACAAAGATGGGTCGTATAGATTTGGAAATGCTGTGACCGCCACAATTAATTTCTCCTCCATTTTCGCTACTCGGAACTAAAGTTTCCTGAGCATTTTTGTAGTAGGACGTATAGAACAAAGGACCCGCAAGAGACTTCCCCCAGTCTCCGTGCTCTACTTCTATTGGATAGTCGCGATGCGTTCAACGGATTAATTTGCATAAAGATGGGCATCAGCTAGCTTTTTGACGTGCAGCATTTTTTCAAATGCAGCGCCGCCTTCCCGGGATGCTTTGCAGGCACGCTAAAGTCGCTTAATGTCACCCAAAGGAATAAAGTGGAGTGCGGCACGATAGAAGTACTTTTCATCCAATCAGAGTCAGGCAATATAGACGGGTGTCCCACCCCTCCAGTGCAAATTAAGTATTTATTTGACATATTGACATTTATTTGACATGCTGTGAGATAATTGTTTTTTTATTTATGAACATACAGATATAATTACACTATAACAGAATAACAAAACAAAAAAACCTATCGACATATAGCTACAATGTCTGTTTCAATCAAGTACGTCATCACGCTTATAATCTGTATTAAAAAAAGTATTAGCTTGAGAACGTTGCATCAGAATGAGTAAAGACATCAGCCAAGCAAAGAAAAGGAAAAAAACATACTATTTTCATGAAGAATGGGAAAGTAAGTTTTTCTTTACAAATGTAGGCGAAAGATGTGTGTGCCTAATTTGCGGCGCTAGCATTGCTGTCGGTAAAAAGTGTAACATTGAGCGCCATTTCACTCAAGTTCACGGGAACTTTGCACGAGACTTTCTTGCGGGTAGCGGGCTGCGGACTGAAAAGGTAAAACAGCTGAAAGCAACACTACAAAAACAGCAATCTTTATTCACCAAACCGATAAAGAGAGTAAATGCTGTTACGGAGGCGTCATTTAAAGTGGCGCGCATCTTAACAAAACACAAGAAACCATTCACCGTTGGCGCCATGGTAAAGGACGCACAACTTTATTCAAGGACCACAAAAGCAAGGCTTCTATCGCTGATGTCCAGCTCAGTGCCAACACCGTGGCAAGGAGAGTTTCCTCTCTGGCTTCAGATGCGATCGGACAATTAGAACGGGACATGGAAAGGTGTACGTGGTTTTCACTTCAGTGCGACGAATCGGTGGACTTGAGTGATACAGCTCAGTTGGCTGTTTCCATTCGTATGTTTTTTGTTGATTTTTCCTCCAAAGAGGAGTTTTTGACATTGCTTCCTCTGAAAACTACGACCAGAGGAGTCGACATCTACGTTTTCAAGACGTACTGCGTGGAAAAACGCGTGCCCCTTTAAAAGCTGGTATCTATGACAACAGACGGAGCACTAGCCATGATAGGGCGCCACTCTGGATTTATTGCGCATTGCAAGAACGACACAGATTTTCTAAGGTTATGCGCTTTGATCATGTCATGACACCGGTTGTTAAGATTATCAACTCAATTCGCGCAAACAACAGAAATCCACAGAAGTCCAAACAACACAGATGCTTCAAAGTGTTTCTTGATGAACTTTCTGCAGAGTATGGTGATCTCTTATTTCACACAGAACAGAAGTCAGATGGTTGAGTAGGGGAAAGGTACTTCATCGCTTTATTTCCTTGTTGAGTGAAATTAAAGCTTTTATGCAAGCAAGGGGGGAAGACACCAACCTGTTGTCTGATGCTGGGTGGCTGCTTGATCTTGCATTCTTGGCTGATGTGACAGAGAAACTCAATCAGCTCAATCTTCAGTTACAAGGTAAAGACAAATCCTTTTAAAGGCTTTTAAAAGGCTTTTAAAGCAAAATTGTCATTTCACGTTCATCAACTGAAAAACAACAGATTGCACCACTTCCCTTCAGTGTTGAAGATGTTAGAAAGCCATGCAGATTCTACTGAAGTTTTTGATGTACACAAGTATTGTGACCTCCTGTCCAGGCTTGGGCAGGAATTTGAGGGACGGTTCAGTGATTTTGAAAAATTTGAGCCATGTGTGGCATTTATTGCCAATCCTTTTACGGAGATGGACATTGATAACATTTCAAAGCAGATAGCTGAACTCTTCAACGTCAGTGCTTTAGAGATGGAGATGGAAGTTATTAATCTCCAAAATAATATCCAGTTAAAATCTCAGCAACATTTACCACATTTCTGGAGTCTGGTCATAAGCAGTCCGCACTACATTTAGACATCCATATAAGGACTCCAATGTATTTACTGCTGCTCTATTTCTTGAATCCTCAACAAATCTTGAGACTGACAGAAATCCACATAGGGTTTGAATGTGATCACAGAGTTCTCAATGCAGCCTATCATGCACAAAAGAATCTGCTTCTCTTTGAAATTGGTCAGTACATTACAGCACATTATTAAAAATGTGTCTGATTTCATGTTCATTGCTACTTACTCCCCAAAGTAAAAACTGTACTTGAAAAGAAAAGTGGATTTCTTTGAATAGCATCATTGTAAAGTTGTGATGAAGAGCTGAGCAAGTCTAGCACGTATTTCCTGGTCTGAGTGTGACTTCTTGCTTAAAGAGGAAGTAATGGATACCAAAAAAAAAAGGAAATATGTGTGAAAGGAGAATGTATGTGTGTGAGAGAGCAGAAATGTACGTTAAAGGAGGATGTATGTGTGTGTGCAAATTAGAAATGTATGTATGTGAAAGGAGAATGTATGTGTGTGTGTGAGAGTAGAAATGTATGTATGTGAATAATAATAATACGTTTATTTAATATTGCGCCTTTCAGAAAACTCAAGGTCACTTTACAATAAAGTACAAATAAACATGACTTAGAAACAATACAAATAATTCTGGATTAAGTTCTGAATATTGGTTCTTATTTACTGATGAATTGGGTAAGCCATAGAAAAGAGAATTGCAGTAGTCAAGCCGTGAAGTGATGAAAGCGTGAACTAGGGTCTCAGCATCGCTGATATTCACATATGGACGTAAGCGTGCGATATTACGAAGGTGAAAGAAGGCAGACTTAGTGAGCGAGGAGATGTGTGGAAGGAAGGAAAGAGAGGAATCAAAGATTATACCAAGGTTTTTTGACAGTGATGGAAGGTTGAACCAAAACTCCAACAATATTAACATTGTCAACACAGAAACGGGATGTAATTTGAGGTGAACCAATAAGAAGTAGATCTGTTTTATCAGTGTTGAGTTTGAGAAAATTACTGGTCATCCATAGCCTGGCAAGCCAGACCTACATCAAGATGTTGGGTCTGGCAACTCACCATAGACACGGCTCAATCCGAGGGGCGGGATAAACGGCTGTCTTTCAGATTCCCTCTGCACGCAATAGGACAGCGCTTCAACCAACCAGAGCGTTTTCCCAACAGCAGAGCTAGTTGATAGATTCAACTTTTGCCATATCTGGCCGGCAAAACTACGAACACATCTTCCTTTTTTTAAGAATGACTTAAGTGCTGTTCTATGCTCTTTTCTCAAAGAAAAACTTAACTCCAAGTCCTCCAGAGTCGCGGACAAAGCCGATTCGAAAGACTGTTCTCCAGCAGCAGCCGCCATTCTTTGTTTTCAAGTGGCAGGTAAACGTCACAACTCTGTTGTCATTATGTTAAGCCCGCCACGCCTACTCTATACAAGACGTGATTGGCCTGACCCAATTTAGGTTTTTGCAGCTCGAAAGTCAATGGAGAGTTTCTAGACTACCCTGGCTGCAAAATACATTTTGCTGCCGCTAGGGTGCGTCTAGATTTCTAGGCTAGGTCATCCAAGCATTTATATCATCAATACAAGCTGATATGGAATTAGTGGGGAAAGGAGCATTGCGTTGAGAATGGATGTATAGTTGGGTGTCATCTGCGTAGCAATGGAAGTTAAAGCCATGATGTTACCTAATGGGAGCATGTAGATGATGAAGAGCAGAGGCCCAAGGACAGAGCCCTGGGGAACACCGTGTGGGACAGAGGCAGTAGTGGACTTAGCCTGGCGGATAGAGATGTAATGTTGGCAACCAGACAGGTAGGAGGTGATCCAGGATAGGGCAGTTCCAGAAATACCAATAGTCGTGAGATGAGAATACTGTGAGAGATTGTGTCGAATGCAGAGGAAATATCTAGAAGAATTAGAATACTGGTGGAGCCGGAGTCAGTGGCCTTAAGGAGATCATTGACAACCCTAAGAAGTGCTGTCTCAGTGCTGGGGAGGGTGCGAAAACCGGATTGAAATCATTCATAAGGGTTGTTAGATGACAAATGTGTTTGAAGTTGAGCAGTGATGATTATGTGATAATAAATTACATGAATTATTAGCCATTATAAAGAGAACAGATAAAATATATATAAAAAAAAAGATTCAATAAATTATTAGAAATCAAACTACCTTCACACGCTCTATAACTCCGAACAGGGACAGGAAGTGACATCACAGGAAGAGATTTGTGTTGGTCTATCTAAAGAGATGGCAAAGTTAAAAACAAGTGTAGGATTGAAAATAAGCCAAGATATTTTAAATGAACAAAGATATTTGTTTTACTGTTTCCACCCCCTCTTTCTACCACAAGGACCATTTGGAGTTCCTAAAGGCACAGAGGTTTCTGATAGTGATCTAGGCCTGTAGGCCCATATGTTTGTACTTTGGGGGTCGATGAATTGTCACACCTTTAGTACGGTGGGGGAGGTGTAATTATCTGATTGGTCAGTTTAAATGTCTCACATTTGGGTTTTAGTCACATGGTCAGGAAAAGGATAAAAGAAGATTGAAATTGTTGCTCTGTCTCTTTTATGCTCTGGCTCTCTTCTTCTCTGGGTCCCTTTCTTGGGGCTCTCTCTCTTTACCTCCTCCTTCCTCTTACTCTCTTTCTCTCTCTCTCTCTCTCTCTCTCTCTCTCTCTCTCTCTCTCTCTCTCTCTCTCTCTCTCTCTCTCTCTCTCTCTCTCTCTCTCTCTCTCTTTACCTCCTCCTTCCTCTTACTCTCTCTCTCTCTCTCTTTACCTCCTCCTTCCTCTTACTCTCTCTCTCTCTCTCTCGCTCTTTACCTCCTCCTTCCTCTTACACTCTCTCAGGCAACATTTTTAATATATGCTGGGTACAATTATTAATACAAGTTATCATCATCTCACGCCCGTTTCACACATACTCCGTGTGCAGTGCGTATGCGGTGCAGGAGCAGTACGCGCAAATGCTTTCACATACTGTATGCTGCATTTGCAGTGCATAACTGATCCGCGGCTGTACCACAAACACATACTTAGTATTTTTATTTCAAATCCAGAAGTTATGCAGAAAAAAAGTTGTCAGCATTGCGATTTTCTTGTACACATATACACTCTTTAATGGACGAACGCACGTTTAAACACAATTTAAACAACGTAGGCCTATATTCCATGCATTACTTATACTAAGTTGCTCAAGAAAGTGGTCAAATATTTAACCATGTACTTATATTAAAATCGCAAACATTTTAAATTAAAACTTAAAATTGACAAAAACAGCCGACTCTCAAGAACTTGTTTTTCCACCTCCACGAATGAGACGAGTGCTGTTCATTATGTCGCATTGTTGAGGTAAATTGACGTTTTCCTTGCTTTACCCCGGTCTTAAAGTAAAAAGATGACTGTGAAAAAAGTAGTATTTAATTAAATACATGTGTGGTGAGATTACTACATTTTATTTAATTAAACACATTTATGGTGAAATGACTACATTTTCAGGTCAATCTGTGTTCATTTTGACCACGAAACATGCGCTGTCACTTTAATTCAGCGTTTGCAGCACAGCAAAAATAGACTCGGTGCGGAAGCGATCTCTGCACTGCTGTATACGCACCGCATCTGGAACGGATCGCCGGTGTGGTGATTAATCCGGTCACTTCGGTGTGATGAGTCCGGGCTTAGGACCCCAGTAGTATGCCTGATCTAAAACATAGCTAGCATTCTGTCATTTATTTAAATGTCTAAACTGTTAATAATAAAAATAGTAATATACACAAATAAACATTATTTTATGGCTCTTTTAATAAATAAAAGTGTACTTGTAACATATTGCGCTGATTATTACGATAAAAAATAATGACATAATTATAATTGCATTACGAATTGCTGTGAATACGGTAAGTCAGTATCAGTGCAGTATAAGCTCACGTAGAGCTCATAGCACGATCATCGGATAACGTTAGCTGTATGCTATGCTATTATCTAAGCTAACTAAAAAACACTAACAACGAGAAATGTTTAATTTCACAATCTATAGCTTCGGTTAAATACTAGTATATGAAACGTATAATTTAAAATACATTAAATACATTAATGACTTGTTATAACATAGTACAAACGTATTCTATAATAAAATGATTTTGTATGATTTGTAACCAGGCTCTAAAGCGATTACCCATAAAACGTGCTTTGAACCAATCAGATTGCTTGGGTCCTAAGCCCGGACTCATCACACCAAAGTGACCGGATGATTCACCACACCGGACCCCATCCGCGTGCAGTGTGAAAGCTCTGACCTGTTAACATGAGTACGGAAAAAAATACGCACCGCATACGCACCGCATACGCTCCGCATACGCACTGCAAACGGAGTATGTGTGAAACGGGCGTCATACATCTATTTTGTAACTATTTAAGTAACCATAACCATATTTTGTCATTAAACCTTTTCAATTACAACTAATGTGCTAACTAGTTTTGATTTTGTATTGACTTTGAAGTGCTACCTATTGCAATACAATATTGTCACTCTATAGCAACGCTCTCCCATATATTAAGCGATTGTAACTGCGCTTATTTCCGTTGTTGGTATAAGTGGCAGTGGGTGGAATAGACAAGAATTGTGCAGTTTTCTACCATCTTGCTAATAACGTTTCTTTAGTCATTCGGCAGTCTTGCAGCTTGAACCACTGCAGGAATCCACCCTTACACAAGCAATTCATATTTGAGTGTTGCGTAGAAAATAAATAAACAGTATTAATTCGCAATGAGTTAATGGTTCAGAATGGAGGAATAAAGAACAGAAGCATAATCACAAATTTTATTGAAAAATTTGTAACAAATAGCTTTTTTTACATAGTTGTGTCAAAATATCTTTGTTTAATTGACGTTTATATCATTGCTGTAAGTAAATATTGCATATTAGTTCAAATGTTAGATTTTGGACTAATTTGTTCACAAACTGCTCAAGCTTTTTATTTCATTGCGAATAAAATTGCGCTGCTGAGAAGAATTAAGTAAAATATTGGTGCAATCATGCTTGATTTTCTCTTCTGAAAACCATTTTTAAGCTGCTCCTCTTCTGTCCATCCATAAAGCACAGGGTCACGGTGGCGTAATAGAATGACATGAATTGAAGATGCATATGCAGGCAAAGCACATCAACCAATGCAAAACCTGGCTTGATATGTTAGCGGATGCTGTCATCAGAGCTCTGGGTTCTCTCATCTGATTTCCCACGATTGAATAAAGGGCAGCAGAGAGTCGAGCGGCAGCAGGGAGGGAGAAGCCGCCTCACCAGCTCCTGAAATATCTTCTTGAAAGTCTCTCTGAGTGCTGAAGAAGAGAAGTAGAATATGAAAGGGTCGAGACATGCATTCAGCGTGCTGGTGAGGAGAGCATAATGTCTCCATTTACTGCTATAGCCTCTGACAAATCCCTCCACATGTGAGATGTTGAAGGGCATGAAACAGATGACGAAGACCAGAAGCGTTCCCAACGCCATCCCGATGGCTCTATACCGCTTCTTGGCGTGAACTTTACATAGACGGGACAGTATGCAGATGCACTTGATGTAACAGAAGCAGCAGATGAGGAAAGGAATGAGGAAGAAAACAAAAAAAAGCTCCAGGCGAACCGGCAGGAGTATCTTGAGCTGTTCGGCGCTGAAATCTTCATAACAGGTGTTACGCTTGGATGGATCAGTGAAGTTGGAGTTCAAATAGTGTTGGTATTGCACGATGTACACGACGCTACAGTGCGCCATGGAAACCACCCAGAATATGACGCTGGCTATCACTGCATTTCGAGGGTTGCGTTTCAGCTTGTATTTAACGGGGAAAGCTACACCCAGGTATCGCTCCACGCTGATGGCCATCAGGTGTAAGGTGCTGTTGGCGATGATGGAGTAGAAGACGAATCCCGATAGCGGACAGAGGAAGTACGGCATCGTCCATTTCATGTTGGCCGCCTCCACCATGCGAAACGGCAGAAAAAAGAGGAAGATCAGGTCAGAGATGGTTAAACTGAGTAACAGCACATCCATCGGGGTGGAGCGCTGCCGCACCTTCTGGAAGAAGGCGTAAAGAGCCAAGATGTTGGCGGGAAGGCCTATGATCAACGTGAATCCGTAGACACCTAACACCAGGTTACTGAGACCCACCGTCCACGTCCCATTGTAACTCATTGTCACTGTAGATGCAAAGTATGCAAACCTGTACGAGAAAAAAAAAAGATTTAATTTAACATTAGCATTTTAATCTTGTTTCATATTTTTGACTTCAAGCCAGAGCAATACATACGCACAATGCAGAAATCAAATTGGCTCACGGTTAAACACTTAACCGATGTAATGTTAAGATTCTCACCCTTGGCTCTATATAAAAACAACAACATCCTTTAGATGTTGATAATCGTTTGCACCTTGGTTCTTATTTCCTTTATGAAAATTTCACCAACGAACAGCTCAAGATCCTCCTACCGGTTCGTCTGGAGCTTTTTTTTGTTTTCTTCCTCATTCCTTTCCTCATCTGCTGCTTCTGTTACATCAAGTGCATCTGCATACTATCCCGTCTATGTAAAGTTCACGCCAAGAAGCGGTATAGAGCCATCGGAACAGTGGCGGCTGCTGGTCTTTCAAAGAGGGGAAGCTCATTTTCGGCCTACATCATAAAAATTATTCATTTATACGTAAATTCTACGTTCCTTTTCAAGAAAATGCTCTGTGAAAAATCAATGTAATAATATAATAAAAGTATAAATAATAATATAATAAAGTATAATAATAATGCTAGCCTACTAATAATAAGATATTTTTAAAATTATTTTTTAATTATTACTAATAATAATAATATAAAAAATACAATAAGTAATAATATAATAAAGGTATAAATGTATAATTGTGTGAAATGTATTATAAAAAAATATGTGTATTCATATTAAACCCTTTTAAACGTAAATTTAAAATATTCTGGCTGACCCCTGTGAGTTTCCATGGTGACGCGTCATTGCTTGTCACCTGACAAATCTGCTTTTATTTAATTTTTTTATTCAAAATATTCACAAATTTATAAAGTTATAAAAAAATAAATTAATAAAGTTAGCTATGGCATGAAATATTTGATTTTCCGATTGTCAAATATATGCAAGTGGAAGTGTTATGTTGTTTAAACACCTTTAAAACGATTGCGTTAGTTTGTGCCACTGTTCAGAGAATCGGATCTGTTGGATTTAACCGAAATACATGAAAGTAAGTGGCCGGTGAACTGGGAGAAGAATATAGTTAGCTTAAAATTAAAGTTACTTACACAACACAATGCTTACACAATCTGATGAATAAATTGAGTTTGCCGTTGCCCATCACTGCGGATTACTGGAGCTCATTAAACACACCATTATTGAAAATTGGCTAGCAATTTCGACAAGCAAATACCAAGAAATAGGTTGCAGCAGTTTGTCTTTGAAAAATCCGCGATGGGACTGAGCTTGAACAGCTTCAACATCAGCGACTTTTTATTGTATGAAATCGCTGTCAATCAAAAGGAGACACAGCCTTTCGACAGACCCTCCAATCATCACGCGGAAGCCCGGAGTCCAGGCCAGCCCACTCCCCGTTCACCCCCAGAGAAGCTGAGCTTCCATGGGCGGGACATAATCGCAGCATTTATCCAATCACCGTCTAGTTTCGAAGCGCTGAAAAAAACTGTTTGAAGCAGCCCCATAGAAGTCAATGGAAGCTGGGCTTCAACAGGAAAATGCACTGGCTGTGACGCTACGGGAATGTATGAGAAGGAAATCGAGTCAGCAGACCTGCTGTATGTAACTGATTCTGAACGAGCTCGTCTTTGAGACGAACGTTTTCTAACGCATTTTAGTCAATAAAATGTTAATACAATAGTACATATTTGACCGTTAATTTTTTTGACATTATAGGGGAAGCCGAGCATCCCTTGCAGTCTTAAACAAATCGCCACTGCATCGGAACCATAGGAACCTATTTCCGGGAGTGTGATTTTTCGTTCTCGAGCCACCAGGCACCGTTTTGTGCGGATGGGCGGCCGGAGCGCGTTGAGAGTTTTCTGTTAGAACGGTGTTGTGTTAGCGGCCCCTAAGTTAATAACTAATGATCTCCGCAACGGAAGTGAATCAATCAAAACTAACTTTAGCTGGACAATAACTTTATCCTAGAGCTGCTGTAAAGCCACAACACTCTCTGTTACTGTAATTTCCTATTATCACTGTAAAGCTGTTATGGTGATGCAAGGATGGACCCAATTGCAGACGGTTTGCAGGAAACAAGGTTTATTCTTTACAAATAACAGGGAAAACAAAACCCACGAGGGGGCAAAACAAGACAGGATAGACTAACAAGACTAGACTAAGACTGACAGAAAACAGAACAATAAACTAACAGCTAAGACAGGATCAAACACTTCACAAGACTTCTCAACAGGTTACTCACGAGTGAATCTTCACATAAAGATTGGCAATGAACCGGCACAGGACAGCAAACACAAGGGGATTAAATAGGGAGCAAACTAATCAGGAACACAGGTGATAATGGGTAAAGCAATCAAGACAAAACGAGGATAACAAGGGGGCGGGGCAGAGAACGAGACAACACAAGCACATGGCCCAAACAAATGGCCATGTGCTTGTACACAAAACATGGGTCTGTCATGATCCTGCCTCAAAACAAGAAAGATCTAGGACATGAAGGCAGAATCATGACAGAACCCTCCCCCCAAGGAGCGGCTTCCAGACGCTCCCTAGAGGGAACATGAAACACGGGACAAGACCGACTGAGACATAGACACAAACCAACAATACATGACAAAAACTAATAAAGGCAGACATGAATACACAATCACAGGATTGGGGTGACATAATAAAAATAAAAAACAAGGAAGAGGAGGCGGAGACAACACAGAGTTCATAGGGGAATGTCCAGGGTGGATGGGAGGACTGGGGGGAAACACAAAGTCCTTAGGGGGCAGTCCAGGGTGGATGGGTGGACTAGGGGTCTTGGGTGGACAGGACGAGGGCTGACGGCGAGGGGTCCGGGCAGACATGGATGGGGACACACGAGGGACAGTCTTGGGGGAAACAGTCCGGGGTGAAGTGGTGACAGAGGGAACAGCTACAGCCGGCAGCGGAGCGAAGACAATGGGTGAGGCAGGTGGTAAGGGAGTGGAGAAAGATGTAGACTGTGATGCTGGGACAGGGCTGGACACAAAATTAGGGACAGGGCTGAACACAGACATCCTCCTGTCAGCTGGGACAGGACTGGACACATCTGCTGGGACAGGGCTGGACACATTAGCTGGGACAGGGCTGGACACATTAGCTGGACACATCAGCTGGGACAGGGCTGGACACATCAGCTGGGACAGGGCTGGACACATCAGCTGGGACAGGGCTGGACACATCAGCTGGGACAGGGCTGGACACATCAGCTGGGACAGGGCTGGACACATCAGCTGGGACAGGGCTGGACACATCAGCTGGGACAGAGCTGGGACAGGGCTGGACACATCAGCTGGGACAGGGCTGGACACATCAGCTGGGACAGGGCTGGACACATCAGCTGGGACAGGGCTGGACACATCAGCTGGGACAGGGCTGGACACATCAGCTGGGACAGGGCTGGACACATCAGCTGGGACAGGGCTGGACACATCAGCTGGGACAGGGCTGGACACATCAGCTGGGACAGGGCTGGACACATCAGCTGGGACAGGGCTGGACACATCAGCTGGGACAGGGCTGGACACATCAGCTGGGACAGGACTGGACACATCAGCTGGGACAGGCATCTCCAGAATCTTGGCTAGACTGGACAGATACTCGGACAAGGCTCTTGCAGCGATGACAATCGGCATCTCGTGGCTCGCCGAAACCGACCGCAAAACAGCCTTAGCAGCTGAATCGGCCGCTGCTCGCTCTGCAGCCCTCATGAGAGAAGCTGCAGGAGCGGGCTCTGGAACAGCGCTTGCAGGAGCGGGCTCTGGAACAGCGCTTGCAGGAGCGGGCTCTGGAACAGCGCTTGCAGGAGCGGGCTCTGGAACAGCGCTTGCAGGAGCGGGCTCTGGAACAGCGCTTGCAGGAGCGGGCTCTGGAACAGCGCTTGCAGGAGCGGGCTCTGGAACAGCGCTTGCAGGAGCGGGCTCTGGAACAGCGCTTGCAGGAGCGGGCTCTGGAACAGCGCTTGCAGGAGCGGGCTCTGGAACAGCGCTTGCAGGAGCGGGCTCTGGAACAGCGCTTGCAGGAGCGGGCTCTGGAACAGCGCTTGCAGGAGCGGGCTCTGGAACAGCGCTTGCAGGAGCGGGCTCTGGAACAGCGCTTGCAGGAGCGGGCTCTGGAACAGCGCTTGCAGGAGCGGGCTCTGGAACAGCGCTTGCAGGAGCGGGCTCTGGAACAGCGCTTGCAGGAGCGGGCTCTGGAACAGCGCTTGCAGGAGCGGGCTCTGGAACAGCGCTTGCAGGAGCGGGCTCTGGAACAGCGCTTGCAGGAGCGGGCTCTGGAACAGCGCTTGCAGGAGCGGGCTCTGGAACAGCGCTTGCAGGAGCGGGCTCTGGAACAGCGCTTGCAGGAGCGGGCTCTGGAACAGCGCTTGCAGGAGCGGGCTCTGGAACAGCGCTTGCAGGAGCGGGCTCTGGAACAGCGCTTGCAGGAGCGGGCTCTGGAACAGCGCTTGCAGGAGCGGGCTCTGGAACAGCGCTTGCAGGAGCGGGCTCTGGAACAGCGCTTGCAGGAGCGGGCTCTGGAACAGCGCTTGCAGGAGCGGGCTCTGGAACAGCGCTTGCAGGAGCGGGCTCTGGAACAGCGCTTGCAGGAGCGGGCTCTGGAACAGCGCTTGCAGGAGCGGGCTCTGGAACAGCGCTTGCAGGAGCGGGCTCTGGAACAGCGCTTGCAGGAGCGGGCTCTGGAACAGCGCTTGCAGGAGCGGGCTCTGGAACAGCGCTTGCAGGAGCGGGCTCTGGAACAGCGCTTGCAGGAGCGGGCTCTGGAACAGCGCTTGCAGGAGCGGGCTCTGGAACAGCGCTTGCAGGAGCGGGCTCTGGAACAGCGCTTGCAGGAGCGGGCTCTGGAACAGCGCTTGCAGGAGCGGGCTCTGGAACAGCGCTTGCAGGAGCGGGCTCTGGAACAGCGCTTGCAGGAGCGGGCTCTGGAACCGCGCTTGCAGGAGCGGGCTCTGGAACCGCGCTTGCAGGAGCGGGCTCTGGAACCGCGCTTGCAGGAGCGGGCTCTGGAACCGCGCTTGCAGGAGCGGGCTCTGGAACCGCGCTTGCAGGAGCGGGCTCTGGAACCGCGCTTGCAGGAGCGGGCTCTGGAACCGCGCTTGCAGGAGCGGGCTCTGGAACCGCGCTTGCAGGAGCGGGCTCTGGAACCGCGCTTGCAGGAGCGGGCTCTGGAACCGCGCTTGCAGGAGCGGGCTCTGGAACCGCGCTTGCAGGAGCGGGCTCTGGAACCGCGCTTGCAGGAGCGGGCTCTGGAACCGCGCTTGCAGGAGCGGGCTCTGGAACCGCGCTTGCAGGAGCGGGCTCTGGAACCGCGCTTGCAGGAGCGGGCTCTGGAACCGCGCTTGCAGGAGCGGGCTCTGGAACAGCGCTAGGGACAGCCTGAGATGAAGAGCGAGAGGCTCCCTTTCTCCTCTTCTTTCTCCTTGGTCGCGAAGCGGAATCCGTAGCCGGACTAGCGACCAGTTGGAGATGTTCAGCAGGGATCGTAACTGGAGCTGGGAGGGCGTTCTCGGGCAACGCTGACTCTGTAGAAGATGACTCCGAAGGAGAATCCCATGAAGTTCGCCTCCCTCGTTTGCCACGGAGATCAGCAGGTGTGGGTAAAACCTCGGGAGACGAAACAGTACCAGCCTGAACACCCTGGGCAACAACAGCCAGGACACGACCCTCCGGGATCACAGGCAGCGAGACGGATGGAGAGAAGACAGAGCCCCGCAACTCCCTTCGTGACAGGCCGTCCACCATGTCAGAAAACGGGCGATCTATCAACCTCTCCCGTTCAGCCAGAGGAGGAGGAGCGTTGAGACCCGCTATGAAGTAGCGGTTGAGAAGGATATCAGGGAGGAAGAGCCGCTTCTCATTCGCGACCCGGGCATACTCCCTTATCGAAAGCTCTCCCTGGGAGGGGATCGGGAGTTTGCCCCTCTTCGAGTCGGCGATGGTCTTGTGCCACCACTCCTTAAGAAGGTCCGACTGAGACTCGACGGGCGAGGACCTTCTGTCTGCTGGGTTCGAAGATGGCCGGTTCATTCTGTTATGGTGATGCAAGGATGAACCCAATTGCAGACGGTTTGCAGGAAACAAGGTTTATTCTTTACAAATAACAGGGAAAACAAAACCCACGAGGGGGCAAAACAAGACAGGATAGACTAACAAGACTAGACTAAGACTGACAGAAAACAGAACAATAAACTAACAGCTAAGACAGGATCAAACACTTCACAAGACTTCTCAACAGGTTACTCACGAGTGAATCTTCACATAAAGATTGGCAATGAACCGGCACAGGACAGCAAACACAAGGGGATTAAATAGGGAGCAAACTAATCAGGAACACAGGTGATAATGGGTAAAGCAATCAAGACAAAATGAGGATAACAAGGGGGCGGGGCAGAGAACGAGACAACACAAGCACATGGCCCAAACAAATGGCCATGTGCTTGTACACAAAACATGGGTCTGTCATGATCCTGCCTCAAAACAAGAAAGATCTAGGACATGAAGGCAGAATCATGACAAAAGCTGCTTTGGAACAATTCATATTGTTAAAAGCGCTATATAAATGAACGTGACTTGACTTGACTCATTAGCATTTAAAGCTACAGACACAGAAATGGCACGTCCTAAGGAAAGCTCATTGTGGGACTGGCTCATAGTGGCTGTAATTCTGCACCAAGGCTGAATTTCGGGAAAGAGACTTCAGATATAGTATTAGGGGACCACTTTTTTAAAAAGGTTTAAAGGGAGGCGTGACGAAAAAAGTTTGAGAACCACTGGCTTAAAGTCCTATTCTCAAAGTGTGGAGGCTCCCTCTAGTGGTACTCAGCGGAATCACTGAATTTCGCTCTTACTGTGCGTTCACACCAAACGCGAATAGTGCGTCAAATTCGCGTCTACCGCGTCTAGTTGGACGCTTGAACATTTTGAATCCATTCGCGTGTCCAGAGCGAAATTGACGTGCATCTGAGGCGAAATCCGGTTGTCTGTTTGCAAGATGGCTGATGTTGATCGAGCATTCATCGAGAGAGTTACCGCATCAGAGCGGGGATCACCCTTCAGGACACCAACTACAGGCGCTCTATCCCAGCTGCAGAGCGCCTGTCCATCTGTCTTCAGTTAGAAAATGTATATGAATTTTTAAATACAGTATATTAAATATTTAAAAACTATCAATGTTTTTCAAACTGTGGTATGGATACCACTGTTGGTGCTCTTTCTAGTGATACTCAGTTAACCGCTATATTGAATTATATTCTGATATATTGCTATACTCCATTTTGAATGAGTGACTCCGGGCGGGAGTTTATCCCGTCACTTTACCATGTGACAGCAGCAAGCAGGCTCCTGATTGGTTAACGCGGCGCGAACAGATGCCAAAGTTCAGATTTTTCAACCTGGGCGTCAGACGAGAATTCGCGTCAAACGCGTGAATGCTCAAAAAGCACCAAATAAAATAATTTGCGCGTATCGCACCAGATTCAGTTTGCCTCATTCGCGCCGCAGGACCTCCAGACGAGCGTAAACGCTTCGTTACATCATGTGGCTGCGGTGTGTCATGTGACAAGCAATGGCGCGTCACCATGGAAACAATAAAGTGATAAATAATGGTTGCCAGAATATTTTAAACTAACGTGTGAAAAGGTTAAATATAAATACACAGCCTGTGTTAATTTTTTTATTAAGTACAATACTTTTTTTTTTACTTAAAATTTAAGTACAAAACAGTTTTTTGTTGTTTTTTTTTTTTTTTACTTTTAAAGGTGCACTGTGTAATTTTTAGCGCCACCTGGTGGTGAGGTTGCGAATTGCAACCAACAGAAGTTACGGTGGCCGACAGGAAAAGATGTCATCGTCTGAGACAGCAGAGAGTAGCCAATTAAGCAATGAAGTTTTCTTTACAAAGATAAATTAAGAAATTAGGTTTACTTAATTATTCAGTAAAACAATATGTTATTGTGAATATTATTGTTACTTGTTCATCATTGAGTCAGTGTTTTAGCTAGCTTCTTTGCACGAAGAACAACATAGTGAGGAAACGCGTTTGTCTGTTTAGGGCCACTGTAGAAACATGGTGGCATATTTCAATGTAAGGGGACGCGATAGAAATGGCTCATTCTAAGGTAATAAAAACATAACGGTTCATTAAGTAAGGTCTTTATACATCACTGAAAACAGTTATGTATATGATATTGCACTTCTGTCAACAGATCCTCCTAAATATTACACAATGCACCTTAAAGTACAATACATTTTCATTTAATCTTTATTTAAGTTTCTTATTTACCTGTATGTAAGCAGCACAGTGCAGTGTTAATGTTCAAACTGTGCTTTTACAATGTTTAAAGTGGTGGCTGACAATAATAAATATTCTTATTAGAAATAAAACTGCCTCGTTTTTTAGCTGTGCATAGCTGTAGCTGAATAGTTAGACCTATGTGCTACTGTATTTTAATATTGGTCATTATGGTGGTACTTGGAGAGCCAAATATTTTCTGAGGTGGTATTTGGTGTAAAAAGTTGGTGAACCACTGCTCTATAGTTTTCTTCATCAACAGCCGCTACACTGCTGGTGAGGTCGACTAACAGATGGAGATTATCAATTGGCAGTCTAATGATATTCCTGCTGTTCCCGGATGTCAAATGTTGAATTTACTGTCGAATTTGAACCACTGAATTTGTGGAAGCGAATTAAAGCGAAATAAAATGGACCGAAAATTGCCTGTCGAATATTATAGGTTGTATTTTTAAACAGAATGAGTATTTTGGAAGTGAAATCTGAAAGGTGAATATGGATAATTGATTTTTTAATAATGAAAACGTGTGTGAAATGTTTTGAATTGAAATTAAGAATTCCAGCCCATAAAAAATGCAAGCCCTTAAAAATACAATGCATTAAAATGCAAGCAGGGTTAATGCAATGCATATTTTGCATGGTGACAGAGCAAGCAAAGGTTTTGCATTGTTTTAACCCCTGTTTCATTGCATTTAGTATCAGTAAAATATTGCTTTACAAGGAGTTATTCTCATTAATGTAATTTACCACACATGAGAATAACTTATTAATGGCAATAAAAACAGTTCAACACAGATCGGACTGACTAAACTAAACACCTGTGCTAAATATGCATCTACAGTGTGCTTGCAATAATAATATGCAGTATATTAAGGATATTATCAAATAAATTCTTAATATATAACAAAGCATTTCAGGAAAGGCATTTACACATATCACACATTCAGATGCTACTGTGAAAAAAATAATTCCGCAATGCACATGCAGAGATCAAAACGCATGATTAGGTGATGCATTTTCACACCTGGGTATTCAGAGTATCTACACAGCAACTTATAAAGTACAAGCTACCAACAACATATTATTACTTAAAATACATTTCCTAGAACACTTCCAGACTGGTCAACAGTAGATTTTACAGCATATGATCTATAAATCAATGTTTTAATTTTTTTAGTTTGCATTACCAGTCAAAGATGGAAAACTTGTTAAAGGGGAATACCAGACTGTGCAATGGAAAATATAAGTGAAGTGACATTTATGTCAGTTAAAATATAAACATTATTAGAAAATTAACCAGCACTAACATTTACAAGTCAGAAACAAATACATGTATTCCATATTTAGCAACATCTATGTGTCAGAACAATTTACATTTTAGATATGCAAGTGTAAAATTAAAATTTAAAGAAATATTTCCTTCTCACCAGCAATAAAAATAAGCCCTTAAAATGCTTTTATCATTTCATGTGTATACTGTAAATATCACACAACACATATTATCAGGTATTTAGGGAAACTATATTTCTATATGTGATTTTCTTTACTGAGTTTATGTAATAATAAATCATTTTAATGAAATACGACATATGTTTGTGTATATATAGTATTGCATTCTAATAATCCTCATTACAGAAAATTACATTTAGAAATATGGGTTCCACATGCAGTCATTGTGATTGTCATTTCCTGACCAAAACTGCAAAAACAAATTACCTGATCTTCAAAAGAATCATCACAAATCAATCTAGATATATATATATATATATATATATATATATATATATATATATATATATATATATATACAGTATATATTGTATATAGAAGCAAAATATTTTATACCTTTCTAAATCTGTCCAGTATCACAGAAGTGACAATGTGATGCTCCTCCAGTCTTTAGAGCTATTTCTCATTATGTCATTTTGACACATGCATATATCTATGATGACAAAACAGGAAAGAAGCAACACATTTTTTCATTTCACTGAAAGAGGCAAGTCTTTTTCAAACATCAGCCTCAGAATGCTTTTTCTGTACATTGCAGATATTTATAAATGCATGCACTTTGAAATAATATTAATTTTAATATTAATATTAATTTTAAGTCAGAGGGAAGTGTCTTCTTCTACGAACATCTTAATGAGAATTCGCACACACGCATGCACACAAAGTGCTACAAATAAAAGAACGTGAGATTGAATGAGTACAATTAAAATTGATTCGTGAGTATTACTGAAAAAACTTGAAAGAACAAAGCGAATAAAATTGGGAGAATTTATTTGTAACAACTTCCTGAGTGCATTAAAGTACATGAAACATCTGATCAAACATTTGCTTTTCATCATGTTTTTTGTTAGGCCCGTCAACAACCTATTTTACTTAAACTCATTAGCATTTTCCACATCATTAACAAAGAAATTAAAGAGCTTAATTAATTACACGTCCGTTAGGTCGGTCTCCTTCATACTCAAATGCGCAATCCATCCACAAAAGCAGCGTAGCAGATCGCAGTAATTGAGCGGCCTTACAAGAAGCATCTGTGAGCAGAAAGCTGAATAAATAGATGCGAGAGGACAAATAGTGGCAGTCCATTATTTATCATTTAGTAGTTCAGCTCTGCCAGCCATCCTAATTCATTCGGATTTTGTTCGAGTCTTCCTGTCTGTGGAAAAACACTATATTGTGTTTTATTTTCAGACACTTCAAATCCCATAGCAGCATTGTTCCGATGGATAAAATTCACACTGTGTCCTATTCAACAGCCATGGCTTTCACATGCCTACGTGACAGTTGTGTGGGAGAAACAAAAAGATCAGTCTTTTTTATCAATAATGTGGTCGCTCTGACAAAATACAAAAGATTTGTATGGCACAGTAAGCGGAGGGCCAGAGGAATGGCTGAGCATTTGTTTCTTTCCACCAGAGAGACATTGTGCTTTGTAAGAAAGTTTTTTGCAGTGCAAATAGTGTCGATCTAGATGAGCACTGCATTTTCTCAGCGTCTGGGTCTGCCTCTGTGGACCTGCGGGAGAGAAGGAGGAGAAAAGAAAGAACAAAATGCTTCATTTGATATATATATCACGTCTAAAGGCCCTTTCACATCACCCGAGTCAGCGTTGCCCAATGAACTGAACTCAGCATGAGCTACAGTGTTACTTAGGTTTAAAGTTCAATTCAACCATTTGCCTCTAATGATTAGTAGACAATTTGCATGATTTATTAAAAGTCTGCCTGTGCTATGACAAGTCCAACTTTGCACACAAGTTAATAATCATTTAGAGTAGAAGACACCCAATAATTTAAAAGTCAAACTTTATGAAGAGATCTTGAACGCGTCATAATGTACCAGGAAGGTCTCATTGGTAAACATTAGTTAACATGAGCTGACAATTAATCTAAGTTAATGTTAATTTCAACATTAAATACAATAACATTAGTTAATGCACTGTGAACTAACAAGAACAAACAATGAACAACTATTTTTATCAACTAATATTAATAAATGCTGTTAGGTCATTTTAGCTAATGCATAACTTAACGTTAACCATTGAGAAGTGTAAAGTGTTAGCACTTATTTAAATCATGCTGTAAAACTTAGTGAACCCAAGTATTTTATTTTTTGTTTCTAAAATGTGTCAAAACAATCACCGCCTGGCGCGGATTAATACACAGGCTTGCGTAGGCTGCAGCCTAGGGGCCCCACGTGTGCAGGGGCCTCGGATTGGCCAGACAATTTTTTATTATTATTTTGAATTTACTTAAGCGCAAAGGCACGGCACCAGGATTCCAGTTTTGGATGGGCTAGGGTGGGCCTTAAATTAAAAACCTTATCCAATCACTGTTAACAGTAACTTAATAAAAATTATGACTAATAGGCCTATACTGTTATATTATCTGTGCGTATACATAATAAAGATTTTAATTGCTTGATGCTCTTTAAATATTTTGTTGCATTGTAAAAAGTTTCGGTGCATAGGACAGACCTATCGGCGATCGCTCTTCATGGTTCTGACCAAAGAAGAGCGCTTTGGAATCTCCATTACGCATCATACGCATCATACCTGGGCTGCGTTTCCCGGTAACGCTGTCTCTTAGCGCGCTACGAAGACTCTTAAGGTATAACTTAACTAAAGGTATACTACCACTAAAGGTATACCATTGCTAGGCGTCTTAAGGGCTATCATCCACTCATTCGCGAGGCAGAGGCGCTGAGAGGCAGAGGCGCTGGCGCCCTCCTAGCACTAGCCGCGCTGGCATCCTGGGGTGGCAGAGACAAAGATGTGCTAGGTGATGTGGATCTCAGCTCTCCTTCATCTCCTGGTTACAGCGATGACTCCGAGACTGTACGTGGTACGTGCGCGTTTAAGGTACCTAAACAACGATTGTTGCAACAGGGTCGAGGGCTGGGTTGGAAAATATGTGATGTCATTATGTTTTTTAATTTAATCAATGTTGATTATGAAAGTGACCATGCAGTGAGCATGCAGCATGGGAAAGATATGATACATCATGAGATGCGCAATGTCTGGAGACATGGAGTGGGTAAAACATGATTTTGACCACTTCATTGAGTTTTGTTTTGTAGAAAGTCTCTTTTTAAAAGATTTTCGTTTTGTATAAATTGTATCTTAATTTTGATCAATGTTTTATCAACCAATTGCCTGTATTTAATAAATAAGAAGATTGCATTGCACGTGAACTGGAGGGCGCCGAAACTCAGCTTGTGCCTCACAGATTTGAGAAATATAGGCTATCTATTATAGAAAGCTTGAAATGTCTAAAAAATATTCAAAACCAAAAGAAATAGGCTACTCTCTGAATATGTAATAAATATGAAATGTGCATTTCTCTCTGGCGTTCATGGCGAGTCCGCATCAACTTCATCTTTGCAGCGACGCAGAAAACACCGGTTTATTAATAAACAATTAAATGTCTCCTTGCTAATTTAGACACATTCATAATCATTACTTTAACCGGTTCTTTGTGGCAAGCTTTATGCGTGCTCATGAGCTCTGATCGGAACAAACCCGAACCTTGTCTGCTGAACTTGCACAGAAACATCAAAATAGACATAACCAGCTTTTTAAAATTGTTTTTAAAACTAAACATTTAGACTATTTTAGCACAAATTATGAACTTATTGCCGATTTTTTTTATAATTCTTGACAAAATTAGAATATATTAAAAGTTTTTTTTTTTTTTTTTTTTAAGAAAAGTTTTGGGTGGGCCTGTTGAAAAGTGGCTGGGCCTAGGCCCGTCAGGTCCACCCATATCACCGTGCCTGCCGCGAACAAAAAAAGACCCTAATTGGCCCATAAGAAACATAAAAAAAAAAAAAAAAACAAGCAGATGATTGGGTAGATGTGAATTGGCCACCACTTGTAGGAATGTAAATAGCGTTGTGTGTGTGAAACTGTAGTGTCGGCTCTCTCAATGTGCCAGTTCACCGCAGTTTTTGTGTGTGGACCATGCATGGCAATAAATAAATTTTTAGGGGGGGCCTCACACAAAGAGCAGCCTAGGGGCCCCTGACCACCTTAATCCGCCCCTGATCACCGCAGATTCTAAGGCTCAAATACGTGTTTTCACCGTTTACCATACCCACTGCCCTCTTTCACACCTAGCAACCTCGTAAAATTGCTTTCCCGTGATGCTACCTGCAGTGGTTTTCACATGAAGATCAAAAAAGCACTTAAGGCTTGATGTGAGTCATGTGAAAGAGCCTTAACATTTTCACATCCTCTTAAGTGACTGATTTGGAACGCACACCATTGGTGAAACACAAATAGCATACAGCTGAGCTGACTGTGTGAAATTTTAATATGCATTTACATATACAGCACATTCAAATACTGAGTAAAATTCTTAAAATAAATGTGCATTTCTCATGATTTGTCAGCTATCTTGGATTAATTTACTCACTGAGCTCAGTGCATTGCATGGTGGGATTGCATGCATCATATAGACGAATCCGGCGAAACTACCGGAAGTAAGCGGGCGCCATTACTGAGCTGTTGCTGGGTAGCGTTGCGCCATTGCCTCCTATTGGTTTGGTTGCGTCCACTGGAATAAACAGCCCGCAATTTACGACTGTCACTAACGTTACATCTACAACTTTACTATTCTTCCTCTGCAGAGTTATTTGAACAGTATAAGTGTTGTTAATGGTCTGTGAAGATCGGACAGGTCCTTTAAGAACTATGTATTTATCATCTGGTAGAGTGTGCATTATTTGACCAACCCATACGGAGCTCAGATAATTTTTTGACCCTCTATCAGTGACCTGTAGTTGGCATTTTGTTGATCATCGGATGCCAGGCGAAGGAGAAAATACTCTTGAATACCTTTAAAACAACCGAAGGGGCGCGTTGGGGCAGTAACTTAGTAGCATTAACGTTACTGTATTTGCTTGACTGTGACTCTCACTCTGAGAACCAACAACGCTAGCAGTTAGCTGTACCTTACCCTTTCCTTTTGAAATGTGAAAATGAGATAAATAATGGTCACAAAATAAAAACATGAATTCGTTTATTTGATATCATTAATTTATTTATTGTTGCCAAATGGACAGATCTTTTAATAGTTTCCTCGTTAGCTTGCCTAGCTAGCATAGTTATTGCCAAGCTATTTTCATAAATAATCTGTAAGATCGTTTGTACCTTCATCTGTGACTGGAGGCCACTGTCTAACATCATCAACCTAACAAGTCATACTGCCTGCAGCTGTCATCGAGGGTGCGTTTGCGTTATCACGGAGGTTTGTTTACATACTAGTAACAGCTCAGTAATGGCGTCGCCACAAGATGGCAGCCTACACAGAACGCTCGTCGGATTCGTCTATAGGATACCATGAAGGAATGCCTAAACAAGATATCTTAGGAGGTAACATAATAAAAATGCATTTTGAAATTTCACTAATGCATTTCACTAAAACATGGATGAAGTCATAATTTTTACAATGTAGGATCATGACTAGCTCGTGCATTTCACTCATTTAATGTTACTAACCTGTTGCGTGTGCATTGGGTGTCCATGCATTCCTGGCAATCGTTGAGGGCTCGTATGCCGCCCTCGAGTCACGTTTGGAGGTCTGTGTCTGCGTTGCGCGTTCACAGGCTGGATGTTGCGCGCCTGTTGCATGCGTTCACGTGGAAGCATCTGGAACTGATCCGGACTCAACACTGGAGGAGGAGTAGGAGGCTTCTGACCCGCTTTGTTGAGCTGCTGGATGGGTTGAGAAGGTCCAGGGTTCTGCAGGGCAGCTTGAGTCTGCTGGATCCGGTTGTCAGAAGGGTTATTGGTCTGGGCGGTGTGTTGGCGTAGTGCAGCCTCAGTAAGAGGAATGGATGGCTGAGTCATGGTCTGATTTGGTCTGGAGGCAGTTTGTGTCTGAGGATGTGTTTGAGATGTAGTCATTGGATTCTGAGAGGTTTGGATTTGAGGTACTGTAGTCTGTATTTGCGGCTGTGTGTTGATGCTCTGTTGTATAACTTGCCTCTGCACATTTGGGTCCATTTGAGACTGGCTGAGCACGTTGTGAGCGATTGGTCTTTGGAGGTCTCCTCTTTGGGAAGCAGAAGGAGCTTGGGTTATCCTGCCTGTAGGTTCAGTCTCATGGTCTCTCCCACCAGAACGACCTTGCCGTGCATTTCGTTGTGGAGATCTAAACCGCCAATCCGAGGATCCACTGCTGTCCGAGCTGTCGACTTCACGGTTGGGGTACGCCGGCGTTCCCTGCAAACGGTCCCAAGGCATCTGCTGGAGGTGCGTGTTGGTGCGGGTGTCGTTTATCTGGTTGTTGGTCTGAACAGGGTTTGAATGTGGAACCTCTGCTGAAGATCGTGAGTTGGTAGTTCGGCTGTTTGTATTGGTTTGGTTGGTAGGGTGCGAGTGGCCTGTCTGAATGAGGGCGTTGGGTTGGCGAAATCCATTTGTTGAAGCATTCGTCTGTGTTTGATTACCCAAACTCAAAGGCTCAGAGTTTAACAAACCAGTCTGAGAAAGATTTTGATGGTTGCTGTTCGTGTGCTGACTCTGACTCTGTGGTGCACTTTCTCTCTGGTCTGCATGTTGCCGGATTGCCTGACTCGGCTGGTTTGCTTCCGGAGGGTATGTGTTCAAGTTGACATGCACTGTTTGAGGTTGTGCATTGCTAAGCTGGTCAGTGTGTGGCGACGTGTTGAGGTTTACATGAACTGTATGAGCAAGTGCACCAGGCTGAGATCTACCCGTTTGTATGAGAATATTAGGATTGTGCTGGACAGGCTGTGGGAACGACCTCTGAGGGTCATTGTTTGGATATGAATTGTTGTTTTGATGCCCATTGTCTGGGAATGCACTGAAGTTGTGGTGAAATACATCCGTGTTCATATGGCCATTATGATGGAGTGGGTTGGGGTTGCTGGGAATGTTTTGTGGCATTGTGTTGATGTTCCCATTGTTGTTATTGGGAATAGCGGTGAAGTTCTGTGGCAGTGAGTTGTGTAATGGTGGATCAGGGTGGTTTCCATTGACAAGAGCTCTGTTTGCAATCTGAAAAAAAATAAAGCAGTACTATTGTTAAATTGAAAAAGATATTAAGGCTGGGCAACATCATGAACTTTGCAATGATTACACTGATCACACTGTACTTTTATGTGGCCATTATGTTTTCTAAAAATACATTAGACTAGTTTTGTAATCCTTATCTTGCAACTAGCGAAGATGAGGGTCTTAATATAAAGATGTTTTAATACCATAATTAAGTAGCAAAAAACAGTGCTAGAGTTGGTAAGTGTAATCGAGAAACCGAGACCTTGAATGAGATCTTAAAACGTGCATCTTAAGGAGTTTATCCTAAAGAGTGAAATTTGGTGCATTTCATTGATGTCCAATTTAATCAAACAATTCAAAACTCAATGATTTATGTCATCTGTAAGAAAAAAAAAAAAGAAATTCTTAAATAATTCGCAATATCTCTGTGTGCAATGTTCATGATGATATGGCTAAAAGAAAAAAGAAAATCTAAATATTTTACAGCCCGAGAGGTATTAATCTACATTACACAGAACACAATAATAGAAAGTGGTATGTCGTACTGTGGTCCCTTCATTCTGGTTTGTCTTCTGAGGTCCAATAGCATCTCGGAGTCTCCGATCAACTGTGAATATGAGCATTTGAGCATGTCAGACCCTTTAGCATCAAAAAGCAAAACAGCAGACAGAAGCATTGAGGAGGGACGTACCATTTCTTTGTCGCAGGAGCACAATAATGACAATAATAATAATGATGAGTGCAACAACACATGCAACAACAATCCCTGCCACGGCCCCTCCGCTGAGACACGTACCTGTGAAGCAGGAGAACACGATTTTTAGATTTTACATTTGAAGACTTGGATTAGCAAGCAGCCCTAAGAACAGAAGACATAAATGAAGAGAAAAACACATCACAGAATCATCAATAATGGAGCTAGCAAATAGGAGAAAGAATCCTGCAGAGGAAATGCATTGTGGGCGGATGGAAATTATGACTCCTTCCAGCATAGTGACACGTGAATTTATCAATCCTGTAGTTGATTACTCCCTCTCCGGTCAAGAAAATGAATGTCAGGCCGAAGAATGAACTGACAGATGCATCCGTCACTGCAGTGCCACAGAGAGCCATTAACTCACCCACAATGGCCAGGTCTATCTGCTGCTTCGATGCTCCTCCTGTGATGTCATTCTGTGCGGTGCAGGTGTAAGTGCCACTCTGATTGGTGGAGAAGATCTGCAGACTCAGCACGCCACTCCCTGATTGGCCGGCGGTCACCGGCTGGCCGTTGAGTGCCCATGAGAAGGAGGCAGGAGGAAGAGAGGTAGACGTACAAGTGAGACGCACCGTCTGGCCCACCGTTGCATCTCCACCGCCAACACACTCACTCGAGGTCTTAGTCAACTGTGGGGCGTCTGGACCATCTGAGGAACCAACAATATTAAAGATTAAAATAGGGCTGTAGTACTCGAGTTTTCTAAGGTCTCGGACTCGCTGGTATTCGGACTCGGACTTGTCTCGATCTCTTGCCAAATATGGCTTTTGGTCTCGACCGAGTCCAGGTGTCTTTATTATGTTCCCAGTAAGCACACATACGTCGCCGCAATATTAAACCAAAATATTATTGGAGGGAAAGTGAAACACTGGCCACCTAATAACTACTAATGGGCATTTCGGCTCTTTTTCGTGACAGCTGGGCTCATAGCTTGCAGGTTTGCTTAGTGGCAAACTTTTTTCATTTGATTGGTTCAACCGCCACCCGCCAAAATTTAATTAAATTATTATTTTTTGTCACATTATCCACCCGATCCGCGGTTTATCCACATCTCTAGTGTGTGTGTGTGCGTGTGTATGAGTTGGCTCGGCCCTCCCTCATGCAGTTTAATTGGTTGACATTGCGTGTATGATTGACAGGAACAGGATGTGAGGCTGATCAGACAGTCGAAACGAGTGTGCTCCTTTAGGCCTATATAATTATTTTTTTGTTGTTCTTTGAATTAGTCAATTATTTTAAATAAAATTAAAATCATTAATCATTTCATTATTACATAATGATTTAATTTCTATAGGCTATATTTTTTAGCAGACTTTTTTTTTTTTTCTGTCCTGGACTCGGTCTTGACTCGGACTCGAACCTTTTTGGACTTGGTCTTGACTTGGACTCGATAAAGGTGGTCTTGACTACAGCCCTAGATTAAAATGCTTAATGACTATTTACCAGGCTTGTCAAACTGTAAAGCTGGTCAGTATCAGAGTCATTTTATATCACTATAATCGTATAGGTCACAATGTATTTATTTTCAATGGAAATTCAATGAAAAAAAAAAAATGCTTATGCATTAAATTGCAATGTGGTAATGCCTATTTTTGATAATCTAATAAATAAAACGAAAAAAAAAAAAAAAAGTGTTATGCAACAATACACATAAAAGGTGCTTCATCTAATTTGATTGCTTTTTTTATTTATTTGTAACTAGCTGGACACAAACCAAAGTCTGATCATTTATGACGCATGAATAAGCCTGAGATCAGTGCAACATTTGCTTCACATTATGAAACACTGGAGTTCAAAACAAAATACTAAAAACAATAAAACTCAACCAAACAGAAAAGCAAAAATAATGACAGTTTGGTTTCTGTAGTCATATTGGTTGAGCTGGTCATGTTCCTCAAAAATAGCAATTTGTCACTAGTGGGGCAGAAATTATTCCTCAATTATGTCTTATATGTCATGGTTATGGTTGTCCAACAAACTGGAACATTATAAGCTCTTTGGTTAATTTTACATCATGTGTCTGCGCTGTCTCTGAACGCATGCTGTCGATGTAAAACATGCAGTTAGCAGAGAAAATACAAGACATTTTCACACAAGGTTGATGTTTAAAGAATATAAACTCTTTTGAGGTCTTGTTGGACAGATGTCCAATTTGCACATTACAAATTTGATGCATCAATAATATAAATTTTCTAGGCCAGTAGTTCTCTTGTGACCCACTAGGGAGCTGCAAGATTTCTTAAATATATTATTGATAGATCATTATATTAAAATGATTTAACATATGACAAATCAAACATTAAAGTAAGCTAAAAAGCTATGTAAACAGACAGATTTCTCATTTCAATTTGTGTCATTCATATTTCTGACACAGTTTCTTTAACAGTCTTTTTCCAATTAAGAACGAAGCTTTCAACAATCTTGGAAAACCTAGTATCATTGAGATACTATTATAATTTTTATTCATATTTTTAAATATTTTTTTTTATATTTTTTTATTGCAGTCTTAGAGTAAAGGGAATTGGAAAGTAAAGTAATGGGAATTTCTATAATTCACTGAGAAATTGCTTAAAAAAAAAGTATCTAGTAGTTCATTGTTCAAGTTCATTGATAAAAATTCATTGGTCATAAAAAATGTGAATTCTGGAGAACATTCACTTCTTCAATATACTGGAATAATGGATTTTTTTGTTTTGTTAAATTATTTTAAATGTATGTTTTACCGCTATTATGTACCAATATATACCATGGAGTTACATTTCCTGCCAAAAACTGTAATATATACAGTAACTGTTATATATAAAAAAAAATAAAAAAAATGTACAGCGATATTTAGTTACTGCAAAATTCATAATATTGAAATTCAGCAAATGGTGAGTAGTTTCTGCAACAATGACACAACAGCAATGGTGAATGACTCACAGTAGACGCTGAGGGTGGCCGTGGCTGTTTGTGCACTGACGGCGTTGCTGACGGTACATGAATACACCCCGGCATCATCTCTCCTGGCTGGCGAGATGATCAGAGATCCAGCACTGATAGTAATGCGGGTGTCAGAGGACAGAGCAGCACCTCCTTTACCCCAAACCACACTGACCTCTGAACCCGCAGACCAGCTGCAACTCAGCGACACATTCGCACCTTCCAGAGGAAGAGGAGGCGGAGACAAACTCACTCCGATCACTGCATCTGAAGATGGAGAACAAGGACAGGGTAAGAAAGCTTGTTACGCCACGACTTCTTATCTCACAATTCTCACTTATTTTAACTGCAACTTTATCTTCCAGTTCTCACTTTTTTTTGCGAGAGTTAGTATCGCACAATTGCGAGAAACTTTTTATTCCTAAGAATTGCGAGATTGTATATTGCAATTCTGATTTATATCTTATAATTTTTTTTGTTTTCTCCTGTAATTCTGTTTACATCTCGCAATTCTGACATTTTGTCTCGTAATTCTGAGTTTACATTTTGTAATTCTGTTTTTTCTCCACACAATAACAAAATAAGGTAATGCAACTTTTTATCTCACAATTCAGACTTCTCTTTTCAGAACGGACCATATGCACAGAACGTGTCATAGTCATGCCAGTGTGGTGTGGTGATATCTTCAATGTCCTGAGGTAGCTTTAACAGCATCAGTAGTGTAATACTTAGTTTATAATCAGAATATGGTCACTTAAATAGTCAAGGCTAGCATTAATTTAGTTATTCAAACATAAGACAACATAAAAAAAATACACTTCCCAGTCTTCCTATACAGCTAAATTAAATTCAACCATTAGTTTACACACTTTCATTTGGAAAAATAGTGTCAAGAGTGCAAATTAAAGATTTATTGTGCATTTTAGTTTTCACAAGTGTGCTGAAATCTGAGCTTAGGCTGCTCTGACTGACATTATCTGACTTCTGTGATTATCTGACCAAGGCTGTATCTCAACACTAGTTTTACTTGATCTTAGTGCTGCGTTCGATACTATAGATCATACAATACTCTTAGATCGACTACAAAATTATACTGGTGTTCAAGGACAAGCATTAAGCTGGTTTAGATCGTATTTATCAGACCGCTACCATTTTGTTTATTTAAATGGAGAAAAATCTATCATAACTCCAGTAAACTATGGAGTGCCGCAGGGATCTGTCTTAGGCCCCCTATTATTCTCAATATATATGCTGCCACTTGGAAATATTATAAGGAAACATGGAATTAGTTTCCATTGTTATGCTGATGACACTCAAATATATATTTCATCACGGCCGGATGAAAACGCTAAATTATCCAAATTGACAGAGTGTGTTAAAGATACAAAAGATTGGATGACGCGCAATTTCCATTTATTGAATCCAGACAAGACAGAGGTAATACTTATCGGTTCAAAAAACCACCCACAAAACCTCTCACAATACAACTTTAACATAGTAGGATGTCCTGTTACTTCATCCTCTACAGTAAAAGACCTGGGTGTTATACTAGACTGCAACCTGTCTTTTGAAAATCATATTTCATATGTTACAAAAACAGCCTTTTTCCACCTTAGAAACATTGCTAAGCTACGTAATATGCTATCTGTTTCTGATGCAGAAAAGTTGCAAGACTAGATTACTGTAATGCTTTATTAGCTGGTTGTCCTGCATCCTCAATAAACAAGCTACAGTTAGTTCAAAATGCCGCCGCTAGAGTTCTAACTAGATCAAGAAAATATGATCATATAACACCAATTTTATCATCACTACATTGGTTACCTATAAAGTCACGTATTAATTACAAGGTATTGCTACTGACTTATAAAGCCCTAAACGGCCTAGCTCCAGTCTATTTAACCGATCTTCTATCACCCTATAATCCATCGCGCTCTTTAAGATCACTAAATTCGAGGCTTTTGGTCATACCTAGGATATCCAGATCCACCAAAGGAGGGAGAGCATTTTCACATTTAGCTCCAAAACTCTGGAATAGTCTTCCGGATACTGTTCGTTGCTCAGACTCGCTCTCCCAGTTTAAAACTAGATTAAAGACGCATCTCTTCAGCCAGGCATTTATATAATACTTTTAATCTTACAGTTAAATCCGGTCTCTATAGTTCATAAACGCCAGAGGAGAACTGGCCCCCTACTGAGCCCGGGTTCTCCCAAGATTTTTTTTTTCTCCATTAGGTCACCTGATGGAGTTTTTCGGTTCCTTGCCACTGTTGCCTTTGGCTTGCTCAGTTGGGGATATTTGGGGATATTTAATTGAATTAATCAATCAACGATACTATTGATCAGCATTACCAAACGTGGACGTTCCACTAGAAACAAACATTGATGTATTGTTTTAATTTATTACTGTGAAGCTGCTTTGATACAACCTATGTTGTGAAAAGCGCTATATAAATAAACTTGACTTGACTTGATTATAAAGGGAGTATGTGCTTTCTGTGTAATCCATTCAGTTTAAAGAAAAGTTATTTTTCATGAGACTTTGTGACATTTCTTACTTCAATACTTAACTACAAAAAAGTGCTAAACCTTGACAAAATTTATTTTAAAACCTAGTGATTTTAGAATGTTTAATATTTGTTCAAAAGCAAAATGTGCAGATTTGTTTTTTAATAGGAAATGGCTAATATGAGACAATAAATGTTTCTCTGCCGCCATCTACTGGTTATAGTCTTAATTAATGTATTTTGTGTTTTCTATCAAATGTTGGATTTCCTACATCTTGAGACGTTCGGTTTTACAAATGGGAAGATCTCAAAAGAATGAACAAATAATGTTTTTGGTCATCATATTAAAAATGTGGAAAAAGAAATGTGTGTCCAATTACAGACATCTGTGTTTCTTATTCCAACATTCCCATTGGCTTCTGGCACTGACACTGGTTTATTGGCAAATTATGTAAGTGTGATAACTGCATTACATTAAAAAGTCAACCATTGAAAAACCAGGAAGTAACCGTGCATATGATCAATTACAAGTTTATATCTCGCAATTCTGAGAAGAATAGTCTGAATTGCGAGACAAAAAATTGCAGTTACCTTTTTTTTTTTTTTGGCATAAATAAGTTTCAATAACAGGGTGAGTAAACAATGTTTTCTATTCGTTTAAGTCATGTGTAGCATCATACCAAACACCTTGAGCTGCACTGAACGGGTGTTCACACCGAGTCCAGAGGTAGAAGAGGGTTCGACAGAGACGCTGTAGTTTCCAGAATCACCGAGCTGGCTGTTACTGATTTTGAGCTGAGTGGCAGTGACTGAGATTCTGTTCTGAAACTGTTGGACGGGCAGTACAGAAGGGTTACCGTTTACCCACATCGCCAGTGTAATCCCTCCGCTGTCAGTCCATCTGATAAGAGGCGCGTTAGACACGGTCTGTACTGTAAAGATAGCATCTTTCCCTGATGCCACCAACACTGGTGTCTTCTCAAACTGAACTGGAACAGGGTCCAGACACACAGCGACCAGAGGCAAACCTATGGAGAGTTAGTGATGGAAAGTTAGTGAAAGCTGCTTCAACAGTTAATACAGTTCACTTACAGGCTTAAAAAATTTATTTGCAGTAAAAAAAAAAAAAAAACTTAAATAAGTTTTATCTGATGCTGTTCAAATGCTTCGCAAAAGATTTTTATTTTAATGTAAATATGATTTTAATTGGATGCATAAAGTCAGTTCTTCTCCTTAAGTTCACACAGATGTCCTTGCAAAGCAGACAGGTTTAGTTTGGTCACATTAACAATGGGAAAGTTCTACAAACACACACACAAAGAAAGAAAGAGTGAAAATGTGGATGCATCTTAAAGAAATGCATTCATATAGCCTAGGTGTGGCATGAGGAGACATGCAAACGATGGGCGTAAAAGAGCTCAAACAAAAGGCAGAATGCTGTAAAACAGGCGCAACTCAACTGTGTGTGACCAAATTCAGTAATTGTACGTCAGAGCTTTAAATATGTCATGCATCTGTCTGCGATTTTTTGGCATCAGTGTTTTGAAGTGATCGCCTGATATAACCCAGACATTCCTAACACTAAAGTGTTGGTTATTATATGAACTGATTGTTTTCGCATTATTTTTCTATTTTTTTAGTTTGTACTGATACCTCTAGTCAAATTATGTATCTTTTATTTTGCATCAGTTATCTATTGCAAGTTGCTTTTGTTAATGCTGTATTTTTGTATATGTATATGAATCAGATGTATTTTCAGTGAAAAAATAAAGTGTTTTACAAGTAAAGCATATTATTGTTGTTTAATTTAAACGGGGTACTGTAAAATGCACGGTTGTTTCTTCTACAAAATCACATCTGGCAATCGTGAGACAGATTGAGGACACAAAACTCACTTATCAATGAGAAAATCACAAGAGGATGCAGCAGTATGTTCATGTCAGTCTGCAGGGCCTGAGCAAAAACATTCAATTAGTTTCCAGATGTTTTCAATCACACATTAAAGCATATAAATCATAATAAGAGACATTCTGTCGAATTAAAAGAGATACTGACATCAATCACTGTTATAAGGGATTGCTTTAACAACTTAGCTGGAATTCGGTGCTCAAGCACGACGATTATTATAGCATTAAAATGAGAAATTAAAGCTGTTAAATAGACTCACTAAGCAGTCTTCGTGTGGTTTTCATTTTCGTGTCTTTAAGTCCGTGTGTGGGGTGTGTGGTTTCGGCAACAGACGACGCGTCGCTTTAACTTCCTGATACCTGTCGACGCCTCACGGCATCATCACAACAACAACTGAGATCATCAATCATCCTTAGAAGGAAAAATATACATTGGAAATGTAATAATAAACAAACCAATTAATTAATGAAATAATTCTCTGATTCATATTTATACATATTTATATGTTAAGGATACGTTTTTCTACTTAATTATTGCAAAGCCTTTTTTTTCATTATTACAATATGTTCTAGCATATTCATGATAAAAATCAACTTTCGATAGAGCAAACGTTTAATAGGATTTCACTAAAAAAACGTACGTTCGGTTGACGTTAGCCTATTGTGGGCGTCGCCCCTGTTCATTATTGACGTAATGTCACGTAATGTTCAGGAGGATAATAATTTTCCTGAAAACTCATTTCGTTAATTGTAATAACCGCAAGACGATCTCATTACAACATAAAGACAGTAAACACGGAGTTTAAGCTTCGAAAGTCAAGGTAAGATTGTTTTCTTAGACCTGGCCAACCAGTCAGTCTCACCTGAATGAAAGAAAACAGAAAGGCAGAAATAATTTCAGTCTCTAATGATTTGTCAGGTGTCATCATGGGATCTTGGATGCTGGTTTGGATTCTGTGTACCACAGTCATTCTGAGTGAGTGTATCTGGTGTTATTGAATGAAATAGTTAATTATTAAACTATAAAACCTGTTTGGGCATGTAATAATACTTCAAAGGCAAGTCTAATCTCTGTTTGCAAACTGACTGGTCCCAATGCCTTTTAGTTTCACCACTTTTTTTTTTGACAAATGCATAATAATTGTAAAGCAATAATGTAAAACGCTCAACTTCCAAACTTACAAGCATGAAAATGTCACTCCAAATGACTCAATAAGTGGTGAAAAAAAAAAATTCAATGTAATACAAGTAATTTTTGAAAATGCATTCTAATAGTAAAATAGCATTTTTATTTAGTGTTTATTTTTATATATTTTCTGTATTGATGTAATTTCCATGTTTTACTTTAACAATTTTAATTCGATGAATGTTTGTGGATAAAACTTCTTTGCTGCCGAGAAAAACATTAAAGAAACCCTATTATATGTAATATTTTAACATTTTCATTATTTTCGAATAACTTTCACCAGTGCCTGTGTGTATTCATGGATCAATATCAGTACATTTTAAGACTGGACGACCTCTCTATGTTGCGCTTGGTCAAACTCTTGTTTTGGAAGCCGTATTCAAGAAAAATCCAGACGACGTGATAGAGATGGTGACGTGGGACCGAAAGAGAGGCGAGGACAATTTCAGACTCTCAGGTGCTCATGGAAGCAAAATATCTTTGGAGAAAGACCGTGCACTTCTGCAGATCACTGATGTTGCAGAAGGAGACTTTGGGATCTACAAGGTCACCGTTACAGACAGTAAAGGATATCAGGAGCATGACTCTGTAGAAGTGCGAAAGATAGGTAAATATGTCCGTAGTTTCCATTTTATGACTGACCTGTGCACCAGCTGTTTTGAATATTTTATTCATGCACAGCTATTTAAGCTCAAAGGCATGTCGTGCAGAACACAAACACACAAAAACCAGCTGAACAAGTTTCTTTTTTTCCATACTTCTTTCTCTCCTTTCAGAGGAACCTCCAAAGGCGTCGGTTGCACGTGTGTTGGACTGTGTGGTGGATAAACATGACAAGGCGCAGTGGGACAGTCCTCAGTTCTCATGGCTGGTTGATGGCGTTCCAGTAACCAATCAAACCGGCAGTAGACTCAATATCTCAGAGGTTCAGGGAGTTAACTACACCTGCGTCATCAAGAGCAGCCTCGGCGTAACGCTCACGACGCATTACGAAGCAACAAAAGGTATTTTTCAGTGTCGAGAATGTATGGCTAGGGTTGGGTGTCGTTTCAATTTTAACCATCCATATTCTCATCAATTCCTATTTTCGATTCCAAGAAGGTAAAAGAAAAAAAAACATGGATATCATTCACATTTATTCTAAGCCTTATTGCAAAACATTTCATTGTAGCTGAATACCATAAAATAATAAACAGGCTAAAGAATACTTCGCACAAGGAACTTTTGCCTGTGGTTTAGAAATACCATAGCAAAAGTGGTGGTCAGAATTAATTGCTCCCCTGGTAAATATGATCAAAAATGGCTGTAAAAAAATAAATCTGCATTGTTTATCCTTTTGATCTTTAATTTTAAAAATTGGCAAAAATCTAACCTTTCATTGAAGTAAAAGAATTGAAAGTGGGGAGGAAATCACATTATGAAATAAATGTTTTTCTCCAAAACATGTCGGCCACAATTATTGCCACCCCTATCGTTTTTTAGGGTAAAATATCTCTGAAGTATATTCCCATTAATATTTTCCTTTATTTAGCACACCAGGGTGACTAGGAACATGAAATTGTCCAGCTATGACTTCTTGTTTCACAGGAGTTTAAATATGAGGAAACACAAAGGCCAAATTCCCTGAATCATCCGTCACAATGAGTAAAACTAAAGAATATAGTTCTGATGTGCAGCAAAAGATTGTTGAGCGTCACAAGATAAAAGGGTTGGTGTAAGAAAATATCTAAAGAATTGAAAATCCCCATTTTGACCATCAGGGCAATAACTAAGAAGTTATAATCAACTAAAGATGTTACGAATCTGCCAGGAAGAGGACGTGTGTCTATATTGTGTTAATGGACGGTGAGGAGGAAAGTTTGAGCGGCCAAAGACTCTCCAAGGACCCCAGGAAAAAAAAATTAGGAAAGCCTAAAAAAAGATCAAACAACCCTTAACCACATGTTGTTTGGGAGGGTTTCAAGAAATTGCTCCTCGCTCCTCCAAAAATAAACTCCAGCATATTCAGTGGTCAGACACGACTGGATCTTCAAACGGATTCTGTGGTCAGATGAAACTAAAAAAAAACTTTTTGGCAGCAAACCCAGCACATGTGTTTTGTTCAAACAGGGAAGAAGAGTACCCCATGCCTACAGTTAATTATACTGCTGGATCTTACATGTTGTGGGCCTATTTATTTGCTGGAGGTCCTGGACATCTTGTTCAGACACATGGTATAATGGATTCTAGCAAATGTCAACAGATAAAAAATCTAAACCTGAGCCTCTGCTAGAAATCTTATAATGGGCCGTGGTTGGATCTTCCATCATCAGGACAACGGTCCAAAACAAACATCAAAATCAACACAAAAATGTGTAACTGAGCACAAAATGAAGCTTCTGCCATGAGCGTCCCAGTCCCCTGAACTGAACCCTATAGAAGATGAGTGCTGAACTGAAGAGGAGAAGCCCCAACATGGATCTGGGAATCTGAAGGATCTGGAGAGATTCTGTATGGAGGAATGGTCTCTGATCTCTGATCAGGTGTTCTCCAAACTCATCAGGCATTATAGAAGAAAACTCAGATCTGTTATCTTGGCAAAAGGAGTATTTAATAACAGGGAGCCAATAATTATGGCCAGCATGTTTTGGAGAAAAACATTTATTTTATAATATGATTTCCTCCCCACTTTCAATTCTTTTACTTCAATGAAAGGTTAGATTTTTGCGAATTTTTTGAATGAAAGATCAAAAGGATAAACAATGCAGATTAATTTTTTACAGCAATTTACAGCCTAACTAATATACATTTCAAGCGTTATTAAAGACAAGTAAACACTCAAATAAAGCAAATAAAAATTTAGCAATCGCACAAATAAATACAACAGAACAAAGATATGATTGAAATAAAAAAGTATTTTAAGATTTTTAGGTATTCGGGACGGGTACATAAACTGTAATCAAATGTAAAATAACAGTGCACTTTAAAAAATAAAATATGCATTACAAATAAATTTACTAAAGTTATTCAGTCAAGAACAGCATTTTCTATTACTCTTTTGTTGTTATTGTAGAGAGGGCAGCAGGAATGTGAGACTGCTGTCACTTTAAGAGCTGCACGGATCCAATATACTGTTACACGTGTGTTTTCTTTCTCAACTGTTTACGTTCACTTAAAGCAACACTAAGGCCGGTGACACACTGGCTGCGTGGCGTGAGCCCCATGTTAACAAGTTAGAGCTTGCACATTGCCTGCACGGCCCGAGGCGCGCGGAAAACGTGTGCATGCTAGAAATAGAACCGACGCCTATTTTTCACGCGACACGCACGCTTGCGCACGTTGGAAGCGTTTCCAGGCTAAATAGAATAGGAAAAGATTTTTATATGTCATTTTGACACGAATACATTTTGATGTTTGAAAGTCTCTAGGTTTTGACATAAATGCAGATATAAATGTAATTAAAAAAAAATATTATCGATTTTCGAATATCGCACCTGTCAATACAGAACGAAATATTCTGTGGCCTATTTTGCCGTCAACATTGCCGACGTTGTATTTGCTGCTATACATTTATGTTTAACATGAAGTATAGGCCTTCCACAACTCTCTCCCCATATGTCGAATATATCACCAATGAGGCTTATCATGTCACCTAGCAGCAGGAGCGCCGCGTCAGACACGGTTCTGGTGTGCAAAGACATGGAAAACAACACGCAGCCGACACGCAGCAAACATGCTCTCGCCACGCAGCCAGTGTGTCGCCGGCCTAAAGCACTTTTCCTCTGCGGTCCCCCTACAGGTTGGAAGCGGAATTGTCCATTACCACTGTCGTAAATAATTTAGCCTACCGTCGCATACGCGCTCGCTGTTTATCCAGCACCGGCTTTGGAATGAACGATGTCCACAGACAAAGTAGAGTATGTTGCATGATTTTATGAAAGTATGATGTATTGAGAATCAGAAACGAAGAAAAACTAAATAATGACTATTGTAACGCTTGCCGTAAAGCAAGTCAAATTTGTAGTTTTCTTATGTCTCATACAGAAACGCTACCCGATCTGGCAAACTTGCATAGTGCGGTTATAGCAGATATAGGGCCGCAAAGCGAATGCAGAAGTGCCGTTCACCCTGTTACGACTTGATGAACCACTGAAACCATCTTGGAAACATTATTCTAAGCTAAAAAATAATCTGTAGTGTTGCTTTAAGACACAACCGACTGTGATTAGGAGGACATTTTGACATATTTTTGTGTGTTTTTGTCTGTTTAAATACAAAAAGACACGTAAGAGAACTCAGCACTGAAAACAGCGCGCGGCTCTTCTTGCGCTTGAATGATTTAAAGTCATATTACAATGCACACACAGGAATCGACAAGCGGAATGGCTCATGTCTTATCGAATCCACGGTTCTTGAAGATTTGGAACCGGTTCTCGACACCCAACCCTACATATGGCATTTATGAATATTTAGGAGTAAATGTCCCAAAAACTCTGTGGGTAGTTAACATGATGTGATGTCCGTCATGTCTCCAAATCACCCGTAATGTAGTACTGAGTGGTTTGAAAGTATCTAGATTAAGTTTTGATGCATCAAATCTTCATCATATCTTCATCATCTGATTAAATGATGAAGAAAAAATGGTAACACTATACAAAAATACAACTGTTAATAAAATACAACTCATTGTTAGTTCATGTTGGCTCAGGTCTAATAACTAATGTTAACATACAACTTTTTTTATTTTACTGATGCATTAGTAAGTCTTGAAATCAACAAAGATTAATAAATGCGGTAACACTTTACAATAAGGTTCAAATTTGTTAACTGATGTTAACAAATGAGACCTTATTTTAAAGTGTTACCAAAAATGTTGAGGTATTTTTCATTATTAGGTCGTTAAATTGTAATACTGAAAACAAGGGAAGGCAGAGACGAGGATCTGTGTGCAAAAAGTAGTTTAATGAAAGCAAAACCAAAACAGGGAAACACTGAGAACACGAACATGCCAGAAACATTCAACGACTGACCAAGCGAGACGGGAAACACAAGAGCTGTATAATACACACAGGAAATAAAAACTACAAGCGACTACAAACATGGCAACCAGGACAGGAAACAGGAAGTCTAACAAAAGTCAGGCCAGGGAACATATAGTAACATAGCTAATTTAGTTGAATCATTTTAACAAAGCAAACTTTATTGTAAAGTGTTACCAAATATTTTACCAAAGTTTTTTTTTCAAGGGCTTTTATTCATCAAAACTTCTGTTAAATTTGTGCATAATATAATTCATATTAATAAGACAAGCCTTTATTTCATTACATCATAACCTGCTTGTCTGTGCAAACGGTCCTCATCACTTTTTGATACCAGTCCATAGAACTGAACTGTCAAACAAGAAAACTAGATCTGCTGAAAACTTGTCTTTGCCAAATTCAGGGTCTCTTTCTCAAACTCTCTGATGCTTGCTCAATACAGTGCACTTGAAATCATTGCTGTGTTTTTAGTCCCATAATATCTGCTTGTGGCTGTATATCGATTCATTTCTTGAAGTGTACATATTTGGAATAAAGAGTCTTCAAGTGTTTTGCACTCAGCATATGATTTCTAAAGTAATGTCAGTCAGCTTGTGTTGTGTTTGACTCTTCAGAATGTCGGTCCTGTTGGACGGGACTGATAACAGGAGTGGTAATAATGACAGCACTCTGTGTGGCCGGGTAAGACCTCTCTCTCTCTCTCTCTCTCTCTCTCTCTCTCTCTCTCTCTCTCTCTCTCTATATATATATATATATATATATATATATATATATATAAATAGACAGTATATGTCTGTTTTAGGGCTGGGCTATATATAGGGTACAACGGGGCTAAAGGCTCCCTTGATTTTATTTTCCTCTGAACCACTAGATGGCACAAAAACTTTCCTAAACATCCGCTTTTCAAGATGCACGTGGAAATTTGACTGATCCTTGATCGTGGGCAGCAGCAAAGTTGATTCTGAATATGTATAGTAGATTTAAAGGGTTAGTTCACCCAAAAATGAAAATTCTGTCAGTAATTACTCACCCTCATGTTGTTCCAACCATGTAAGTCTTTCGTTCATCTTCGGAACACAAATTAAGATATTTTTGATGAAATCTGACAGAATTCTGACTCTTCCATAGGCTTCCAGAGTGACCGAAACTCGCCGACCCAGAATAGTTATTAAAACATCGTTAAAATAGTCCAAGTGACTCCAGTGGCTCAATCTTAAGTATATCAAGCGACGAGAATACTTTTTGTGCGCAAAAACAAACAAAAATACCGACTTTATTCCACTATTCAATTCCTTCTCTCTGGGCCTCGTAGTGTTTTTGCGTAGCGCGTCTGTGTTGCACGTCATCACGCATCACACACATGACCTGCGTCGGCCAATAGTGAGCCTACGTGGTGACGTGTAACACAGACGCGCTACACATAAACACTACGAGGCCCAGAGAGAAGGAATTGAATAGTGGAATAAAGTCGGTATTTTTGTTTGTTTTTGCGCACAAAAAGTATTCTCGTCGCTTGATATACTTAAGATTGAGCCACTGGAGTCACTTGGACTATTTTAACGATGTTTTTAATAACTATTCTGGGTCGGCGAGTTTCGGTCACTCTGGAAGCCTATGGAAGAGTCAGAATTCTGTCAGATTTCATCAAAAATATCTTAATTTGTGTTCCGAAGATGAACGAAAGACTTACATGGTTGGAACAACATGAGGGTGAGTAATTACTGACAGAATTTTCATTTTTGGGTGAACTAACCCTTTAAGTAGCAAAATGAGAATGATCAAATTATTGACATATTTTGAGACAACGATTTTGTTAATGATTTTCAGTGTTGTTCAAGGTAATTAAAGCAACAGTTTTTCAATAATGGAAGAATATGTAAAATTATAAAACGGTTAGTTCCAATCCTTGATTCTGATTGGTCAACAGCTGTGCTTTATTCACGATAAAACACGGCTATGACCGCTTCACCCAATGGTCCTATGTATCACTACAACACCCCTAGCAACCGCTCTTAGCAACTTAAACACATGTGTGATCTCATAATTAATTTTTAGCCCAGCCCTAGCCTGTTTACTTTGTTATTTTTCACATACTGTTCACTTTTTTTATTCCAGGTTTTTTGTCATGAAGAAACACAGAGAAAACCACTACCAGCCAGCCAAGGAATGAGTCACTCATACACTCAAAGACAGCTTTTATTTGATTTATTTGCATGTTTAATCATTTAAAGAGTTTTATTGTGATTATTTTGATTTAATTTATTTGACCTATGTTGATGTACATATTTTTCCCCTCTTTTTTTCAAAACATTGTGAGCATTTAAATGCATATAAATGCTTTTCTTTGTTGTTGTTTTAAATTATTGTTCATTCTGAATATATGTAACTCTCAAACAGTTTTCAGCTTCCAGGTTTAAATGTTCTCAGGGAAAATCGTGTTTTCTTACTGTTAGATGGGAAAAAATGTTGACTTGATTCCATGCAATTTTTCAGTGCGGTCAAATTGTACATTTGTTTTACTTATTTATGACAGAGGAATGTGCTTGTGTTTATTGTGAGGAATTACACTGTTCACTTGGCAAGTGCCCGCAAGATTTTGTTTACAAGAAAAAATGGTTATCATTCCTCTTCATTTGTGATCTACCTCATTTGTTCTTATTGTGCTGTTTGACAATAAGAAGTTTGTACCGTGAATAAAGCGTGCAGTGATCTTGGGAGTGTATCGTGTTTGAGCGTGTGGAAGATCTGCTTGTTGAAACAGAGAATAGTGGCTTTACTCCACAGGAAAGGGAAAAGGAAACGACTCGCTCTGTAAACACGGTGACGCCTAAAGACCTTTGACTCGCTGAACTCCACACGAGTTCACACACCAGTCCCGTCCTCGCACTGGCGACATGTTCACATTCACAGCGCTGCTCTAGGATTTTAATGGCACAGAAGTTCGTCTGTCTCAGGAAGTTATGAGAGGTGAGTTATGAAAAACATAAAGTTTCAGACTCCGCCTGTAACGTCGACTTCTGCTCGCATGTTCCTGATTCTCTTCTCCACACAGGAGACATGAAGCCTCGACTACAGACGCTCACCCGGACCGTCCTGCTTTTGCAAGCCTGCTGTGAGTTATGATCATCTGTCCTTATGTGTTTATATAGAGTTTATATTGAACACTTGAATTTGATTGGTCATTTTCAAATAAATGCTGTTCTTTACAACTTTCTATTCCACTAAGAATCCAAACACACAAAAACATATGTTTTTCACAAAAATATTAAGCAGTACAGCTTTATAATGATTATAATGTTTCTTTATCAGCAAACAACTATATTATCGGGGACGTAATGACTCCAATATTCAGATCGATAATTTTTCCTTTTTTAACATTTACATTGCTTGGCATAAACAAACACCATAAATACATTTAGATTAATTAACTATATTAATATTTAATTATTATGCATGTAACGTTTATTGAATGTTGGTGTATTTTTAAATTAAAATGACTTTTTATTTCTATTTCAAATACCGGTAAATGCTGTTATTTTTATATTATTAACTTTCTATCAAGAAAATCCAGAAAAATGCATCACGTTTTCCACAAGCTGCACAGCTTTATTCAAAATTGATAACAATGAGAAATGCTTATTTTTTATATTATGGGAGACGTAACGCCTCCAATATTTAGATTATTATTGTTTTTGTTTTTAAATAAATAATTAACATTTTCCCTTTTTTAACATTTACAATTCAGCAAACAGTCTACCGTTATTATTGAACTATGTTATTTCAATAACTATTATATAAAAAATTATTATTGAACGGTGGTGTCTTATGTGTAATTTTCTATTTCAAATAAAAGCTGTTCTTTTGAACTTTCTATTCATCAAATAATCCTGGATTTTTTTTAATCAGTTTTCACAAAAATATGCACAACTGTATTCAACATTGATGATGATAATAATAAATGTTTCTCACACAACACATGACCAATATTCAGATTAGCAGTCAACCATTGTTCTGAAAAAATAAATTAAATAAAAACTTTTTTTTTTTTACATTTGCATTTTCCGGCAACCATAATGGTCTACTGTTAGATTGATGAACTACATTATTTTAATAATTATTGTATATAAAAAGTAACTTTTATTGTAAAAAAAATATATTATTTATATATATTTATATATGTATATATATATATATATATGAAGTTCAGATGCAAAAGCCTATAAGTGGCACCTGAAATTTTCTTCTAGAATGATAATTTTTATCAAGCTTGTATATTTAAGTTCAATAATTTCACTTAAATAGCCATGAATATGACCTAATAATTGTCATTTAAGTGAAATTACTGAACTTAAATATACAAGTTTGATAAAAATTATCATTCTAGAAGAAAATTTCAGGTGGCACTTAGAGGCTTTTGCATCTGAACTCTTCATATATATATATATATATATATATTGCTGTTTTATAATGTAAATAACTCGCAGCCATGTGTTTGTGAATTACCAGCTAAATGCTTTTGCATCAAGCTTATGTAATCATAATTAGGAGATATAAGTATGTTTTATAATATATGCTGTAACCGCAGGGCTCTGGAGTGGCCAGTGTTTCTCCGTCCACTTCTCAAACCAGCAGACTGTGTATGTAGTCAGAGGCCAGGACTTGATCCTACAGGCACAGATCGAGCTTCTAGAGGGTGAACGCGTTACTAAAGTCACATGGGAACGCAGAGCAAAGGCTTCTGGGACGAGTTCAACAGTGGCTGAGTTTCCTCACAGAGTTCCCTCTGATGAGAGAGTGACTGTGGAGAAACATGTATCCACACTGAAGATCGGGGGTTATCAAGCGTCGGACGGTGGCGTTTATACGGTCACAGTAACAGACCAATCAGGACAGAGACATTCTGCTGAGCGAAGCGTTCAGGAGTATCGTAAGATCAGCTAAAGCTTCCCATTCATTCACATGAGCTCTGATGATACTCCTCAAACGCTGTTGTTCTGCACTTAACTCCACCTGAACACTAAACATACAGACTCTAGTCACACTATATATATATATATATATATATATATATATATATATATACACACATACACATATATATATATATATATATATATATATATATATATATATATATATATATACACCAGTATACAGTGCTGCTTGAAAGTTTGTGAACCCCTTGCAGAATGTGAAAATGTCAATAATTGTTACAAAATAAGAGGGATCATACAAAATACTTTTTTTTTTTTTACGTAAAAGATGTTTACATATATTCCACAAAACAAAAAAAATAAAACTGAATTTATAAAAAATACTAGTTTATGAACCCTTGATTCTTAATCCAGGTCCCGAAACTTCTTCAGTTTTCTAGCATCATTTGCATATGTGACCCTGGACCACAAAACCAGTCATATGGGTACATTAAGATTTATACATTATCTGACAGATTAATAAATCGAAACGTTGAGAAAATCTCCTTTAAAGTTGTTCATGTATGTTGGCGATTGTGCTGCATCCACTCACAAAAATAAATGTTTTAATATTTACAGTAGGGAAATTTACAAAATATCTTCATGGAACATGATTTTTACTTAATATCCTAATGATTTTTGGCATAAAAGAAAAATCGATAATTTTGACCCGTACAATGTATAGTTGGCTATTGCCACAAATATACCCATGTTTTGTGATCCAGGGTCACATACTGTATCTGAACTCTTTCCAGCAGTGACTGTATGATTTTCGAGATCCATCTTTTCACACCGAGGGACTCGAACACAACTATTACAAAAGGTTAAAACATCCACTGATGCTCCAGAAGGAAACATGATGCATTAACGGCGGGGTGAACACTTTATGAATTTGAAGATCAAAGTAAATTGTACTTTGATCTTCAAAGAGAACAACTATCGCCAAACTAAAAAACCCAGCCGTCAAGGGTTCATAAACTTTTCAACAGGGTCTTTTTTTATGTAAAAAATAAATAAATAAATGTTTGTCTTGTGGACTAATAGTCACTGTAGTGGAGCACCACTACAAAGTGATATAATCGTTCAGTTTATGATACAAGTGTGAAAATTGGCATGAGCAGTCTCCGTGGGTCACTTGACAAGTAAATTGTCCGAGCCACCTGAAATTTCAAGATTTTTAATTTTTCAAGATGGCCGACACCTTAGTGGAGCAGTTAAGTGATATAGTGGTTTATTTGGTGATACAAGCATGAAAATTGGCATGAGCAGTCTTTGATGGTCACTAGACAATAAGCCACCCACAGCTACTTGAAATTTCAAGATGGCGGCCATTTTTCAAGATGGCCACCACCTTAGTGGAGCAATTAGGCTCATGGCAATTTTCATGCTTGTATCACCAACTAAATGATTTCTTAAGCCTAATTGCTCCACTAAGGTGATGGCCATCTTGAAATTTCAAGTAGCTGCAGGTGGCTTATTGTCAAGTGACCCACAGAGACTGCTCATGCCAATTTTCATGCTTGTATCACCAAATAAACCACTATATCACTTAACTGCTCCACTAAGGTGTCGGCCATCTTGAAAAATGGCCGCCATCTTGAAATTTCAAGTGGCTCGGACAATTTTCTTGTCAAGTGACCCATGGAGACTGCTCATGCCAATTTTCACACTTGTATCATAAACTGAACGATTCTGCCAAACATAAGCACTTAGCCGCTCCACTACTGTATGAAGTGACCAAACCAAAAATGACCAAAACTTATATAAACCATATATCATTTTTGATATTGTTTTACTAGTGGGTGCAGGACACTATAGTTCATTTATGTTAGTGAGGATAGCAAAATAAAGTAAACTGTGACCCAAATATTCCTCAAATAGTGACTACCAGTAAAATTTATACAAATTTGGGACCAAAAATGATTCAGACTCTTTGACCTGAGCGTGTTTTGCTGAAGTGATTTTTCTTTCATTGCTAATGCGACCTTTAAAATATGTTTGCATATAGTCACTATATGTAAACATCTTTTACGTAAAATATCTTATGCAGGACAGTACTAAATAAAAAATAACATGCATTTTGTATGATCCCTCTTATTTTGTTAAAAATGACATTTTCACAGACTCTGCAAGGGGTTCACAAACTTTTAAGCAGCACTTTATATCACAAATGGTGATATTCTATAAAGTGGTAAAAATGCTCTCCACAACAGGACTTTCTTCATTGTGTCCTTGTACTTTTCTCCAGTAATTTAGTTGGTTTCGTGTGTGTGTGTGTGTGTGTGTGTGTGTGTGTGTGTGTGTGTGTGTGTGTCAGTGGCGGTGGATCACGTGTCAGTGATGGTGAATGTGTCTCACGCCGTTCTTCACTGTATGGAGGCCTGGGGAACTGAGCCCTCCTTCACGTGGCTGCATGAGAAGGTGCTGGTGACGAGGGACGTGGGCCGTGTTTCGGCAGATGGAGCGTCTCTGTTCGTCTCCGGGACCCTCTGCGGACACTTCACCTGCATCGTGAGCAACAAACTGGGACACAGCTCGGCCACATACACCGCAGGTACTCAGGGTCATTCATGATATGGCAATGCTATTATGTTTCGAGCATGTAGTCAAACCAAAAATTATTCAGAAACCAGATATAATTTTTACTAGTGTGTGCAGGACACTATAGTTCATTTATGTACGTGAGGATAGCAAAATAAACTGTACAGTGACTACCAGTAAAATGTATAAAAATTTGGGACCAAATATTATTCAGACTCTTTGAGCTGATCATGTTTTCCTGAAGTGATTTTTCTTTAATTGCTAATGCTCTTTTTACACCACAGACTGAACAAAATGAAGCATTGCTTGGTAATTGCTTGAGCTAAACTGGTATTATCTAATTGTGTAGTTAAATTTAACAGCTGACAGATATTCAACATAATTCATGTGTGAGACAGTCTAACAGAAGGATGGACAAAACCAGTCAAATATCAACTGAGTTCATAACTATGAGTTCTGGTCATATGTTGCCATTTTCTAAACAATAGCAAATAAACTGATAATGTGAGAAATGTTGAAGGTGTCTGAATAAATTTTGGTTTGACTGTAACATCTGATGAGTGTGTGTGTGTGTGTTTCAGAGCCGTGTGAAAGCACAAACAGGAGCACGAGTGCTGTCTTTGTGTTTCTGCTGCTGTTGTTAGCGCTCGGAGTCGCATCTGTGGCCTTTCTACTGTGGAGGTGCGTTTAAACCAGTCACTGTGTTGTTTTAGTTACTATTTAAGTTTGTATTAAACATCACGGTCACAGTAACACACTTACAGCGACATCTGTGAGGCTTAAAAGCAGAAATATGAAGCTTGAGTTTGATAAAGCTTTGGTGAAACACTATTGTTAGAATTTAGGATAAGCGATTTCCCCTAAAAGTGATCGGACAGACCGAACCGCAAGTCGTAGAGACTTGAAACATTGAGGGCTGGTAGTACACACACCGTCTACAACTCGGCCAAATCTCAGCCCAATCGGCCTGATGGTGGCGCTACAGCGGTCAAAAGTTCGTCTCAAGTGTCTTATATCACTGGTATCCTTGGCTCAAGACGAACAAAACGCTTGTCTTGGGTTTGATCGTCACCCTGGCGAAATGTACAGGTATTTTGGATTTTTTGAAAAACATACATTTGCGTACTAGTCCTAGGTTTCTCACCGGATCGGAACCAGACCAGTACAGACAGATTCTCTGGTGTCTGATTGTCAGTAATTATTGAAAAAGTTGAAATTCGCGACTGAACGCCAAAATGTTTGAAGTGGGCATGACCACTTTCACTAACACCGCTATCTCTCTTGAAGGAATGAGATCACTTCACTGAACTCGGTACGAGATCTGTCTGTGGTCGTGTGAAAAAGGATGTGGCGACTGGCCACTTGGTGGCGCTATAAAATAAAATAAAAAACATGAAAACGGCTATAGCTACGCAACGGTCAGTCTGATTGACTTGAAAACTGGCATGTGGTGTCTTTGTCCAAGGTGCTCCTCATTCTGAGCAACTTTGCCTCTAGGATCACCGCCGTCAATCGAACCGTTCGTTAAAGCTGCAGTCCGTAACTTTTTTGGGTTAAAAATGATCCCTAATGACATATACCATAACCAGCCAGTGTTCAAAACTCTCTGCTTGCCTTCGCTCGATTCAGAACGGTAATAATGTTTTTAATTCCAGCGGTACTGGTGGATTTCCGAGCATGTCTTTGCATCATTACGTCACATCTGTCCACATAAAGAAGAGTCTCGGCTAGTAGGCGATGAGTGTGAGGATGTCGGAGGTGGAGATTTATAGCCTTTTCTCACAGCACTTGATATAATTAAACTCATCAATTTGATGGTGGATCCAGAAAGGTTCAAACGACATTCACCAACTGGAGATTCACTCGTTGTAAAACGCAAAAGACTGCAACCATCCCGTGCGAAAACAAGGATAATATCGGGAGGGCATTAAATGTAGCCACGCAATGCTGATGTTGTTAACATTAACAATTTGAGAACAAAGTATAATTTGCACGGTTTGACGTGATATGATAAGCGATCGTTAGCACAACCGAGGCACAACCCACGTACAGTTGATCATTCTGCGAACAACTGCAATTGCAGATTTCGAACAGAGATGGCGACAAAGAGGAAAAACTACAGACTGCAGCTTTACCTCGATAACTGTATTTGCTTAGTAAATTGCCTATTTTGGTTGTAAATGGTCTTTTTCATCTATGATCGAGGTGGTTACATGCTTGCTAAATAAAACATAACACCTTTTAACGCACGTTTAAGGTCTTAAAGTGCTTGAACCCCGTTATCAATTAGAGTTTCTTGACTTTTCCAGTCAGTTTTCTCACAAATGTCCCATTTTCTCCAACGCAGGAGACACCGGCATGGACCCAACCGAAGGGAGAGACTGAGAGAGCCAGACTCGTATGAAGAGGATCTGTGAGACTCGTAGAAACACTGACCAAAGCTGATGGACTGACAGTCACTTGAAGCTTTCAGAAAACCTTTTTATACTTTATTGATCCATGCTATTAGATATTTATTGACAAACATGTTTATATAAGCAATTTAGACTAGCATCACCAGGAGGTTTCGTTAATAAGCTCTTTTCTGAAATACTTCATATATATTCTTGAAATATTATACTTGAAATACGAATATATATCATTTAAATCAAATTGATTTTTATACACTTTATATTTTTACATTTTTTATACAAAGTCCATCTTAAGATGAAATAGTGTATAATATGGTAAATGTGATAAATAGTTATCATGATGAAAGACATTCTGCTAAAATAAAAATAAAAACACATTTTGGGTTAGAATTGTTTTTTATATTTTTTGATTTTTCTTTTTTTTTAAAGTCATTTGAATGAAACATTATACATTATTTAATTGGTAAGTAGCCATGTAAAAAAACTGTTTACACAGATTTCTTCTGTTTTCGGTTCCCAATTTTGTCTCATATGTTTATTTCTGAGCTGGATATCAGATATTTCAAATGTGATTTGTCACATTTTCTCAATCAGACACTTAAACCGTCAGTTTTGACCACAATAATCTGCATTTTGGACTATAATAAAGTCAAAAGTGGACACTGAAGACTAGATGACTTTAACCTTGATATTTCATTACAGATGACAAGTGGGTGAGTTCTGGACAGTAATCAGTATAAACTACATTAGCATGACATTTGCATAATGAGCTCTTTTGTATTCCATAATTATAAAAGTTCACCATTCTTTACACGCCTTTCCCATTGGTAATTTAAGTATCATCGTTTTCTCTCATTCCTGCACTTAAAGGAATAGTTCAACCAAAAATGATCCCATAATGTACTCACCCTCAAGCCATCCTAGGTGTATATGAAGGTCAAGGTGAAGGTCAAGGTGTCTTTATCAGTACCCAAGGGTAAGTTTCAGCGATCCATACTTAAGACAATCCAAAGAACGTCAAAACAAACAATAAACAGAGAACAATATCCAAAGCATAAAAAACTTGCACACCACCCCCAAATTATCAAACCAAGATACAAGGGAGAACGACAAGACCGATTCAATAAAAGTTTAATTTTAGAGTCTGTTACGTCCCAGGGTCTTTTAATTAATGTGTTGTGAGAAATTGCTTGTATGGCCTCTGTTGTGTTCTGTTTCTCTCCCTCACTCTCTTTCACTCAGGTTAATTACCATCAGCTGCAACTCGTTGTGAGCATGCCTGAGTCTGAGCTGAGCAGTATAAATGCAGCACTCCGAGAAGCCTGTGCTGAGGAACACTTCTCCCCCAGCCTCAGATTGAGATTGTGTGTTTTGGTGAATCGTGCTTATACTGGAGTTAGAGTGGACCTATACTCATTTGTTTTGTGCTGAGTGATAGAGCTTGCTTTTTAGTGTTGATATCTCTACCTGTGGGTAATTAAAAGGTATTGTATAAATCTTATTAGCTTTGCTTATTTCTAGATTATCTTGGAAATGTAGGGAAAGGGTGCCTTTTTATTTTTTTCAATACAATTTTCTCCTGTTTTTGGTTAGAGAGGGAGCTCAGGAAAGTTTTGTTGTTGATTTTCACCTTTTCTGATGTGCAGGGTAGATAGCCCCATTAAACCTTAGTTAGCCTCTATTTTGTTTGTTATTTTAGGCCTTGCCCTCTCCTGAAGAGTTATTCCCATCCTTTGTTAATCACTTTAATATGTAACAGAAATAAATACTTTTACTTGTACTTGAAGTCGTGCTTGCTTTCACTCTGGGGCTGAGGCCGAAGTGTGTCCTCCACATAATTTTACGTCTCAATGTTTTTTATCTTTGTTACTTTCCCCTCCTGACCCCTAGACTGGGAGGAGAACGTAACAAGTCTATGACTGTATCAAGATGTTTGTAGCTTTCTACACAATCCACCGCCTGGTCTTTAATGATCGTAGTGAAGCACAATTTCTGAAATCTATAATCATGTCTTTTGTTTTAGTTGTTTAACTCCAAATACGATGACCGGACTCATTATAACCGTGTCTTCAGCAAATTTCGCTATCGTCTTATTTGCATCCCTGCTTTGGCACATGTTAGTGTATAAAATATAAAATAATGCTGAGAGAACACAGCCCTGGGGTGAGCCGGTGGATGTACATAGTAAATCTGATAAAATGCCATTTACTTTCCTCCTCTGGGATCTGTCTGTCAAAAAATCCAATATACAACCCAACAAATGTTTTGCTCAGCTCAAAATGCTCTATTAGTCTCGTGGCTAAAATGTGAGGTTGGATATGACTTTCTTCTTTCAGCCAAACACAATCAGAGTTATATTAAAAAATATCCTGGCTCTTCCCAGCTTTATGATGGGAGAGAATGGTTTTGATTATAAGCCCGAAAAACTGCATCCATCCATCATTAAAGTGATCCATACGACTCCAGGTGTTAATAAAGGCCTTCTGAAGTGAAGCGATATAATCACTGGCTTCCGGTAACAGCTGCATGTGAGTCGAGTTCTGGCGGAAAAGTGACCTCTGACCCGACGCATGACCAGTGACCTCTGACCCGACGCATGACCAGTGACAACCTCTGACCCGACGCATGACCAGTGACCTCTGGCCCCACGCATGACCCGTGACCTCTGACCCGACGCATGACCAGTGACGACCTCTGACCCGACGCATGACCAGTGACCTCTGGCCCCACGCATGACCCGTGACCTCTGACCCGACGCATGACCAGTGACGACCTCTGACCCGACGCATTACCAGTGACGACCTCTGACCCGACACCTCTGACCCGACACATGAAACGTGACCTCTAACCCGACACATGACCAGTGACCTCTGACCCGACACATGACCAGTGACCTCTGACCCGACACATGACCAGTGACCCGACGCATGACCAGTGACCTCTGACCCGACGTAGGATGTAGCGTAAGCTTAGGCAGAGAATGTCTAATATGGCGAGAACTTCCACTCTCACTACACTTCCGGCTTCTGAACTGGTTGCAGTTCCACTCTGATTCCATATGAGGGCGCTCACAGGACGAGTGCAGAATGAATGGAGGTCAATGGCGGTATACCCCTCAAAATCCATTTTTCTCAGGATATAATTTTTTGTCTAGTAATTTGAATGTTGTATTCGAAAGGAGATGCAAAGAAATTGCACATTGCTGGGTGTTAGATTTTTTAGAGTCACTTATTTGCTTTAAAAAGTCTTTCAAAATGTCAATGACGTCAGAATGCTGACGTCATTAGCAGAATGCTAGCGTGTTATGGGCAACAACAACTCAACCTGTAAGAAATCGAAAGGACATAAGTACTCGTTCATTCAACTTTCGACCTAAAACCCATGTTGAACTTGCAAAATCTACAATCTACAGATCTGAGATTTCTCAACGGCAATCGGGTGAAAGAGACACATTTAGCCGTCTAGCCCCATTGACTCCCATTCATTTTGCACTCATGGCGAGCGCCCCCAGTGGAACTCTGGTGGAACTACAACCAAAATTCGGTACAATAGAGCTTAAAGGAGAACTCCGGTCAATTTTAACATTGAGCTCATTTTTTTGTACATTTGGAGTGCTGTCAATACAGAGAACAACGACAAAAATCGGTGTTGCCTACACCGAGTTATTCTATTTTTAAAATTTGCACCCTGTTGACTTCAATGGGGCAAGTACTAAACCTGCTTTTAGCCTCTTAACATCCTTGATGTGTCATTACAAGTGCACAGAAAATGTGAGTGATTCCTTCTGAGTGAACACGAGTGGATGTGACTGCAGTAGATGTAAAAGATATGTATAAAAATGATGTTATTTAAGCCAGCGCAAATACCTGTTTACATCCTGTTTTTCGGTTGAAGTCCAAAGTAGTCGATTGCCGAGTTCATGCGCATAGGTTTAGTTACCTATGATCACGCGCGTGAACTCGGCAATCGACTACTTTGGACTTCAACCGAAAAACAGGATGTAAACAGGTATTTGCGCTGGCTTAAATAACATCATTTTTATACATATCTTTTACATCTACTGCAGTCACATCCACTCGTGTTCACTCAGAAGGAATCACTCACATTTTCTGTGCACTTGTAATGACACATCAAGGATGTTAAGAGGCTAAAAGCAGGTTTAGTACTTGCCCTATTGAAGTCAACAGGGTGCAAATTTTAAAAATAGAATAACTCGGTGTAGGCAACACCGATTTTTGTCGTTGTTCTCTGTATTGACAGCACTCCAAATGTACAATAAAATGAGCTCAATGTTAAAATTGACCGGAGTTCTCCTTTAATAGGGAGAGGGCAGGCTCTCCGTAGACGGGCTCTGGCTTAGGTGAGAGAAGACTTCTCTCGCGAAAACCACGTAACTCTCTCGTGAACGTGCGTACGGTCGTTGCTGGAAGCCAGTGATTATAGGTTATAAAGTTTAAAATATGGATATTATTCATACAAAAACCCTTCAATATCTCTATTGCACTATTCAATGCCATTATAAAGCTGGGAAGAGTCAGGATATGTTTGTAATAAAACTTAGATTGTCTTCGGCTGAAAGAAGAAAGTCATAACGTTATACACCTATGATGACTAGAGGGCGAGTTATGGGATAAGTTATAGTTATGGGATAATTTAAAAATTTTGGGTGAATAATTCCTTTAAATTCCGCTTGTATTACATCTCTTGTTCTTGTTTCCGTATCGTTAGTCTAAGTTTGCTTCTGTTTATGTTCTATGGAAAGCTGTACTAGCACATTCACAGGTCTTTTCTACCGCTCAATAGCTTATTGCTAACATGAAGAGCGTAACATGTCAAACCGTCTCGGAGGAGGAGCGTTAATCCAGCCGTGAGATTCTTCCAGAGAGACGAATTAGCATTTAGCATATTAGCACTACAGAATCTGAAACAGAAATCACTGTTGGCGTCGACACACTGACCCTGTCAGACGAGGAGATGTGATGAGATCCGGCTGGAGCTTCGTCTGTCACACAACCGATCATAGAGCATCGCGATTCATCCCACATAACTGACCTTAACCCACACATGATGGACTGAATGAACACTTTATCCATCACTGAGACAGGACTTCAATACCGGCTGTTTAAGGTCATACTATTTCTCAGTCTCTTAAGTGATTTATACAGCTTTCATTTCATATTTCACAATAGTTTTATTTTGTAAGTTACTATTATCATGTGTGTTGTTCTTGATAACTAAAACTAATTTAAAAAATCCCTTTCGGTAATTGAAATAAAGATGAGATAAAATGAAATATAAATAATAGGTGAAAAAAAAAATGTTTCCAGGCAACTAACTCAAAATAAAGTTGAAGTGCTAATATTACTAAAATTAAAGCATATCTATCTATCTATCTATCTATCTATCTATCTATCTATCTATCTATCTATCTATCTATCTATCTATCTATCTATCTATCTATCTATCTATCTATATCTATCCATCTATCTATATCTATACATCATCTATCTATATCTATATATATATATCCATCTATCTATCTATATTTATATGTATCTATCTATATCCATCTATATCTATATATATCTCTTTCTAGATCTATCTATCTACACATACACACACTATTTAAATGATAAAAAAAACATGAAATGCAAAAAATTCTCTGTATTTCACAAAGCAATGCACTTGACCTGACCTATTTTTATTGTAATGCATCATTATAGATTCATTATTCGATGCGATTGCCAGAAGATAAAATGTGGTAAAACAAAATTGGATAGAATATGAAAAAATAAGTTAAATAACTGGAAACACTCACTGAATTAAACAAGCACAAAGTGAGATCATGTGATAATGTTGCATGCTACTTTAAAAAACAAAACAAAAAAAAAACATTTGTTGCATAATCTGCACTGTTTTACACACACAAAATGTAGAATTTAATGCAATATTCAACCCATTCTGAACAGACAGCCAAGAGTTAAGACATTTTACACTCAGTTAGATAAAAAAAAAAAAAAAATGCAAAACAGCCATTTTTAGGTCTAAGCTGAGTGGCCATCATGGTCGTCTTAATGCTCAAGTGTTTAATTTGGTCCATTCTGTTGATGTAGGACAGGTGAAGCTCATACGGTTTGGATGTAATGTCTGTCGATTTAGGATTATAACACAAAATCAATGTGGTGATTTAATCTCCAATGCACGGATGAAAAGGACGAAGCCAATGCGTTTCAAAAGCAAAGCTTTTTATTGCAAGTATTAGTGAAAGATACACTCCAAACTGAAGCAAAGCAACACTAAAAGGCCATTGATCTACAAAGAGAGTATTATTAAACAAAGAAAGACATTTCAAAGTAAAAGAAAGATCCCTTGGTACATTAGAGAGACTCTCTGCAAACACGGAGAGAGAGAGGAGAGAGACGGGAGGACGGAGACACCGAGATCCCGGAGACACACGGGGAATTACACGCCACATCCCGACTCGCACGGAGAGGAACGGCTGAACTTTGGCTCTTTCGTAAGCAATGGAAATCGCCGACCTCGAGTACCAAGAGACACGGGACGTGAGATGACGGAGACGGAGGATGGACAGACTCGAGGATGGTTCACAGTCTTTTTTCTTTTTGGAATGCTGGAGCTTTGCGTTGCAGTAAACCGTTTTGTAAACATTATTTTTTTTAGGGAAATCGTCGCGCGCCATTCAAGCGATTTCAGAGCAACTTCGTCCAGATCTCGGTGTCTCCGTCCTCCTGGAAAATGACAACATGACTGTTTGAAACACAGACTCAAGAGTCTCGAAGCGATGCTTGCAACGAGATCACGGTTTCGTCGCCGCAGTTAGTGGTTTAAAAGAGAACCGAGATGCCACATAGGGAGTTAGTATGCTTCTATACGCACAACTAAGGCGTTCGACAGGTGTCTCAAGTCGAATGGGAAAAACAAAAGAGTACAGTTAAGGCTGAGACTCATATATATATATATATATATATATATATATATATATATATATATATATATATATATATATTTATATATATATATATATGTATATATATCTGAGTGGAATGGGACCCCCTCTCTGGCACGAAGACAATTGAACTCAAGCAAATGATGAAGGACAAACAGCATTATCTGCTTCTCGACTCCATTTAAAGCACCGGACGCATCAAACATCCTTCCAGGGAAACGTGTATGGCTAAGAGTTTAGCAGCTCTGGATGAAAACAATCAGCTTTTTATCTTTTTGGAATAACAAAGTCAGTGTGGTTCTCCGTCCCATAAAGAGATGAGATGCAACGAGTGGGATGCGACGAGCCTCTTCGCCGGAGAGCTGAAGAATGAGGTGGACCATCTAAGTCAAAGGGCAAGGAGGAAGTGATGTCATCGAACACTTCGGGCTTGTGCCGGGCCCCACCCACTCTGTGGTTGTGCTTGTGAGAGGATGTCAAGGGGCGTCCGACCCCTGACCCCCAACTCGACCCCCGTGACTCTGGCCGACAATGCGGAGACTCCAGCCGCGAAAAGCACTCCCTCAATAAATACACCGTTAAATATTTCCCATATATATTTCCAATATATAAAAAAAAAAAAACACATTTAAATAGGACAACAAAATAAAAGTTGGCTCAATAAAAAGAAGAAAAAGATACGTGTTATGATTTAAAAACAACTCGTTTTCTGACAATTAGACAATTCTTGCTCTAAAATTGTTACGGATATTGTTGTCAGGCATTAGTCAAGCAATATACTGTAATCAAAGTAATATCTGGCTGAATCTCAAAACAAACATAACCACCCCAAAATCAAAAGAAAATATATATATATTATATATTTTGCACAGGGAAAATGAAGCCTACTTTAATTTATCTTTCATTATTTTCACGACAATTAAGCACATTTTCCCCAAAGTTTTGAGCAGTTTTGTAATTCCCATCATTCTCAGAGGCGATGGAATGATATTTGCTGCATTACATTAAATCAGCATAAATGCAACAAATCCTACCATGATGCATGAATGCATTATATATTTAAATGTTTGCATAATGAGTATTTAAGAGCGGGGGGAATGCATTTAATCGTCACAAAAATAACCACAATGCCAAAAATAGGCTTCATTTTCTTTATGCAAAGAAATAAATGCTTATTTTTGTTTTGTGATGAGATAGAAATCACATTTTGCATGACAAAAATGAAGCATATCAAAGCAACCAATACAATGGTTACATTATTTGTTTTATTTTCCTAGCAATTAAGCACATTTCTCCCAAAAGTCCCATCAATCTCAATAGTGATGGACTGATATTTGCTGTATTGCATTAAATCAGCATAAATGAAAAGCAATATTAGTGTGTGTACAAATGCATCACAATTTATACAGAATTTGGGGACGGAGAATTTGTTTAAAAAAAAATAAATAAAATAGGCTTAATTTTTGTCATGCAAAATATAGTTTCTTAGTTTCGCCATGAAATGTGAGCAGGACATGTTCTTTCGTGAGATTCACCCATTCACTATAACATTTTGCAGCATACCAAGGTAAGTGAGGTGCAGTGTTTTGAGATCTACATCGAGGTATATCCTCCTGGACCAACGGGCACCCATGTGACAAAATACAGGCCATGGGGGGGGGGGGGGTCAATCTCATGTGTAAAACATAAACTTTATGTATTTACTGTAGGTTTATATGGAGAGGGATCGATCAGCCACGGCATTAAAAAACCAAAACCAAAATGACATTTTATAGTCCAAAAAGACGTCACCGGAGCCTTGTGTAAACCTCAATCAATCTCGCTCAGCAAAAGATTGCAAGAGCTAGAGACTTTTGCTGGAGGACATGAAAAAAGGGGCATATGGGGGTAAAAGGAGAGCAAAGCACCGTGACTTTGTTTCCTTGTTTAGGTGGCAGTCTTTAAAGTGCTGTGCTAGGCTTTTCTGTCCAGGGTCAGGCCGTGTCATATGAGTGTCCGCTCTGCCCAATATCTAAAGATAGCACATTCACCTATAAGAACGCTTCCATTGCATTGGTCCGGACTCCTAATACAGTATGATACAGAACTCAACCGTTCGCTCGTATACTTGGCATATATCATCGTCAATATAATATCTGAATATACAAAGAGCCTCCCGATCGAGATAAAAATGTGTTTGTGTGTGTTTGCGTGTGTGCAACACCTTCTTCAAGGTAAGAATAAGACTAATATGCTCTTTGATTTCTCACTTTAGTCTCGGATTATTCAGCACCATCATGAGGAAAGGCACTTTCTATGAACTCTGAACTCGTGTTACGTTTTAGACCCTAAAAGAAGACCCTCCCAAAAAAGCTAGAAATCATAAGACGAGACGAGAGGAGAGGAGAAAAGGGGGCCGTTTGACTTCGCTTCTAGGTTTATGGGTAACGGACGCAACAAACTCACGAACTGGAACTCTGCTACGCCTTCCCTGCAACATCATCTGCTACCACAGTTACTCCCTCCACTGCCGACACACTGTAAGACAAACACACTGTACAATCTTCGGTTCAAAAAACGTGTTGTCGCTTTAAAGAATCGTTCAGCTAGAAATGAAAAAGTTAAAAATGATCATGTCGTTCAAGAATTCACTTCTTTCATGAGAAGCAATTGTGCAGAACGCTTCAAGTCTTGAGCCGTTGCAACAAAAACGGACTGATTTTTACAAGCGAGCCCCAAAACGAATGCAAAAATAGTCCCGTTGGCTTTTGTTGCATGGAGAACAGCAGCTCATTCAACACCACGTCCAGCGATAGAAGAGTCATGCGACGTGTGGGCGAGTAAATCATGAGAGTCACTTATAACCGAACTATCCCTTTAAAGAGACACTTCTTGCCAAAATAAGAGGCAAGGGTTAGTAAAATATATATATATTTGAAGTTAAAACTACACAAAAATAAAATTGCATGACAACTCATCAAGATTGCTAGCTGTTTGGCATCCGCACACTGACGGCTTTACTTCCAAGGCTCTGAAGCACCAATAGTGGTTTCATTCGGAAAGGCGAAATAAAAGAGGGCGCAATTTCAGCAGCTGCTATTTTGATGCTCGCAGCTTCACTTAAACCACTTTTGACAGGCAGAAAACATGATGTACCTTCCTCTAACAGGTCCGACCTCTAATGCACACTTTAAAATTAAATTTAAATAGCAGAAAACCCTCTATATCACAGCCAAACTGCGTTAGTTTCATTCTCACCAGGCAATTATTTATTTATCATTCATACATTAGAATCTAAAAAGCAAACATCTGATTGCATAAATAGTTCTGGATTTTAAAAGGGCTGAAATTGTTATTGAAGAAATCATAATTATGCATTGAAATGTTCCACTTTTTAGCGCTTCGTGCAACCGTAATCGTAATCTGACTGGACACAGTGCTGTACCGCTCTACGCAATATAATCAAACAAACAAACAACAACGAACACACAGGACGACCAAAATGTCTGTCCTGATGAGAAATGTCTCCTCGGAGTGAGAGAAATATATGCAACCAGCACCATTTATGCATCCCATGTTCCCATCTTACACATTAAGTCTCTGCCAATTTCTGATGCCGCCATGGGCCGCACCTTAATAGCACCATGCATTACGCATTGTTTAGTGCAGATTATCACCTTTAAACAGCTGGACATGCTTCAGATGGCGCACAGAGAGACGGTAAGGCACCCAACGCTCACTGCACCGAGATGCACTCTTCAAGTAAAACACTATACTGACCCCTAGTGGCCCTCCAGTGAACGAGCACACGTCAGGTGCTGCGAGAGCTTCTCCTTGAACACGCTTGGCCCAGAGCTGCCAGTCAGTCCCTCGTGCTTGGGCGAAACCGAAGCATGAACCCGCCAGTCCGGCTCTAACAAGTACAATAGCAGCGAAATCCTTTGAACAGGCAGGGCAGTGAAAATCAAGACGCTGAAACCGCTCTGGCTCGCATTTTAAGAGATTTTGTTAAGGCCGTACAGTTGCGTGCGTTCGCAACCGTGCCCTTGGTTGGACTAGATGAGGTGCGTTTGTTAATTCAGACAACATCTATCCGTTTCTGTTCGACATTCCCAACTTCTAGCAGGCACTTGTTAACACACTGTGGTCAATCATCGCCTCTGCTTTCAGAAAATTGAACTATAAAAGTGCCAAACATGCACATCTCCACCTTAAAAACCAAGCGCATAATCATCACATGCTGCCCTTTTTCACCTCTACGGAGTCTTTGCACAGGAGGTATTCTCATCCCGCAAATGAATTATTGCACTAAACTATGATCTGTCACATAACACGGACTATATGCATTTTAAATTGAGACAAAGTGCAGAAGGGAAGTGAACAAGACAAATCTGCGAGGAGCTGCGATTGATCGAGACAAATAAATATTGGAGGGAATTTAGGCGAAGAAAAAATAAAAAGCATATCAAAACATGATCACTTTGCATTGTAGTACATGAAAGCTCACAGGCCAGGTAGATATTACTGAGCGTAAAACGGGAACATTTGCTTTAAAATCAATGGTCAGTTTTCTGCCCCCCCGGCGGGGTACGTCATAAAGGACTTTACGCTCTGCAATGGCACTTTTCTAACAATAAAAGCTTCTTTTTCTGTTTTAAAACGCTAACGCACGATTGGTTCTTCACGACTGACACTTTAACACGTAGTTAAGTCACCATTGGCTACAAAAATAATTGAGAGCGGGAGAAAAGTACATTGAGAAAAATTGCTAGTAAGAGCGTGTGACGCCTCTATCCCCAAAACTTTCTTTCTTCCCAACTCAGTCTTTCCACCAGCTTCCTTTCTAATCTCATTTTTGGGGGAAGGGGGAGGACAATAGGGGGAAAAGTGCTGTTAGAAAACGTTGAGGTACAAGGCGTGACGGGCAGGGAAAGTAATTAAACGGTACGTCTACAGACAGGAAGAGGAGCGGGGATATAAACGGGCTTCCCTTTTGGTTGTTCTCGAGGGTTTGGAGGGGATATGACAGAACGGCCTCAGTTGGCTGGTTTAATATTGCATAATAGTGCAGAGGTCCACGTGTGGAATTAAAGCAGGCTTTCCTCATCCTGCTGCACAGTGTCGGGGTGAGCCGTGCTTCCATCGCCACAGAGATCGACCCTTCGGGACGCACAGGCTTTTGGGAGGAGTGACTGCGTGTGTATGTGGTTGTCGGGTTCGTGTGCATGACTAGTCAAACGTGGGCTTGGTGTGAGCTGGCTTAGGCAAAGTACATGGTCCTCAGGGTGTCGTGGTGAATCTGCACAGCTTTGGCCAGCGCTTGGGGATCCCGGCCGTTGCTCTGCCCGGAGACGTGGCTTCCCTCGGCACTGGAAATCAAAAGAGGGAGACTGTGTTTCAGAAGGCAGTTCGCAGAACACAACACATAATGAACAAAATGCCACTTTTTTTTGCAATCCTGCATTGTTTGCAAGGGGTTTCTGCAGGTTTTAAGAAGGTAAATATGAGACTTTAAGACCTTTTTAAGAAGTAAAAACATGTCAAAATGTTCTCTAAATGTAAACGTCTAAGGAGAAACAGAATGAGTTGTATTAGCAACACTTCAGTTTAAAAATTCAAAATTAGATACAAAATGACGGGTTTTTTTCTGTAAAATCGATCAAAATTTGAGTTTTACATTTGCACCTCAAGTAAATGTATGGATATTTTATACATTTGCATTGGCTAAAAAGGACAAAAAAAATACATGCAACATTTAATGCCATGACTTTTTTTAAGGCCTTAATGTCGAATTAAGACGTTTTTAAGACCCGCAGAAACACTGTTGCAATTTATGGTGAAAACAAAAGCAAAATGTATTACAATCAAAAATGGCTTTTTAATTTTACGAGACAAAAATGCAACAAAAAAAGGCCACAAACTCTAATAATGAAAAAACAGACACTAAATGTGAGATGATAGTCACTGCTTTACTGAAAGACAGCAAATGTCTCTCAATGCCTGACTACAAAGCTTATTACAGGGGCCATATTAATACCAAAAAAAAAAAAAAAAAAAAACATTATTACATCCATCACACACTAAAAGTGCTACATTTAACTACGTGTAATACTACATTTGATTTAATTACATGGCAACAATTAATTTTACTCAAATTAATTTTGTGCAACCGTAAGAGAAAATCTCTCACTGCTCTTTACTGAATATATTTAATTCATATTACAAAGTAGAATATTCAGCGTTTTATTTTACATTTAATTATTCGGTTTCTGTAGTGTTTCCTACTTGGATAGCACAAAAATAAACAAGCTTTCTGCATTTTCTTGTTTTGTTGCCAACTGTACATCTAACATCATAAATACGGTAAATGTGGTATCCTATTTTATATATATGTATGTATGTATGTATGTATGTATGTATGTATGTGTATGTCTGTATGTATGTGTATGTATGCATGTGTATGTATGCATGTATGTGTATGTCTGTATGTATGTGTATGTATGCATGTATGTGTATGTATGCATGTGTATGTATGCATGTGTATGTATGCATGTGTATGTATGCATGTATGTGTATGTATGCATGTGTATGTATGTATGTGTATGTATGCATGTATGTGTATGTCTGTATGTATGTGTATGTATGCATGTGTATGTATGCATGTATGTGTATGTATGCATGTGTATGTATGCATGTGTATGTATGCATGTGTATGTATGCATGTATGTGTATGTATGCATGTATATATACACATACATATATACACGCACAGACACACACACACATATACATATACATATACACACACACACCCCCCACAAATGTTTGGAAATTACAGCCATAAAATCAGTTATTTTGATCGCAAAAAATAAAACAAATCCTGGTGGGACTAAAGCAATATACTGAAAATTCACAACACAATACATCATTTTTCTGCTATATCCCCAGTAATAGTGCAATGCTGAAACACACACACCTGTCGTGTTCTTTGTCCACCAAGTGGTAGCGGGCACGGAAGGCCACCAGGTGGGCGTAGTAGGCTGGCGCAGGGATGGAGACGGAGCGGGTACAGCGCACGTACGTGTGGCACAACTGGTAAGTGAGCAGCTGGAACTCATCAGCAGTGAAGCAGTTGTCGTCCCACAGGACATGGTAGTGGGAGGGTCGGCTAGTGCCCTGAGACGAGAGGAAGAAGAGTCAAACTCATGCCGAATGCCTTCAAAAACATCTTATACAATACTGTAGTTTGATGATGTCTTTAAAACATCCTAGTGCAACAGCCCTGACAATTTAGAGTGAGTTTTTTTGTGATAATTGTGTGACATTCAGCCTTTATATATACAGACTGGATGCGTGTTCTGGATTACATAACAGTTCTTTGACCTGATAAATCCAAATCTGCGTGCAAAATCATTTGTCAAGTAAACAAGGAGCCATTTAATACGCAACACTAGACCAGAGGGCAGCTTAAAGACTGGAGGAGGCGGCATTTCAGGCTGTGAGGATGTGTGTGTCTGCACCTGTATTCCAGCATGACTGCAGAGGTAAAAGTCAAACTCGTAGGGGTGCGTGATATCCGTGTCTACTGTCGTACCAGCAGGAATGTTTCCGCTGCGACCCACCTGTGCGGGAAATACACAGAGTCATTAAAAAACACAACATGTGCAGCCTTCAGGTTTGTCTCAATCGCCCCTGAAGACAATTCACCAGATGGTATTCATTCCAGAGCTCTTAATAAACTCTGACTCTGGTTTTCTGTTGACTTGAATATAGTTATTAACTCATACTTGACGGATAAATCAACTTAACGATAAAAGCACTGTTTTAATAGTGTATTAAAATAAACATTTTAAAAATGTGTTTTTTTTTTAAGCATTTTGAGACGCTCTGTTCATCCTTGTTATTGTTGACTAAAACTAAAATTTTTTAATTAAAAATAAAGCTGAAAAAATATTACATAAAAAACTTATTTTATTTCACGTAGTTGCCAATGCTACATTTTTTATTCGAATTTTAAGTTAAAGTACAATTATTATTATTTTTTTAAGTTTAAGTACTAAAATTAAAAAACTTTTTAAAACAACAACAACAAAAAACTTTTAGCTAAATAAAAAACAATGGTTATCATATTTAACTAAATCTAAAACAAAAACATTTCCGTTACTTAAAAAATATTAAAATACTTAAACTTGTTTTATTTTAGCTAGTTGATAATATTTCTATTTTTATTATATAGTTTAACTTGTACTAAAATAACTAAAACAAAAATTTACAAAAACTATATAGACATGATGTATGACAAAAACACAACAATATATATCTATCTATCTATATATCTATTAATAGTAAAATAGACTTTAACTGAAATTAAAATGAAAAAATAATAAAAAAAAACTAATAATCTCAATACTAAAATAAAAATATATTTAAAAAAAAATGGCAAAAGCACATAAAAAACAAAAATGAAAAAAAAATAAAAGCCAACTCAAACTATTAATAAATAGTATAATAACACATAGTATATACACACTAACAATTTACACATTATTATTATTTTTATATTGTAGTGTTATCTCTAATTATAACAAATTAAGACCGAAATAAAGGCTATTACTGTTGGAAATGTATATAAAAAGGTTTTACACTACGTTACAATAATATTTATATCCTAAATTCTTAACTTTCAAGAGTTCAAACCCTCAAGCTTTTAAAATGTATATATATATATATATATATATAATACTAAAATAACACTGGTAAATATAAGTCCTGTGTGTTGGCCACTGTCGCTGTCCCAGGCCGCAATTCACCGTGTGCGTTCAGTGCAAGAACAACCTGCTGTTTAATGAAGAGGACAGCGAGAGATTGCTCAAAGTCTCACCCTCTCATTGCGATCGGCACAGAAGAGGCGTGTGTGGTGCCGTTTCTGCACCACTATATACGTGATGCCAGGCTGGTACTCCTTCTCCAGACTGATACAGGCCTCTCGAATGGCCAGCAGCTCGTAGTACAACACCTGCGAGCAGAAAAAACACATTTTCAAACGAACATGAAACTAGTAATAGACCAATATGTCAGCAACACAAATGAATCCACACCTGTCTAAACTGGCCCTCGGATACGCCGTCCCTGTAGAAGATGATTCTGGTGGGTTTGTAGCGAGTGGACTTGTAGAACTGAATGAGTAGCTCTCGCACCATAGAGGCCAAGTCCTGAATCACCTCCTGTCTGGGTCTCTGGACACGCACTGTGGCACAATACCTGCTGGGATGAGCGTCCATACTGCCCACAACCTACAGCAAAGTACATTTTATATTGATGATGTAGCTCAATTTTATAGTATATTTAATATATGTGTTGCATCATCCAGCTCTAAGCTATACTGACTGCTGCAATGGATGGTTTCTTCCCATCTCCGGCTGGTGGATGTGTGACATCCGCCCCCAGAAAGATGACTGGCTGCTGGAACACCGAAGGCCTGAGAAACAGCACACATAAATGTTAACGAGTCCACCATATTGAACACCATCAGAAACCAGCCGTAAGCATGAATACTGCATTTGATAGCGTCTACAAATCAGCTTTGCCTGCATGTAGTCGGTCCTAGGCTGAGGAATAGCCTCCCCTTATCCTTGAGATCCCTGTCCTCTTTACATGAGTTTAAATTTAAGCTAAAGTTTTATCTTTTTGACCGGCATTTCACTAAATCTCAATTATGTGTTAATGGCTTATTTTGCTCCTATCATGTTTCCTGGACTCTTACCTTGTAAAGCACAGTGGTCAACTTCTGTTGTGTTTATTTGTGCTATATAAATACAATGAAATGTAATATAGTTAATAAATTCTGGTTTCTTGATTTGATTTGATGACAAGCAAATAAATAATTAAATGGAAAGTAAAAGTAAACCAATATTCCACCAAGATAAAAGCAAGAGGATTTGAAATGTTAAAATCTAGAGGGTTTGAACATTTGGAAGGTAAAAATTTAAGATAAATATTAGTATAGTAACTTTTAGTGTATATATATATATATATATTATAAATATATATAAAGTAATAGCCTTTATTTCTGTTTTCATTTTTTTAATAATTAGAGATAAAACTACTATATAATAATAATAATAATAATAATAATAAGAGTTATAATAGTAATAATGTATTGTTATTGTTGTTATGTTAAAAATATCTGACAAAATATTTGCAACAGTAATAGCCTATATTTCTGTCTTCATTTCATATAATTACATATAAAACTACTATATAATAATAATAAAAATGTATTGTTGTTGTTATTATATGTTATGAAATATCTAACAAAATAGTTGCACTTTTTTTTGCCAATATACAGAAATCCTAAAAAAAACTTTCAAAATAAAACACTTGTTTAAAAAAAAAAACAATAAATATGTATCTGTTCACTTGCATGTCATGTGACCATTAACCATTATCTTTGATTTTATGTCAAAGGCTGACAAAAACATTTAGGAATAATTAGCAGCCTGTTTAAAAACAGCCAATGAGCAGAGCCGATTATGTTCTGTTAATCAAAATAAGGCTGGGGGAAATGTTTACACACCGTTGATGCGGGACCAGGATGTTGTTGATGCCGCCGAGTTTGACGTTGATTTTGAGGCAGAGGTTGGAGAGCGTCTGAGGCGAGGTCTTCACCACGTTCTTCACCTGCACACACTGAGTGGCCATTCCTAGAAGAGTGTCTCCAACACGCTTCACTTCCGCTGCACAGATCAAGCGTGAGTTGGTTAGTCTGAAGGCTAACGGGAGGTTCGGCTCTGTGTGAGACGCTCTTACCGTAGACGGGTGTCTTTCCCGGCAGGATGACGATGATGAGCTGCAGCCCAGAGTAGGTGTTCTTCAGGTGCCTGAACATGGGCTCCACGCTGTCGGCTCCCTGCGCGTACTTACAGAAACACGGCTGGCCCTGGATGGGCATCCCAGCATCCTTTGAGATCTTACGCAGCTGGTCGGTGAAACCCCTGTGGGGAACAAACATAATTCAGACACTTTGATGTATGGAAAGTACATAATGACTATTAAAAGAAATAAAACCGAAATCGTCATATGGCTTAGCGTGATTATCAGATATAATTCTAATGCATGCGCTGCGTGTTACAGAGTGAAGCGCGGCACTGTGGTCTTGTGTTCTGCGGCTTTCCATCAAAATAAAAGTTGTAAGGTAAAATTAAATTATTATTGTTGTTTTTCTTAAATACTTGATTTTCTTATTTTACAGTGAAATATTACAATTGTAATATTTCTTATTTTTCTTTTATTTAGGAAATGCTAATAATTTTAATTTAATAATAATAATTGTATTATTATTATTACTACTACTTTTTATCTATATTGATGTATAATTACAGAATATTGGCAAAATGTGCAGCCCGAAAAACAAACAGCAAGCCTGAAATCTGTTTTTAAAATCACTTTTTAAATTGCAAATTTTATCAGAAAAAAATCACAATTAGCAATTACAATCGCAATATTTCTAATTTAGTTTTTATTTAAGAATTTTTTACATTTTATTTATGGACAATAATAATAATAATAATAATAGATAATAATTATTATTAGAAGTATTATTATAATTATTAACAATTATTATAATTATTAAGAATTATTGCATTATTATTTAAATTATTATTTTTATTATTATTTTACAATCATCTGTAAAACAATCATCTGACTGTTAATTGGATTATGAACAGTAATGATTATAATTTTATAGCCATGTTGATATATAATCACAACATATTGGCCATATTTTTTTTTTATCGCATTGCAATCACAATTTTTATCAGAAAAATCTAAATAGACCCCCCCACCCCCAAATCACAAAGCCCTTCAGGTGATGAAAAGGAATGAACTTTTAAGCAAGTATGGCGTGGGGTCTTACTTGAGAATCTCTTCTCTGCACTGTCTCTGCGTGGCGAAGCAGGCGATGGCCCACATCTTGATCTCCACCCCGGTATGAAACTGTTTCCCTCTCATGTCCCAAACTCCATGACTGGGTGTGGCCACAGTGCGATTCTGCAACGACAGCTCAAGGTTGATCTGCTGCACAAGACGTGTGTGAGCAAAAACACAGGGCACACAGATATACTGTACCACTGATACTGGAACTGAACATGACTGGAACACATGAATAAATCATTACTAGACTGAACTGGAGGAAAAATACAATTAAGAGTAACTTTACAAGTACATTTCACAAAACAGACCTGCACATAGGGAAGAACGGAGGCAATTACAGTGAGGAAAATAAGTATTTGAACACCCTGCTATTTTGCAAGTTCTCCCACTTGGAAATCATGGAGGGGTCTGAAATCGTCATCGTAGGTGCATGTCCTCTGTGAGAGACATAATCTAAAAAAAACCATCCAGAAATCACAATATATGATTTTTTAACTATTTATTTGTATGATACAGCTGCAAATAAGTATTTGAACACCTGTCTATCAGCTAGAATTCTGACCCTCAAAGACCTGTTAGTCTGCCTTTAAAATGTCCACCTCCACTCCATTGCACCTGTTTGAGGTCGTTAGCTGCATAAAGACACCTGTCCACCCCATACAATCAGTAAGAATCCAACTACTAACATGGCCAAGACCAAAGAGCTGTCCAAAGACACTAGAGACAAAATTGTACACCTCCACAAGGCTGGAAAGGGCTACGGGGAAATTGCCAAGCAGCTTGGTGAAAAAAGGTCCACTGTTGGAGCAATCATTAGAAAATGGAAGAAGCTAAACATGACTGTCAATCTCCCTCGGACTGGGGCTCCATGCAAGATCTCACCTCGTGGGGTCTCAATGATCCTAAGAAAGGTGAGAAATCAGCCCAGAACTACACGGGAGGAGCTGGTCAATGACCTGAAAAGAGCTGGGACCACCGTTTCCAAGGTTACTGTTGGTAATACACTAAGACGTCATGGTTTGAAATCATGCATGGCACGGAAGGTTCCCCTGCTTAAACCAGCACATGTCAAGGCCCGTCTTAAAGTGTAAGTTGCAGGTTAAATTTTTCACGAAGATAATGCAATGTGTTTATTAAACATAAAGATAAGAACCGCCCACCATTGTTTTTTATACCAAAATGCTGATATAATATGAAAAGTTGGCACTTTTAACAGTGGTTTTAACCGCTCCCGCTCCCTTCCACTAGATGGGGCATGACGTCACAAGAGGAACTCACTAGTAGAGTTACCGTACACTAGCAGCTATAGATGCCTTACATAACTTCAGAAAAGTTGGTTGTATGTTTTATTTGATAAAAAAATTATGGATAAAATAACTCCATTGTAAACATACTCGTGTGTGCTGACTTCAAGGGGACCGTGATCCTGCCTGAAATGAGAATAAGCTATTCGCAAAACAAACGGGTTCAGGCACGTCAGATCAGCCGGTCGCAGGTCCAGCTGTTCCACTAAACAAAACGCGTTCACCTGACTCACTGTAAGTAAATAATGTCTTCAGTCGTTGTCCCTCCTTGCTATTCTACATGACGGCAATATTTTGAAAAGACTTGCTTGTTCCGTTGTATTATCCGGGTTAAGTTTGCACCAGGCTAGACTTGCTCTAACGTAGCTTACGTTACTCACCGGGACACCTGGCTAACCCTCCAGTAATTCTCCTCACACCAAGCATTAATAACTCTTTGAGTGCCATGGCTCCCCTCTCTCACGCCTGACCGGTTAAAAATTGTAGGGCTGTGGTCCATAAAGAATTTGATGGTTTCCCACATCCTCAGTCGTTCTCCAAATTGCCATAATACAGTAGGAATCTAGCAGAGTATGGGTTGCGAGTTCCTCTTGTGACGTCATCACCCAGTAACTGAAAAAACACGCTACCTTTGAAGAAACCCTAATAAATGTTATTTTAACGCATTTTAATACAGAAATAATTAAATATATACATATAGAGCACTTTAATTTACACATTAATTGGCTGTGGTGGTTAACCTGCAACTTACACTTTAAGTTTGCCAATGACCATTTGGATGATCCAGAGGAGTCATGGGAGAAAGTCATGTGGTTAGATGAGACCAAAATAGAACTTTTTGGTCATAATTCCACTAAACGTGTTTGGAGGAAGAAGAATGATGAGTACCATCCCAAGAACACCATCCCTACTGTGAAGCATGGGGGTGGTAGCATCATGCTTTGGGGGTGTTTTTCTGCACATGGGACAGGGCGACTGCACTGTATTAAGGAGAGGATTGAAGATGGGTCGAGGCTGGGTCTTCCAACATGACAATGACCCGAAGCACACAGCCAGGATAACCAAGGAGTGGCTCTGTAAGAAGCATATCAAGGTTCTGGCGTGGCCTAGCCAGTCTCCAGACCTAAACCCAATAGAGAATCTTTGGAGGGAGCTCAAACTCCGTGTTTCTCAGCGACAGCCCAGAAACCTGACTGATCTAGAGAAGATCTGTGTGGAGGAGTGGGCCAAAATCCCTCCTTCAGTGTGTGCAAACCTGGTGAAAAACTACAGGAAACATTTGACCTCTGTAATTGCAAACAAAGGCTACTGTACCAAATATTAACATTGATTTTCTCAGGTGTTCAAATACTTATTTGCAGCTGTATCATACAAAAATAGTTAAATAAACAAAAGCCATTGTGTTTAGATTTTTTTCAGCTGGAGTTGGGGGTGGGATAAATGGAATAAAAATGAATAAATGAATCAAAAGAACTTTGTGTGTATGAATCTCCTGTTGTTTCATCCTCAATCATTTTCCCCTGCTGCAATGAAAAAAAAACCTGTTCCTTTAAAGGGGGTTGTAGAATGTGAGGAATGGCAATTTAAAATATAGTTGTTATGCTTTCAAAAGGTCAGCTTGTTATACGTTTGAGTTACGACCAGAGACGACTGGGTTGAATGATGAAAAGTGGGCTGAAAGGGTGAAAGGCTGTCATGAGAATTCAAATGTTACGATTCATTATGGCCAAACGTGTCCCTCCAAACTGATGATTTCTTGTTTGAACTGTACAGTATATCCTTGTTCAGCTATGAGGCACTAAGTGAGTGAGCTAAATTCATAAGAAGAAAAACTGAGGAAAAAGAGTTGAATGAAGATTAATGGCAGACATAACAGGAAAAATACAAGTGTGAAAACAGACTTTTCACACTGCATATTTCTAAACCCTGGGTTTAAGTCCTTGTCACTGATTGGGCGAACGCAGAACATGTTATATTTACATAAAGGCTTTAACGTTGAGCATCCTCATTATACATTGCCGACTGTACTGTCAAGTTTATCCTGAACTGACTTTTCGGACTATAAAGGTAAGAATGAAATGGTCTCTTCTTGTTTCCGTGATGGTGAATATGAGGTATGTGATTGGCTGTCGGCTACTAAGCCTCTAGTCGTAACATTCTAACGCTGTAATTTCACATTAAGGCCCTTGCACAATGAGTCCGAAATTATCGTATGCGTTTTTTTCACATTCGTGATTCGGTGGCTCTGAATTGTCAAAACACTATTCAAAATGCTTGCTATGGATGTGAAAAACGCAGAAAACCGAACCTGATTCGAATTTTTTTTGACGGACAAAAGTTTTGGAGGCAGTGTGCAAGCGTGATTGACATAACGTGAGGTCGTATTTATTTTTTAACGTGCGAAAATTTCGGAAGCGAATATCGGACTCAGTATGCATATATAATACATGATTTTATAATGGCTGAGGTTGGGAGCGACTGTAACACTGTTTATAAAATAATAATATAGCTGAACTGAATGTTTTTAAAATACATAAACATTATCTTATGTATTTTATGTACAGCTTAGCAATGTTTTAGTACAAGAACATATACGATTATCAATATGTAGAATATAACATAAATATATATATAGAATATAATATTATATATATATATATATATATATATATATATATATATATATATATATATATATATATATATTAAATATAAATTATAATAACACGATTCCCAGGGTATGCATGAAATGATCAAATTCATACCTTTAATGCAATGCAAGAGCAAGTAACTTTCTGCCAAATGCATAAATGTATGTTATATAAAAGTGTTAAAAATGCCTCCAACCACTTTTACATCATAAGTTACCATTGCCTCCGATCTCCTGTCATTTAAAAAAAAGCATGTAATTGTACAAAATCACACAAAACCATAATTCATTCTCAGACTATATAGACAGCCAAACTGAACTGACTCAAATACATCAATAAACATTCTTTCGTTCATTCATTTATCTAAAACAACAACAAAAATCACTGCAAGCTTGTTTACTTTAGGAGTTATTGCACACTTCACACATCACAGCATCAGTGATTAGGAGCTGTTAGTTCCTCCAGGAGAGGCTATTCACTCATTCAGACAGACAGACACAGAGAGATGTGGGTGATTGAAAAGAAGGGTACCATAAAGTGCTCTGTGCTCACCCTGCCCCCGTACTGCAGCATGGGCGCAGGCAACACGCGCCCCGTCACATGGGCCATCTCGTCTCGCACCTTGAACTGAAACTCCTGAACAAAAGGGTCTGCTTCATAGTTAGCGCTGCGCACCTGGAAACACACAGACAAAGATCATTAAGGCCTGAAAAATAAATTAAAATGAGTTTTTTTCTCTAGTAAATATTTAATTTGCTCTCAAATATTTTGTAGTGCATTCGGTTTTAATGCATTTAGTTTTAATGCATCTTAATAAAACAACTTCACTTAGAAATGCATGAAATTATGGAAGTAAAATATGTGTTTTATGTTGCCTGTAATGTTACAGCTGTTCTCCAGTACAATAATGCTAGTGCCAACATTACGCAATTCTTACATCCTAAAACAATTAGTAACAATTAGTTACGAAAGTAATAACAACAGTAAAACAGAGATTTACCTTAACAGGCACCAAATAATTAGGTTTATATTTAGCACTTTTATCGATTAGCAGGGTTGTTATTGTGAAATAAAAGTTTTGCAAATTGTTTTTAAAGCAGAAATAAAATAAGATACAAATATTACATTAAAAACTTAAACTTTGAAAATGCTACCGTGGCAACTTGCTAAAATAAAATAAGTTACTAAAATTGCAAAAACTTAAATAAAAATAAATTCAGGCTTAACAGAAATACAAAAACTAATAAAAAGGACAAAGGCTCAAACTTACTAAAACTGAAAATATAAAAATAAAAGCTAATTGAAAATATACTATAATCTATAATAATATATAAATAATACTAAAACTTCACTGTCTATAAGTCCTAAAATCAATAAATTTTAAAGCATAACTAGTTTATATATATATATATATATATATATATATATATATATATATATATATATATATATATATATATATATATATACACACACACACACACACACATACATATACACACATACATATACATACATACATACATACATACACACACACACACACACACACACACACACACACACACACACACACACACACACACACACACACACACATATATATCTGCATCTTAAATTACCCAGAATTCAGATTATATTAGATTTGAAATTAACCTTTCCTGAGACTGACTGAACACACAGGGTGTTTGTCAGAAACATTTCTTGCCACGAGCTGATAAATCCCAGCTCAGATCCTGCTGTACTTCGGAGTGTGAAAATACTCTCAACCGTGGTATTTTTAGCTCTGTCTCAAAGCTAGACTTTTTCATTTGGGACATTTCATTGGCCTCGTCAGTTGCATTCCACCCACGCGTTCTCTCCGCTCTTGTTTGGAGATCTAAATGAGAAATCAACCACGGCAACACGCAGTCAGCTGCTCGGATTCAGCGCCTGATTGGCTGTCATTTTAATAAGGTATAAAGAGCAGCAGTGCTTCAATTACACGTTAGCAGCTCAAACCCGACGGTAGCGGCAACAGGCAGACTGTAAATCTGCAGGGAGTGAGGTAAAGAGTTCAGAACACAGCTAATCAGCTCGCTATGAACTCGCTGACCTCCATTAATGCAGACAGCAACCTGACTTCATTCAGATCCACCACACGGACAGCCGGAGCAGGCTTTAATACACTGCTGGAAGATCTTACGTGATCCTCAGAAGTGTGCATCTGGATTATTATGCAACCAAATTAAGAGCACATCTGAATTATTATAGTTACCTAAACCTGTAAAAAGAATTGCTACTTGAGACAAATTATAATTGTTTTTAACTTGTTTTATTTCAGCTAGTTGCCATGGCAACATTTAAAATTTTCATTTAGTTTGACTTCAGGGTCTTTACACGTTTTCCATTTCAAAATTCCAGACTTCTCTGTGGATTTTTCAGACCATATGTATTTAACATTTGATAAATGGTTTTAAAATCAAACTGTTAACATGCATGTTACATTCTGACTATATATGCTATTATGTTGCCAAATAATTTACATAATGTATCTAGGTACTGTAACTGATACAAATTAATTTACACCAAACCCAGACACATTCAGTGCTTTTTATTTTATTATTTTTTGCAGCATTTTATTAAATCTATAAAGTTAAAATACAGGATTATGTTTGATGTACTTTTTAAAAAAATCAACTAAATTTTAAAATTATATTGTGTTTGATCAAATTTATTTTTATTTAGAAGATATTATTTTCTAAATAATAGCAGGATATGGCATCCAGTATATTAATGTTTGCCAGAAATTTACTGCTAAAATAATTTATTATCCGGCATTATCATCCAAGTCCTAACCCATAAAGTACTCAACCATATAGCATTATTTTCAGTATATTAGTCTATAAACACTCGCATGGTGCAAATCTGACTAAATGGAAATGACTAAAAATCTAATTCGATAATGTAGGAAACCCTGTAACTTGATCATAACTTAAAACTAAAATTGATTTAAAAAAAATAATAAAAAACAACAACAAATTTACTAAAACTTTTAACTAGAATAAAAAAATGGAAAATATAAAAACTATTTCAAAATATTAAAAACTATAAAGTCTCTCAGTGACACACAAATAATGGCTTTTAATGCACTCACCAGTCTGCTGATCTCCTCCTGTCGGTCTGGTGCTGATCTCGCTGTGGCTTTGATCATGGTGGAGGTTTGATTATCTGTCAGTTTCTTGATGCACCGCTGCCCTGCTACAATGTTGCACACCTACGAGAACAGCAGAACAGCAGAGCGTATAAGAACAGAGACTGTGGTCTATGGCCATCACAGCGTGAGGACGACAGGACTCACCTCCAGGGGCAGGTAGGTGTGTTTCTGCTCCTGGCCCACCTGTAGACAGGGCAGGTGCGGGTATTTGAGCTGCAGGTTGTACTTTTCTCTGAAATACTGAGCTACTGTTCGTTCTACAGTTTGGCCATTCTCCAACTGCAAAGGGAACCTGGAAGAAATCAGGAAACTTGATCAAACAACACACCACCACTAGAGGGCATCAAAAACCAGAGCTAAACTGCTTCCCTCAGTCCAAACATTTGGGCTATGTTTGGAATAACATGCTACTTTTACTATTCAAGCAATGTGATGATGTTGTGTGGCAACAATGCAGTATACTACTGGTTGAAATCTACATGACAATGCAGTTTTGCATACTACACTACTTTTCTTGTAATTATTATAATACTTAATAGTATTACAGTAATAAGAATCATCATTTAAAATATTAGGACCTGTAAAAACAAAATGCTTTAATAATAATTATGAGGAAAATGTAATAGTCAAGAAAAAAATTCAAACCATTTTAAATGGCACAACACAATTTCATTTTACCTCTTTAAATAAATAAAATAGATAATTAAATTAAGATATATAGATATCACATTATATATATATATATATATATATATATATATATATATATATTTAAGGATGGATGGATGGATGGATGGATGGATGGATGGATGGATGGATGGATGGATGGATGGATGGATGGATGGATGGATGGATGGATGGATGGATGGATGGATGGATGGATGGATGGATGGATGGATGGATGGATGGATGGATGGATGGATTTGTCCTAAAATGTATGGCTATAACACGCTTCAGTTCCGGCGGCGGTTTGACTAACGTTTGGTGGCTGGCAGGGCGGCGGGTCACATTGCAGACCCGGTACTTCCTCCGCATGGTTCCGCAGTGGGTCACCTCCACTTTCAGACCTGCACAGAAACCAGCCAATAAGAAAGAGACAAGCACATACAGGGGGTTGGACAATGAAACTGAAAAAGCTGGAGGTTTCACTCCTATATCTGCGCGGCCTGATCGTAAGAGTGAGAAGGATGAATTAGCAGAGCAATAGCACAGCTGTACATAAATCCACACAACATAATTGGAGACATATGAGAGTTCAAAAGAGGACAAATTGTTGGTGCACGTCTCGCTTGCTCATCTATGACCAAGTCTTTGAGGTGTATCGAGAGCTATGGTATGCTGGGTAATGTGGACCACCACGTAAGACAAACCACATCCAACAGGAGTAACTGTCGACAGAAGGGGAAGCTGTCTGAAAGAGATGTCCAGGTATTAAAAAACAAAACCACAGCTGTCCAACTCACTGCAGAATTAAACTCACACCTCGACTCTCCTGTTTCCACCAAAACTCTTCGTCAGGAGTTCACAGTCGGGCTGCTATAGCCAAACATTTGGTCATTCATGCCAATGCCAAATGCTGGTTTCATTGGTGCCAACAGTGCAAATCTTGGGCTGTGGACAATGTGAAACACGTATCATTTTCTGATGAGTTACGGTTTGAGAAACCCAAAAGAGGCTGAACACCCGGACTGTCGCTGCCCAGAGTGAAGCCAGCGGAGGATCAGTGATGGTGTGAGCTGCAATACCATGACAATCCTGACTGTGCTTGATAGACATGTCACTGCCAAGGACTACCGAACCATTCTGGAGGACCATGTGCCCTGTATCAGCATGATAATGCACCAATACACCGCAAGACTGGAGACCGAATGGTTTGACGAAGGTCAAAGTGAAGTTGAACTAGGGGTGTGCGATATGACGATTTTTGATCGTGGACGATTAAAATGTCTCCACGATCTGCTTTTGAAGAAATATCGTAGAATCGTGCATTATATCTGTTCTGGCGCCTCTGTCCCAACATACTGAACAACGCGACGTATATTCACATAAAATGTTAACGCAGCGGAACAGGAGACTGCAGTTCACAAAAGTTCATAATTTGCATGTGCGTTAATGCCTTGTCAGTTAAACATTTAATTCGCGTTCTAATGTATGCGTTTCTCAGCGCGTAGCCTACATGTGAAGCTCACATGCACTAAAAGCCTGTCTACCAGTGCCTGGATACTGGACTAAGTTAAGTTATCTTTCGAGTCTTATTGTGCTTATACTGTTAAATACACACAAGGTTTACATAAACAAAGTCGGTTATGTCTAAAGTGAAAGCAAACTTGAGAAAATTGAGAGAAAATCTGCTTGTCAAATGCGTGTATATTAGACGCGTCGCGCGCAGCTCTTAAAGAGACAGTAGCAACAGTAAACACGCTGCCGCTTGTCCTTAAAGGGATAGTTCACCCAAAAATAAAAAATATCTCATCATTTACGCACTCTAATGTTGTTTCAAACCTGTATTAATTTCCTTCTAATATTTTCTAATATTTTTCTAATATTAATATTTTAAAGAATGTGGCTATCCAAACTGTAGCTGGTCCCCATTGACTTCCATAGGAGAAAAATATACTATGGTAGTCACTGGGGTACATCAACTGTTGGTCATTCTTCCAAATAACTTTTATTTTCAACAAAAGAAAGAAACTTATTCAAGTTTAAAACAACTTGAGAGAGTAAATTATGATAATTTGAATTTTTAGGAGAACTATCCCTTTAATGTTAATAAAACAACAAAATGCAAAGAGAAAATCACTCAAATCACTTGACTGATAACTTTAATAGTAGCTTTAATAAGTATCAATGTATAATTTATACAGTGAAGTCTGTTTTGTTTTATTTTCATATTTGTTCATTTAATTACTTCAATGCTACTGTTAAATACACCTATACTGTAGCTGAAAACATAAAGCACTGTTTAGCCTATTTAATTTGTATATTAAGTTGTGTATATGTAATGTGTATCTTTAATCTTAATATTTGCTAACAAAGAAAATAATGACAAATATTTTTAGCTTTGCCCCTGTCTGCCATTTTTCTATTTTGTTACCTAAAGCTTTGTTTTTAAAATATGGATATTAGTTTGGCTGTAATTCTCAGTCACAAAATAGTAAAACCAACATAAAAAGAATCGTGATAAAATCGTTAATCGTGATTTTCCTGAAAAAAATCGTGATATGATATTTTTGCCATATCGCCCACCCCTACTTGTATCTGTCATTCTCAAGACGAATTGATGCTGCATTGGCCGCAAAAGGAGGCCCTAGACCATACTAATAAATTACTGTGGACTAAAACCAGGTGTTTCAGTTTCATTGTCCAACCCCTACACACAAACACACAGGAACACACAGGAACACGTACCTTTGATTTCTTTGGTGAATTTGACTCTGTGGGAGTCTGTGAGGGGGCGAGGCTGCTCATCGATGTTGTGGATGTCCAGTACCTCACACATGAACTGAATAACTGGCTGTGCTTTGTAGAAAGCCGTGGCTGACACTGCGAGACAAAAGAGATGAAAACTGATTAAAACGCAGTTCAAATCATCATTTAGAAGAGGTCATGAGGAATCCATCCTCTGCAGTAAAAAATAAAAATGTTCAGTGATGTCGCAGCATTGAGGGAATATATATATATAAAATCTTTTTCCCTCAAAATATTAGAAAATCAAGTTGTAACAAAGAGGAGAAGTGGCTTGTTTTTTGTCAGTGATCTCTATTGCAGGGCTTTATGCCAAGTGATTGCTTATGATCTACTTGATGAATTATGACAATATTTACTTAATGGTGTTTGTATTGTAATATGTTTCAGATGGTTGCAAGAGTGCATATTTTATCCACCGCTTCTTTTTGACTGAGCAACTTGATGTAAAGACATTTCAAGATAAGAAGTCCTGGTTTATTTTGAGCTTGTTTAAAGTTAAAATTTCCAAATGTAATTTTTTTTTCTTTCTGGTTATTATTCGTATTTCGGTTATACAATAAATTGTACCTGACATTTAATTCAATGCTTTAAATTAAATCATTTTGCTTGTAAATGTCTCCTCGTATCCCTTTATTAAGGAAAAACAAATGATTTGATAAATTTCACTGCACCCCTAAAGTTCTTTAAACACTCCTAAAATGTTAAAATTAGGAGCACATGTGCTGCCTGGGAAAAAAGTAAGCGTAAAGCCCTGTATTGGGTGTTTAGCTATATGTTATCTATATGTTTTTTCTAATTTGACTTCACTAAACTTTCAGCATACTAAAATATCTGGTCCAGTTAAGATGTTGCTCTTTATTAGTCCTGTGAGAAAACAAACACAAATGTTAATGTGAACTCAAAGCCGGTCTTTCGCGCTCTTTCTGAGCCCATTCACTCCATTATAAGTGTTACAATGAGCCAGTGAAAGGAGAGGCGATTTCAGACGGTTAGACTTTTCCCTGCCCTTCAGTGGAGAGGGGGAGGAGTAGGCGATGCAACCAATTGACTTATGGGAGACTGAGAGAGCGGGAAACATGCAAACGGAGAGACATAGAACTAGTGAACTTGGAGAGAGAGAGAGAAAGAGGGACTCATTTAACGCCCCCCTTCAATCAAACAAACCCCCACCCGCCATCTTTCATCCCCAGGGCAACAGTGTGAACAGTTCCCACACTCTGTGCTAACACACATGCTAAGCCTCGTCAGGAAACTCAAAGGATGCACACCGTCGATGTTGAGCATCATCTTCCACATGGCTGGCCGAACTGACTGGTGGAAGCCGAACCACACCTCCCTGCCTCCTCCCAGAGGATGGTCGTAGCCCTCCGGAGCAGAGAAGAATGAGCGGCCCACGGGTGTGTACCTGAGAGAAACAATCACAGGAGATGTTATATACTTCATGTATCCACTAAACCCAACAGTTGATAAAGTTATAGTAAAGAAAATGTTCAAGTCGGCATGAAATCAAAACTGACCCTATTAAAGCTTAAATGTTACTGTGAAGATTTATCCATGCATTTATATATATATATATATATATATATATTTATATATATATATATATATATATATATATATATATATATATATATATATATATATATATATATATATATATATATATATATATATATATATATATATTTTGACTGTAATCTTTGATAAAAATGTTGTAACAACCAACAGATAAAATCAAGAAGACCCACCCGTTTCACTAGAAATTACACTACTGTTCAAAAGTGGTCTATCTTATGAGAAAAATAAACTTGGGAAAAATGCAGTAATATCATGAAATGTAGTTTATTCCTGTGATCAGCATCATTACTCCAGTCTTCAGTGTCACATGATCCTTCAGAAATCATTCTAATATGCTGATTTGCTGCTTGAGAAACATGTCTTATTATTATCAATGTTGAAAACAGTACAGCTTAATTTTATTTTAGGATTCTTTGATGAATAGTACGATCAAATAGCATTTTTTGTAACACTGTAAAATGTCTTTACTGTCGCTTTTGATACTGTAAAGTCGATCACAACTTTTATCACTTTGATCACAACCAATTTTAAGCATCTTTTGTTTGCAGAATCCACTTCCTTATTTGCAACTTGATAATTTGATATCTAATGCATTGACATATGCAAACTGTGTTCAAATAGCTCCGGGGTCACAGTTTAATGATAAAATATATTATATGAGCTATAAGGTGTGTAGGCGTGTCAGGGCGACCAGCTAATGTTTATCTGTGTGTGAGACATTCTGAGATACGGCTGCACGTGCACTCACTTCATGGAGGGTAGATGGCGTAGAACCACATCCACAGCGTGAACTGGGTTGGTGCTGATTGGCTTGTCCAGCTCCAAGGGCTCTGACATACTGCGACCTGTGAGTACCTCGTGCAACAGGTGCCAGCTCACCAGGGACACAAACTTAATACTGACTTTAAAGGGTCGGTCTTTGCCTCCTTCCCCTGGCAGCGTGACATCCAGATCCACCTGTGGACACATAACAAGTAGTAATGCAGCAACACATTTTTTTTTTTATTTAAAAAAATATTTGTTATTAAAAATGTGAATACAAATGCTATTTAAACTTAAAAAAAAAAAACTTTGTTATTTGCTAAGGATTTGCTATCCTAGTTATTTGTAGTAGGAGTGCACAATTTGGTCAAGATTTTGTGATTCTATAAAAATATGAATAAAATAATAATAATAATAATTACAGTAGTAGTATAAATCAAATTACAGTAAAATTTCACTGTAAAATATATATATTTTTTTATTTTACATTACAACAGTAAAATTACAATACTAATATTTATTGCTTAATACAGGGTTCTTGCAGGTTTCAGTAAGTCAAATTTAAGACCTTTTTAAGACATTTTAAGACCATAAAGATTGAAATTTAAGACCTACACGACGCATTACCAAATAAATATTCAAATCAAAGAATTCATTTTATTTCAATGAATTCAGTAATTGAAAAAGCATTCATTTAATTTACAGATAAATCACATTAGTAACCTTCCACACCCAACAACGCGTGTCAGAGAAAAGAACAGAATCAGATATAATTTTTTTATAGAAAATTGTACTTTGCATATTATACTGTAAAAAACACATAATTAGTTTATTTTAGTTGATCATAGTTGATCATAACTAGAGATGAAATGGCATGAACATTTAATTTCATGATTATAGCGACAAAAATGATCACGGTTATCACAGAATCCTGTTAAAAAAGTATTAATACTACACAATGAAATCAATTCACCAAGTTTTATGTCGAAAACCAGCAAATAACAAATAAATTTAGCATCAATATGCACTTTTTGTTTACATAAACATTAAAATAATACCATTTAAAATGAACATTTATATACTAACATGTACAAGTTAAAATAAAGGTTTGACAATAAAGGATTTATAAAAAGATAAACCTCACATATTTCAGACTTTAAATCATTTTTTATAAAAAAAGAATGAGTCAAAAAGGATAAATTACTGACATTTACAATGCACTTTAGCTTATCTTTTATTATTAATAGTAAAATTCGGTCCGATTTTCCCGTGGCGTCTGTCGTTGCTATGCAACCATTCCCTGCGCTCTCCACAATCACAAAGAAGTTTTAGTGGCTAATGGATTTCCACCACCGAAAAACGCTTGCTGTAGCTCTGCTACAAGATTTATTTACGGAGAAGAGAAAAACACCCGTAGTGTTTGGGTGCACCCCCATCCTTCCTAATGACTGAGCTTTCAGACAGCGCCTGGAAAAAACGAGCGCGTCGCTTCAATTATGAGCACGCTTACCGCGCGCCTACATTTGAACGAACTTGAGCGCGCAAAAGACGCAATATGTGAACGGCCTCTTGGCGAGCGACCTCCAATCAGGCCGCGAGTGACGTGTTGGAGACCCCTGCACTAGAGCTCCGCTTTGTAGGCTACGACTCGATACTTTTTTGCTACTTTGTAATAACTTTCTGCGGCCAGCGTTTCTGGAAATAAACGAGGGTAAACCCTTTTTAAGACCTGACTAAATGAAATTTAAGACCGCGGATGAAAATCTGGCCGTTTTTAAGACGTTTTAAGGCCTTAAATTTAAAGTTCAGAATTTTAGACTTTTTAAGACCCCGTGGGAACCCTGTTAATAATTGTTTTTGGCAATTTCTTCATTTTCAAGCGTTAAACTATCAAATTTTTATTTTGATGGAAAGCCCCTTAAAGGGTTAGTTCACCCAAAAATGAAAATTATCCCATAATTTACTCACCCTCAAGCCATGCTAGGTGTAAATGAGTTTCTTCTTTCAGCCGAACACAGTCAAAGTTAGATTAAAAACTATCCTGGCTCTTCCCAGCTTTAATATGGGAGTGAATGGTACCTGAGATTTTGAAGCCCAAAAAAGCAAATCCATCCATCATAAAGTAATTCATATGGCTCCATATTTATAACTTTATAAACTATAACCTCTGGCTTCCGGTAACGGCCGTACGCAAGTCAAATTCTGGCGGAAAAGTGACCTCTGACCCAACACCTAGGATGGCTTGAACTAACTTTTAAAGCTTCTCTTATGTTGATAAGTGCTTCTCATCACAAGTTTGGGAAGATGGTTAATTTAGAGCAGATGCAGAAGCCAAGCCATATCAAGATTTCGGTTTTATTTTGATTAATCATCCAGCCCTAGACTATCAAGATGATTTTAATGTGCACATTTCCTACAGAACATGTCTTGAATAATTGGTGCATCCAAACAGAGTGCACCCATGATGCCTAAATGGGTCTCTCACTATGCTTTTGAACAGAGCGTGTGTTTCTTTACCCCAGCTGGCGCCACAGGTAGTGGGTTGGCGGTGTAGAGACTTTTCTTCCCATCATAAACTGGCCTTCGATCCCCAAAGATGGTGACCTTAAAGTGCTGCACCATGGAGTCCACAACCTCCCTGCAGACACAACATCACTCATCAGGAGGGCGTCCACAAGAGCCAGTCATAAACTTTGAGCAATTCCTCAAACATCCTACCTGTTCACACGGCGTGGACACTTCTCAGGCTTGATGTCCACCTCATACAGGTAGACGTCCATCTTGGGGATCTCCACCTGGAAGCAGTTGGCCAGCAGCTTGATGGGTTTCCCCATGGTGCCATAGCCGGGCCTCCGTGGCACGGAGAACAGGGACTGGGCCCCAACGGCTCCTGGAGTGAGGAGGACAGAATAAGACTTTAACATAACTAGCCAGACGAGGTGGATGTGTCATCAATCAAGAACAGCTTTCAAAACAACAACACAAAATACAAATCCAAAAGAAATCCAAAAAAGCCAAATCTCGCCCATTATAAAATGAACAAATGTATCAACACTTCAAGCGTCTGATGCAACACACGTTCAGCTGATGGACACACTGTTTCTATTTTTGTTTGCATTGCTACTTCAACTGGTCTTTAATAAAAATCATTAGAAATTATTATAAATAAATACTAAATATTTTAATATTGAATATATATTATTAAATATAATATAAACAGTGTGAATTGACTGTTTTTATATTAAATAGTTAAATAATAATTCAATAACAAAAAAATGTAACAATAATACTAATAGTAATAGAAAAATATTATAAATTATAAATAATAATAATAATAATATTATTAAATAGGGGTGCTCCGATCAGGATTTTTGGGGCCGATCACCGATCGCTGGAAGCTGTATCACCCGATACTGATAAATAAATACTAAATATTTAAATATTCAATATAAATTAGTAAATATAATATAAATGTGTGTGAATTTACTGTTTTTAGATTAAATTTAAATAGTTTAATAATTGTATTTGTTATATATTTAAATAATAATAAGTTTAATAATAATAATTCAATAATAACTACATTTAACAATAATACTACTACTAATAATAATAATTATTACTATACATTTTCAGTAAATTATATTAAAAAATTATAAAAAATAGTAGTAAAAACAATACCAATTCAAATATTTTAATACCGATTATAATAATAATAATAATAATAATCATAATAATAATAATAATAATCATAATAATGAATAATAATGACAATTTTTACAATAATATCAACAATAATATATTTTCAAAGCTAGCTTGTAATGGTAAAAAAGATGCTGAATCAAATCACATTCTATATTAAAATAAGTTCTCAATACAATGAGTAAGAGCTAAATTATGTTGATTTATGGACCGACTACAGTCAGTTCAAGCCAGTTACATCATCGCTCAGCTCTCGAGTGAATGGAAACGTTCGCTTCTGAGTTTCACAGATCCCCTGGCTGAGCACCGGCACCATTTCAGTACAAATTGGGAAAGGAACTAGTTCTGAAGGCTGTCTGCTAGTGACAAAGAAGAAGCCATTGCCCTCGACAGCCGGCTGATGCCTACAGAGAGATGCTGAAACTGTAATACCAGCTTCATGATGGAGTTTGACAGTGATTGCAGTTAATGGTTCCCTGACTGTGAGACGCCCAGGGCACACTTGCAGAGTTCAGCAACTTTGTGGAGGAAGGGGGGGAAAAAAAACACAATAAGCAGAACTGATGGTGATGCTCAATGAATCACTGTTGCCATTCTCAGAAATGGGATTTCTGACACACAAGTCACGTTTGTGCAGTGACATCAAGCTGTATTACACTGATCCTCATGGCCCACACATCCGGTCATACACACTTCTGTTTCACATAGATCTCTCACCTGCATGGGCAGTGGTTAGATGTCATCCATTTAAAGATAAAAGCCGCTTTTCCACCGAAATTACCCGGAACAATTTGTCCCAGGAACTTTTTTCCCAGGAACCTTTTTTGCCCCAGACCGGTTGCTTTCTGCGTTTACACCGCGGTCTAAAGTACCGGGAAGGTAAACTGCGCGCAACTGCTCCTCCCAGTCTGCGACGGACAGTAATCAGTTTTGAGCGCCACATTTATAAGTTTGGAGGAGATTCAAACTGTGTTGCAGTTATTGGTTTACTAACGAGGTAATTAACATAACAAAATAGACGAGCACTGATACTAAAGCGTGTTCAGAAAGCTTGTATGCGTATAAAATTAAGACAAGGTACGTTGTGAGATGACTGGGAATAACGCGCAAAAATTTCCTTTTGCGTAAATACTCTTTAAAAAAAGCCTGAACCCCGTCTATCAATCATAAATAGTGACAGTCTTGTAAATAGTTGTTTGTTACACCTCAATGCGCTATTTCAATCCTGTTATAGTAAATTTGTAACATGGTTTGCCTTGAAATAGATGACAAATGTGTAAACATAATGACTTAATATTAAAAGCTGTGGCATAAAAGAGACGAGCACTGATAAAGCGTGTTCAGAGCTCGTAATGCTAACGTTAAATATAAAATTGTATGTTATCAGCTATTGCGGACATTGGCCGTGAGATGGCTGTGACGAACGCGCAGAAAGTTTCCTCTTCCACAAATACCCAAATAATAAAGCCTGAAACTCGTCGCCAGTCCCCCAGTTTTTTTTATTAAATTCCATATTTGCAGACAGACAACTTTACTGCATGAAGCCACTTTTTAAAAGGGAGGTTAAAAATAAAGAAAATGCTGCGTGGAGTCATCCAACCAAAATGCGGCGTGAACACAACCAATCAGCTTGTGCAGCGCACAAGTCCCACCCCTGAAAGTTCCTGAACTTTGAAAAAGTACTACCTCGTGAGCAGGGACTATCGGAGGGGGAAATATTTACCCGGAACTTCATTTAGACCCTGGTTCCTGCGGTGTAAACACATCGAGTACCAGCCCAAAGTTCCTAGTTCCTGGGGAAAGTTCCTGCGGTGGAAACGCGGCTAAAGTTAAAGGTGATGCATGCACCTTATTTCTCCCTTTGCCAGGTTCAATGTGCAGACGGGTTAGCACAATAACAATAATTTGAATTTGAACTCCTCAATACTAAATCAAAACCTTGATACTATAGGCAGACTATTGATAATGCATGACAGATTCGCATTTCACGTAAAGGGTCCATTTACCAATCCATTTGATACATGCATGTAATCTGTCATGTTCATTGATCAGCAATGTCCAAAAGCATTTCCAAATACATTCTCCAAAAATTCCACAACATAAACATAATATATTGTGAAGCAAGGGAAAGATCAAACAGTCGAAAAGTAATGAAAGCTCAATTAAAAGGTAGACAAGTTTATCACAATTTTATGTTCTTCACCATAAGTGATCAAAAATAAATCACAAGAGGCAAGAAATAAAAAGAACAACAAATTGATTTAAAACGTATTAAAACTAGTGATCGACCGATGTATCGGTTTACCGATATTTTTCCGATATTTAAGCATTTTCCCATAATCAGGTATCGGTTTTGTGATATCGGATTCGCCGATATACGGCGCCATCTTGTGGCCGTTTTGAGAATTCCGCCATTGCAGCCCGCGTCTGAGGAGATCAGTCAACAACAACTCTGTGCACATGTAAAGTATACGTTCTGCTTGCTTTGCTTTAATTATTCAACTTTATTTAACATAACAGACATGCAGAAATGAGATTTGAGACATAAATGCCTGATATAGTTTATTTCTGCAGCTTGGTTCTAAAACATTGAGACGAACTCATGGAGTCACGTAGCGTAGCCTAATCCGTCATGTCCTGCCCCAATAAAGACGTAACTTTACATGAATTAAATAAAACAGACATGAATGAGTGCATGTTGAAAATAAAAGCGCTGATTTTAATTCTCTATCTGTTGTATCTGATCACCATTAGTCTCGAAAAAAAAAAGTTCGTTCATATTGCTGAGCACTCACTGGGTTGATGATCAGGAATGCTCAAGCACGGCCACTGAATGAAACTTTTGACAAGATTATCTTGTTTAAACACCCTAGATTATATTATCATTTACTACATAACCATTATTTCGCTAATACAAATCTAAATAAATACTGCTCTGTGGAAATTAATTATTTATTATCTCCACACGTGATCGCAGTTGAGTAGCCTAAGTTATAGTTCTGTGTAAATGCATAGATAAACAGCACTTTGTCAGAAAGCATTCATGATCTAGACCGACAAAAACATTATTAATATTTATGCAAAAAAAAAAAAAAAAAAATCAGGTAATTTAGATTTTTGTCCCCCAATATGTTAGAATAATTTTTGTGCTTTATTTTTTTACCTCATCAAAACTTTTATTTTTAAACAAAGACACTTAGTAACAGTGCACTTTATTTTTTGGACTCAGACCCCTCTATTTATTTGTGTATAAATATAAAGGTTTTTTTTTTGTATGCAAGGAGGGAGCGATTGTTATAAATAAAATGGTTTGTTCAGTTCATTTGTGTTGTAATAATTGTGTCAAAAACAGAAGTATAACAGTAAATAAATATCGGTTCTGCATATCGGTTATCGGGCACATAAACCTGCAAATAATCGGTAAAATCAATATCGGTCGATCACTAATTAAAACGAATGAGAGAATAAAAAAAACAATACACAAATAAAGTGCAAATTGAAAATAAAATAGTAAAATATTTCAAAAATAATAATAAAAACATATGGATATAGCTATAAACAAAATAAAAAAAATACAAAAACACTCACTGAATGTTTGGTTAAATGGTCCAACATGTTCTGATTCAACAAATGGTGTAATTTCGGAGCAGGACTTCCTGTTTGTCCAAACGAAGTGAGTTTTTGGTAAACCTGACTGGAAAAAATCATTTCATTTGATACCACTAGCCAAGAGCGGTTCTAAGGTCTGAGGATATTCGGGGCTTTAGCCCAAACTAAAATTGGGTATTTTTATTTAAAGGAATTAATTAATTATAAAAGCGATTTGAGGGAATAAAGAAAAAGAAAGGCTTATTGTATTAGTGAAATAATTGTAACCATTTGCAAATAATATATTATTTTTAAGTATGCATGCATTCTCTCTAAATGAATCAAGGAATTTATAGCATATTTTCAATTCAAAAAGGCAAAATTTGATAAATGGATAAAAAAAGTTGAGTAATTTGCGTCACCGGATACTGTCGGTAGTTGAACATTTCTATTGTAAAACAGTCAAATATTAAATGTACTTATATTTTACCAGGCATTCGTTCACTTCTTTAATCATTTTGACATTGATGAGCTCGACTGCTGAACTTTTAGTCTTCCTAACAACAAACAGAGTGGTGCGTAGTGGAGTTCATCAGAGCAGCATCTAGAATATATATAAATATTAAAAAAATATATAAAATATATAAAAAATAGAATAAATATATATTGCAGTGAATCTCTTATTTGCATCTTAAGTTTATGTTTACGTGCAATAATAATGACAGGTTTGCGGAAGTGCAGAACTCGGTGAGTTCACAAAACACATCTACAGCACGGCGACTCATTTAAACGCCTCTGATTGGCCGATGCGTTCAACAGACATGTCTGTGATTGGCTACAATGCTCAACGCTGCAAAAGCACGTCGTAAGTACCTTTAATGCAAAGGGAAAAATATAAATAAAACTGTAATATGCATTTTCATGATTAGGTAGCCTAATCACGGCTGCTGTAATCTTATTCACATTTGTTTTTCTGATTATATGAGAAAGACAAGGAAACAAAATATTCAGGGCTTTACTAAAAACATTCGGGGCTTAAGCCCCCTTAGCCCAGCCCTAGCACCGCCCCTGCCACTAGCAGATGTTATACGCTTCGCCTTTAAGATGACAACCCAGTGTGTCAAAACACAAGCAGTCTGCAGCATCTAACAAGATTCTGGTAACGAGACAGCAGAAGTTTACCGAAGGTTCAGTCCGGCATTACCCATCAAACGGCCTCTGAGATGCGTCTGTGCTAAACGCGTGTCGGGCTGAGAGTGATTCATCCCGGTTTGACTCATAACCGCTGCTCAAGAGGCCAGTCTTCAGAGCTGAAGAGAGCAGGGTCACGTTTTAAAAAAAACAAGACTCGCTCACAGAAGCTGGCGAGGGTCAGAATGAATCATTAGTGGGTGTGTGTAATGAGTGCAAACATCGGCTTCCAGGAGAAAAACTTAATTGATTTTAGTGATAACGTACAAACCCTTCATGACAAACCTAACATGAAGAGGCTTGCTACAAAATAACCATTACTCATCTTCTTTTATGTTGCCCTGTCATTTTTTATAATACATTTGCATGTACTCTACCATTCAAAAGTTTGAGGTCAGAAAGTTTTTTTTAAAGAAATTAATACTTTTATTGAGCAAGGATGCACTGAATTGGTTAAAAGTGACAGTAAAAACATTTATAAATGTCAGATCTCCATTTCAAATAAACGCTGTTCTTTTGAACTTTCTATTCATCAAAGAATCCTGAAAAAATGTATCAGTTTCCACATAAACATGAAGCAGCAGCACAACTGCTTTCAACACTGATAACAATCAGCAAATCATCATATTAGAATGATTTCTGAAGGATCATGTGACACTGAAGACTGGAGTAATGATGCTGAAAATTCAGCTTTGATCACAGGAATAAATTACATTTTATAGTATATTCACAAAGAAAACAGTTATTTTAAATTGTAATAATATTTCACTGTTTCACTATTTTGTATCAAATAATTTCAGCGTTATTTTCATAAATCCCACTGACCGCAAACATTCGTGTACATTTCGTCTTGATATACCCAACGCAAACATCAATTACTAAAAATGCATTTACATTTAGATATCCTAAATAAATTAATTAGCAAGTTTGGTGAAACTCAAAAACATTTGATTTGATAAGTCAAATGTTTCAATCATACAATGAATAAACTAAGTACATTGTAATGCAACAATTAAATGTATATAGTGAAGGTCCTATATACTGAACAATTGTTTTTATTCAATTACTTAAAATTTATATTGATACTGATTCATAAAGTTTATATTGATACTGATTCATAAAGTTTATATTGATACTGATTCATAAAGTTTATATTGATACTGATTCATAAAATAAATAAAGTACCATTGGCCGCTTCTCTAACGCTAGTAGGAATCGTTCTGCCTCCACCTAAGCTCCGCCCACAAAAAACATCATGTTTACTAACTAAAAAGGGGTCTATACTAAATTGTTTTTATTCAATTACATAAAATTGATATTGATTATAAAAGAAACCCCTATTCGCACGGGATAAGTATTACCTGGTGACCTCTAGTCATTTGTAATAATTGCGGAGGTCTGTGATCTTAATCCCGCGCGAATCGGCCGTGTCTGTAATTTGTAAAGTAAAAATTCCCGCGCAAATGACCTGCCATATATATGTGATAATGACCTGTGATAATATTAGTCCCATGCGAATCGGCATCTCTGTGATTTGGCGGGGTCAAAACCATCAGAAGAGCAAACACAAAAAGAGTGATTAGATGGAGATGGATGACATGTATATCAGTATGCGGTGAGGAACATTCTTCTGTTTATGATATATCATACAGCTAGACCTATAATAACGACAAGACATTTCCAAGCAATAGCCTATTGACATCATATCCGGGAGATAAGTCAGTAAATTCGAGTAAAATCACAGGATTCGTTGATCCCGCGCGAAATTCAGATGTGGGGGGGTAATTTCTAAATCATACGAGGTCCCCAGATAATACTAATCCAGTGTGAATAGGGCTTTAGTCTTATTTTCTAACAAATACTTTTTTAGTATTTTATGTAATAAATTAAATTAGATTAAAAGTAATTAAATGTACGGCTGCGCGACACTGAAGAAAATTGCAATATGCGATAACTCTTTAAATAATGCGATATGCGATACGATAAGTGTGTAAAATAAACTTAAATTATCTTTAAAATATATTTAAAATTATATAACCTACATGTGTTTCACATCCTTTTTGTGACAAGAAAATATCCCTAAACTTCTGAAAGTGAACAGCAGTGTTTTACTGAAACGTATATCAGGCATGAAAACTGGTCAGGGGTAAAAAAGGTGAGACAATATTTTATTGTCACCCGTGTTAATTTCGTTAACGAAAAAATATACGTTGATGACCTTTTTTCCCCTGACCAAGACAAGGCGATGAGAGACGACACCCACATCATTAAACGAAAACTGTGACTATATCAACACATGCAATATCGTTGACAAAAAAAGACGAGACTGAAATGTGTTTAAAAAAATAAAAACTTATTTTTGTCGAATAAAGGAGAAGACAACACATTAGAGACTGTTTTTACGAGCGTTCATGCTTACGGTTGCCAGATTTCTCATCGGATCTGCACAAATCACGTAGGTGACCCATTTTGGTTTTAAAACGGCGAATTTCGCCGAAAGGTGAGGAGTTTTCATGCCTGATATATGCATATCGCGATATATACATTCGCGATATTTCGATATAGGGGAGAGCGGGGCACAAAGTAACACTTTTTGACTGTTTTATTAATACAGTATATACTTTTTTCTTGATATACCCCGAAAGAATGGAAGTGAAATGTGACAACATGCCCCATAGGTGGGGTACATTGTAACATAACATATAACAGCTTAAAATGTGATCTGATCAAAAAAAAAAAATATATTTTCTAAATAAAATACAATTAAAACCTTTTCATATAAAATAATGGCAATTTTTAATAATTAAATATAAACTCATTTTTGAGTTTTGACTACGAACACAGGAAAACACAGCTATACAACATAGTTCAAAACAAATAAATAATTAGTAATTTCTGAACATTGACTCTCAGTCTTTATTCACCTTTTTCTCTCGTTTTCTCAATAAAATTAATAAAAGTATAGAATATAATAGCATATTTCTAATAGGGGCACATTGTGACAACATGCCCCCGCCTGCACAACTGGGATTTAAACCCTGCTAGTGTCTTCTGCTAGTTAGTGAAGCATTAAATAACTATCTCAACTGTTAAATAACATCTTGGAGATTAAAATAATATCAGATTTATCTTATTTTAAATAAACACAAAAAATAGAGATGAAAAATTAACTCAAGTAAGAAATTTACTTTTGCTATGGTTTAATAAGTGTCTATGGATATCTTCCAAAAAAAAATAAAAAAAATTGGCGGAATTTTTTTCTCTATATAGTGTTGATATGGCAACTAGTAAATACACAAAGTTTCGTCATCCAAGCATGTGCGGAAGTATTTAAAGCAAGCGTGTTACAACTAGCCCCGCGTTAGGTTGTGCCCCGCGCTCCCCTATAGCGCAGCCCTAATTAAATGCGTTTCATCTCGGATCTGGTTGGTTAGGTTCAACTGCACATATATAGGAAAAATACTTCCAGAAGCGAGGCAGCTAAAAGTGTGCGCTCACTGTTCTGTCAGGAATCTGGCTCCCCTTTTTCACCTGGTGGGCCTCTTCCAGCAGACACGGGCCAGTCCGAGAGACCCCAGCCTTTCACACGCAGCCAGAGCGACAGGGGCGTCTGAAACCCCAGACCATTGTGTCTTTGTCATGGAAATCACCCTCTGCCTCCAGTAGACTGATAACCATTTGATTCTATGCTGAACACAGACTCGTGGATGTCTACACCATAGACCAGTGGTTCTCAATCTGACAGAAGGGGGTACGCGAACAAAATACTGAGTTTTGCCATTCATTTAATTCTACCCCACCTTAAAAATAACATATTTCTATCAGGTAAAATGCGTTAAATACATGACACCCGATCAAATTACCTCATCTTTTGCGGTCAAAACTGACTGCATTCACACAAGCAGCGGCATAGGAAACTGTAGGTTCTGTGCAGATTATGCGGCCTTGGCAAATCACGCTATACTGCCGTCCTCAACAATGTAGCCTGCCTTTGTAAAAGTGGGGATTTAGTACTTACTAGCACGAAGAACAAATATAGACACTAGAGTGTGCATTGAGATCGATTTTAGGGCTGGGCGATTTAAATCGTGAGATTGTTATGCACATCTCGTCAGTAAAGCCGGTTCCTTGATTAGTAGTAAATCGCCATCACCTGCTTTCAGATGGAGCGGCATTTACTACAAAGAGCCGTAGTTCACTGACAAGCTGAGCCATATCGCATTAAAATCGCGGATGTATCGCCAGCGATAATTAATGCAATATGGCTCAGCTTGTCAGTTAACTACGGCTCTTTGTAGTAAATGCCGCTCCATCTGAAAGCAGGTGATGGCGATTTACTACTAATCAAGGAACCAGCTTTACTGACGAGATGCGCATAACAATCTCACGATTTAAATCGCCCAGCCCTAATCGATTTAAAGGGTTAGTTCACCCAAAAATTAAAATTATGTCATTAATGACTCACCCTCATGTCGTTCCAAACCCGTAAGACCTCCGTTCATCTTCGGAACAGAGTTTAAGATATTTTAGATTTAGTCCGAGAGCTTTCTGTCCCTCCATTGAAAATGTATGTATGGTATACTGTCCATGTCTAGAAAAGGTAATACACATCATCAAAGTAGTCCATGTGACATCAGTGGCTCAATCTTAAGTTTATAAAGCGACGAGAATACTTTTTGTGCGCAAAAAACAACAAAAATAATAAACTTTATTCCACTATTCATTTCCTTCTCTCTGGGCCTCGAGTTTTTTCACGTAGTGTAACAGCGCAGCGCATCTGTGTTGTACGTTACACGTAGGCTCACTATTGGCTGACGCTGGTCATGTGTGTGATGCATGTGACGTACAACCCAGAAGCACTGCGCATGGAGGTCTTACGGGCTTGGAACGACATGAGGGTGAGTCATTAATGACATAATTTCAATTTTTTGTTAACTAACCTTTTAATATTCAAACTCTCTTCGATACAGATGCATACCCTGCGTGAGTTCCTGTGTTTAATGTTCATCACATATTATACAAATATCCACACGACTGCAAATGTGACAGTGATTTTATACAACAGCTCAACAAACAAAAGGTATTGATATTAAGTGATGATCAAAAAAACAGTATTGTCAGTATTTTTTGCAACAAAATAATAGCTCCAACGAAAGCCACGGCAGTGTTTGTAAACGAATCTGCGGCTTTGAACAAATCGTGAGAGTCAATGATTCATTCATAATTACAGCCACTTGCTTTAAATGTCATTTACTACTTCGCTCAGAGAACCTGTCAATCACAGCTGTCAATCATGATGTCACACCACCGTTTTCAAATAACTAACTAAAAACAAACGTATTTTAAAAACAACCCCTTGAATTTACATCAGCGTGATAAAAACTACAGTAAATGACAGAAACCACCTTCGGGAAAAAGATATTTGAAGTGTAATTAAATTGTTTAGTTGGTCTCAAGTCCCGTTGAATAACACGGGGAGGCGGGGTTTATGACCTATACTAGGACCAGTCACCGGGGGGCGATCGAGACACTTTGGCTTCACTTTTCAGGGCTTGTGCGGCACGCTTGGTCTACACACACGCTCTGTACCGGACATCTGGATTCAGAGCGAGGCATGAGGGAGCGACGGGGATCTTGGGAAATGTGTGAGCCACGCTCGGAGTGGGTGGAAGAGGAGGCAACGAGGCCTTTTCATCCTCCGCACACGCAACCACACACACTGTACTCTACCAGTGAGTCAGTACGCCACACTTCCTCGACTCTGGTCTCAGGGCTGAGCTTATTTTCCCACCGCCGCCCACTCACGAGCATACGTGCACCTCTCTCTCTCTCTCTCTCTCTCTCTCACGAGTTCACGAGCTCGATCACGGGCTACAGCGTCATCTCCGTTTGTAAGGGAAACATAGTCAAGCGCCAAGGCCGCTCAGATAAAGGAGGGAGAGAAAGCAAGAATGAAATGTGTAGAGATCAGAAAAGGCCTGGCATAAGAAATCGTCACTCAAATAAGCTTTTGTGCACAATGGATGTTACAAGTGTCCATATACTAGTTGAAGTACTCTGTTAAATTTGGTCACTGAAAATCTGTTAATTTTGCTCTGAAAGATTGATGCATTTAACTTTAAAATGTAAAAAATGTGAAGTACATTTTAGAGCTGCACGATTCTGGGTAAATTGAGAATCATGATTTTTTGTTTGTTTCAAGCGGCAATCACGATTCTCCAACAATTCAAAACAGACAACTAAACATCATAACATGTAATTTACTAGAGATTCTGACTAAATGTTATTTTCTGCAGTCTATTTGATATGTTCAGGCCTAATTACTCTGAATTACTATGAAAAAAGTAGTTTTGAATGAATACTTTGATGACTCAATCATAAGAGAATCCCTTCTCTTGTTTCATTACTGGATGAATCAGCTTTTTTTTTTTTTTTTTTACAAATCTCTTGAATTAATAGGGGTGTAACAATATATCGTGTCACAATATATCAAATGCAACAATATGTATCGTGGATAGTTCACCTAAAATAAAAATTACCCTGTGAGAAAAAATGTAAGTTTTCAGAGTCAGTACTACATTAAACTACAATATATTATGTTGAATATAATGTATAATAATGGGGGAATATTAGTGGGTCCTGATAATGCCAAATGTCTGATGTTACCAGTAAAAAGTGTTCTACATTATTATAAATATCTAGCCAGTGACAGATTGCAAGCATATTCGTCTAAAATAATCCTGTATTTTCAGGTTCAGAATCATGAATATTTTTATTCTGGTGTCACCATTGTCCAAGCCTGTTCATTTACACCCACAATGTTATATCAAATTTAGCATTTAATCAACAGTAATTTTTTTCTTAACCTTTTATCATATGTCTTGGAGTATCACAATAATATCGTATCGTGAGTTCAGTATCGTGATATGTATCGAATCGTGAAATTAGGGTATCGTTACACCCCTATGAATTAATGATTCAATGCCAATTCAATGTAATCGATTAAATCGCTATTTGAAGCGTTATGTTACTTTCTAATGGTGCTTTACTCTATTTTAATCGCTACCGTGGACATCAGTGTTTATATCCAAACTATAAACTTTTTCCCAGTTCTTTTGTGATAATATGAATATTTGTAACAGAAATAGTGATAGTGTGTGGTTTAAAAGACCGTTTCATACACATCTGCTCTCTCTGGCTCAGCGGCAGCATAAACACATTTGAATGTTATGGTATGATTTGTTTGCCAAAGGTTTAATAGACACACGCGAATCGTTGTCATTAAGAAATGAGATTGCGTTGGTGTTTGAATCGAAATCATGATGTTTGTACAGCTCCATTACATTAGCATTTAATTCGATTTATGTATGTTTACTTGAAAACTTGATCTCCAATAACAAAATATCATCTTAACCTAAATATTTGCCGATCACTATCGCGTCAGCAGGTCATTATGCTCTAAAGACATGAGTTTGTCGGAAATTACTCTGTAATTTCAACATCCTGTCATCCAAATGCCTGTAAAATTTGGGCAGAGACAGCCTGCTTTTGGCATGTTAAAAATGCCTCGTTTGCCTGGCCAAAACACTCGATGTAACAATACAGAAGCCCACAACATCCTAATGAGAGAGGAGAAAGCTGCCACCGGAGCCATTCGATTACTCCAATCTGTGCTCCTTACTGGCAAAACCATCGCTGTCCTCAGGTGACCCATAAACAGGGACTAAAGCGGGCAAGAAGTGACCATGTGGTGACCATGGAGACAGACATTTACAGCGAGTACAGCATCAGACACAGCCTGTAATTTCAGGAGGACAACGATCAAACAAGCAATGACAGAAAAATATTAATAGCCCTAAAAGGAGAGCGTAAGAGTGATTAAGAGCAATTCATCATTCAGCCGAGCTGCTCTGTGCAGGCGGTTCTCTGAATCATTAATGCGAGAGCTCATTCACACTGTGGAGAACACTGTGAGCATGGACAGCAACAGCGACTGGCTGATTGCAAAGTAACACTGTGTCTACACTAGAAGCGGACGGCGTCAGCTCTGGTTGGAAGCACGTCATCTCAACGTCCAACGAATCAGCTGTGAGATCAAGGCTGAATCTTAGCAAAAACAATTTTTAGCTGAAAATAAAATCCTATTACGGAAAGAAAGCACAATATTATCCTATTAATACAATTCTTAAACACGCAATCTTTGATCAATTCAGACAGAGCATCAATCAGTGTTTCCTGCATAACTATTCAATGATACCATTAGTCTTAAATGCTCAATCTTTTTGATTGAACGCTCATTAAAAGTAACAGAAATCGGATTAATATTAGCTGATCATGGAGTTACAATATTGGTTATTTGAATAAGCCTCAAATTGCACCCTTAATAAAGAGGTTTCAAGCATTTACCAAAGCAAAATTGTCACAACAAAATGAAAAATAATAATATAAAAATTATTTTGTGGAATTGAAATAAATCTGCCATCAAACTAAAAATATATGAAAGCTATACGCATGTATATATTTACCAAATAAAAATTACAAAAGCACATAATGAAATAACTAAAACAAAATAAAACTGATTCTTTTAAAATAATAGCAACTAATTAAAATAATTCATAAGTACTAAAATGGCATATAAATAATCCTAAAATAACACTAACCCCAATCATGAGAAATCTGAACTGTTTTGCTTTGGTTTTGAAAATGAATACAGGCTGAGCAAAGGTTGCCCGGAAAAATTCACAAGTAACTACACTAACTACTGACTAGCCAACCTGGTCAGCTTCCAGATGTCCAGCGATAAATGCACTACTGTATTCTGAGCTCTCTACCTCTTCAACAAACTACAGAATCACACACACACACACACACACAATACAGCTGTTGTGGCCCTAATCCACAGAGGCTTGGGTTGTGGGAAAAGGCCGAGTGCTCAGCGGCAGGACACAATGGCGTCAGTCACGGCACCGGGTTCAGACGCATCGAGTGACAGAACACGACGGGAAGCGTGTATGTCTTTGCGTGTGTCCAGTTGGCAAACCGATTGGCAGAGTAACTGTCACCAAACAGCTCTCAACACTTGCTAGGGTAAAGATGTAACCTTTGAAAGACAGTAATCCAGAGATTAGCACATGGTCAGAACATTTTGCCAAGTTTTTTTGTTTTGCACGGTCTGTCTGAACTGCACAGCTGTGGAACGTCACAGAATTTGGCAAACTTTGGATTAATAAATCAAAAGAAGTCGAAAAATCAATGTTTGATTAAACTGGTAAAGTAATGAATTAATTTGACTCCCACCATTGAACGCAGACAACACATTAATTTAATAATTAGTTTAAAGTATAGTATAAAGAATTCAATTGATTAGACATACGTTTTGATTAATAAAATGTATTAAATCAATAATACAGAATTGAGAGAAACGGATTCCATAGAGACTTAATACACTGATTTAAGCCTCACAATCTTAAAGTAATATAACACAGTAACAGCTATTTCAAATCAAACATGATGAAAGCAATAACCTGCAGTTCAGCAAGCAAGTCAAATGAACTCAGTAACCGCTCCGACTGCTTTACAATTGATTTGGTTCACACACACACACACACACACTCACAAGTCAACATCTAGGCTACATTAAGCTCAGGTAAATGGAGGTTGGCAAAACAGGGGGTCCGGGGTCTGCAGGGACAGAGGTTGGCCGGTGTTTGCCGAGGTAGGTCTACATGGCAGAGGAAAACAGCCTGAACCCGGACCACACCAAGAGTGCGGCTGATGAATAAGATCTATTCTGGGTTGAGACTCCACCACAGCTAGCCTAGGTGAAAGGCTCTCTGTGTAGTTAACAGGCTAAAGCCTCGTTCCCGACGCCAGCGACTTAGTCGCTGTATGTCGCTAGTCTCTGTACTGTGAAGTCAAGTCGCTTGTGGGCGTTTGTAGTGCTGTCGCTCTGATGTTATTGGTAGACTGCATGTCTGGCCATATCTACACAAAATACCATCACAAGTGATATATACAACTATATCATTTTAATTTGACTAGGAATTAGGCTCAAAAGAAACAGCATGCAGTTGGGAGAGTGTTTTTATATTACCACAGCAGTGTTCAGTGGATTAAATCATTTAGCCTACGATTAACGATCAACAAATTATCTCATACTGTCATAAATTACTAAAACGTCATTCGAATTTGACAGATAATCAATTTTCTTATCGCAAATAGTCAACAATGCAGGGGAAACTGTAAAATGAACTGCAGCAGTGCTAAACTTGCATCATATAATTACAACTAGGGCTGGGTAAAAAAAAAATATCGATTTTAATCGATTCTCATTTTTACGAAACGATATTTATTCTTAAATCCCAAGAATCGATTAGGCTAGTCATCCTGTTTTCAGTTGATGAATGAATGGAACATTGTAGCACGCATCCCATCTAATAAATCACAATAATCTTTGTGCTTTGTTATTATTGATATGAAACAAAGTCTCAGATTTCAAATTATGTCCATTTTCTTACGAAATTCAAAAACATAAATACAGTTTTGGCGCTGTGGCGTGAGATCGCTCTGGCTCAGCTCTAGAGAAGCACATGATCTTCTCTTACGCCTTAATAACACCAGTTACAGCGCGAAATAAACATGGATGAGCATCTGAAAGTGTGTTAAAAGATAGAGTACATCTTATCGAAGTCCGTATCATGTCACATGGAATCAATCAGTGTTTCACATGGAATCAATATTGAATAATCAATATTGAATCGAGTCGAATCGTAATCGAATCGAATTGCAAGCTTGTGAATCGAAATCGAATCGAATTGTGAAATTTGTGCCAATACCCAGCCCTAATTACAACACTTGAACTAAATGTGTGAATTAAACTCTTTTCCATGCATCATTTTATTATATCCATGTATGTGGTTACCATCAAATCATATAAAACAGTGAAATCGCCCTCGAACTCTTCTCTTGCCTGCACTCGAGACGGTGACGTGAGCTCCACTGAAAGTCTTCTTTCCTAGCCGAAAATCGCTTCTCATTTGCATAAAGTTGACATTTTTGAACTTTTGTCATGTCACTGTGTCGCTGGCGGTGTGAACGGGGCTTCATTTGTAACGAGCACAGAGAGAAAAATAAGCAGAAACGTTGCAATTAAGAAGACATCTGAAAAGTTATAGTTCAGAGTTGGACTTGGAGACGTAACCTAGGTCAAGCTCTTTCCTTCATGTCTACCTCTCATAGTTTAAATTCCCTCAGATCCCCTTTGCCTTCCCCCAACTAACCTTCAAAGGGAAAAAAAGGGCCTAAAAGCCAAAGAGGGCCTCATGTACACAGAGAGATTGCTAAGCCCCCATACGCAACTACCATGAAAACATTCTCCAGGCCGACAACCCACTCCAGAGGGTCCGCAAACCTCCTCCTCGTCCACCTTTTTTTACTCACACAATTTATGGCTTACACACTTTCAAGCAGCATATTCACCCAATGCGTTGCTGTGTCTCAACACTGAAAACGAAAGGGATCACATTCTTGAGCTGTGATGGGTCATAGTGACTGTGCAGTGCACGTGGCGAACAGGGCTGGTCAATATTAAATCAAGCAATATCCTCCATATTCAATGATTTTAAGTGCTTTTGGCTATTGCGTTTCCTAAAAATCAGATGCACTGATCATTTTTAATGGCTTAATAACCAATATTCAGAGATGACAATAAGCATAAACAGAGCGATACTTTGATAACCAAATTGTATTTATTGTCCTATTTATGCTTCTTCACACAATAACAATAAAATCATTCTTCAATAACTTCTGAAGGTACACAGCTCATGATACTACATTGAATGATAGCAAAAGTAAAATAATAAATGCAAAGAAGCCCGTTTGAATATTAAGTTACTTTTAAGAAATGATAACTAAATGTTCATTTAGAGGAATATTTAAAACATGCTTTGATTATTGTTAACTAGACGTTTTACTTAGGGATGCACAGATATGAACATTTTGGCCGATAACGATAATTCTTTATATCTGAAAGCCGATAACCGATATATTGGCGGATAAATCTAAATCCAAGTTATTATGTAATTTTTGAGAGCCTTATTACAAAAACAAAAGTTTCATCATTATAATCCATGTCCAAACACACCATTATAAATAATTTTATATAGCCGACGTAACAGACTTGGGCTGCACATGTTGCACTTAACTGTATTTTTCTTTTTTTTAAGTGACTCCAATCATATTTCAAGCAATTCAAAACCATCATGTTGAACAGAGCACATTTGAAGTGTCTCAGCTGAAGGAGAGAATACATAATTTATCGGCCTTAATATATATCGGACACATTTTCTTATCAGGCCGATAACGATAACATTAAAAATTATAAAACATTAAAACATATATCGTCCGATGCCAATATATTGTGCATCCCTAGTTTAACTGTGTTTTACATAACTGCATTATCCATAATCCAATTAGCTACACTTTTCAATGTGGTAAACAAAAAATTATTGAAGAAGGTTTTACAAGAAAAAACTATTTCAGTCTGTCTACTCTAAAATTTCATGTTGAATTCAAAGTGCTACTTGTGAAATACTAGCCATTTCAGATAAATCAAATAAATCCTACACAAAATTGCCTTAAAAGGGTTCAGTCTTTGATTCAATGCTGACTGAATCTTAAATCATTCAGTGTACAATGACAGTGAAACTAGGTTGAAATTATGGTTCAAAATCACCCTTTTTAAGTAATGTAAAAGCGAATAGATATTGACAGTCACAGACAGCACCGGTCCGGCGGCACCCAAACAATTTTACCATCACCCAAAAAAACCTTCACTTTACTAGCAGTCTGTGACACCCTCATCCACAATACCAGTGCAAGTAAAACTGAACTCACCATAGAAACCACCCATAGTATGTCATCCGCTTATGGGCGACTGGAGGAGAGAAAGGGGCTATTGTTGAAAACTCTCAGAATGAGATGAAGAGCGAAGGACGTAACTCTTCCCCTGCTTTGGCACTGCCATCAAACAAACAGCGACAATCAGAACTCTGTGGCACAACCGCACAAACCACTGGGAAAACCTGGACACCCTGATCATAAGACGCTGAAGCAATCGTGACAACATGTTCTCAAAAGGTTCGGGTTTATTCATCCTGTGCGGGAAAACGACATCATTTTGTCCTGTACCCACCCACCTGTAGCATTACCTCGAAACGAAACCCGACCGGGGCTTCCCCTCGGCAGTGGCTCTCTTCATGCTGGCAACAGGAAACATCTGGTATAATTAAACACCTCGATGCCATATTAAGCATCAAACCTAATAAAAGCGCACAGGTTAGATCTCTTCACGGTCACTGGACACTTCGTTCCCACCAGCAACGATGCACAGACTCACAGGGACACAAGCATTTTTTTAGGCTGCCAATTATGTTGCAAAAAACACTATTTTTAAACAATCTTGAAAAAGCACAATCAGTATAGACTAGGGCTGGGTAAAAAATACTGATTTCTCAATTTTAATCGATTCTCATTTTTACGAACCGATATCAATTCTTAAATCCCAAGAATCGATTAGTCATCCTGTTTTCAGTTGATGAATGAATGGAACATTGTAGCGCGCATCCCATCCAATAAATCACAATAATCTTTGTGCTTTGTTATTATTGATATGAAACAAAGTCTCAGATTTCAAATTACGTCCATTTTCTTACGAAATTCCAAAACATAATTACCGTTTTGGCGCTGTGGCGTGAGATCGCTCTGGCTCAGCTGAAGAGAAGCACATGATCTTCTCTTCCGCCTTAGTAACACCAGTTACAGCGCGCAATAAACATGGATGAGCTTCTGAAAGTGTGTTAAAAGATAGAGTACAACTTATCGAAGTCCGTATCATGTCACATGGAATTGCTCAATCAGTGTTTCAACCGCGGAAAGACGTTAGTAAACAATGTCATGTAACGTCACATTTACCTCAGAAAAAAACATATCCAGTGACCATAAACTCGTCAGTCAGCTAGAAAAATTAACTCTAGAGAGGAGCATTTTGCTAACTATATGCACCATATTACATATTCATTATAATTTTTAATGTTCTTCAATTTTGAATGCATGTTTGAATAAATCTGGCATGTTTTTATGACAGCCACAATTTCAATGTTTATATTTCATATAACTTTATTATTATAAAAATAAATAAAAGTGTAATTTAAGTGTTTGTATACAAATCAGTTAGTTTTTACCTTCAATATTACAGTAGGCTAATGAAGCCAATAGGCTACAACTGACTCCCATAGTTTACAACATTAGTTAAGAGATGTTTTCCTTGAGAAAATTTGCCATGTATTGTATCTGATATCCAAAATAATCAATACTGAATCGAAATCGAATTGCAAGCTTGTGAATCAAAATCGAATCGAACTGTGAAATGTGTGTCAATACCCAGCCCTAGTATAGACCTTATGTAGCTCCGCCCCTTTTCAGCGTTGCGCTTGTTGTCTTATCTTCCGGTTTGTATTTCCACAGCGATCTTACGTATTTATGAATGAACTGCCAGTTCTAAAATGTGTTAAGAAGACATCTGCTTTAAATGCTTGTGATAACTTTCGTTAACTCTACAATGAGTAAATCCATTCACCAGCTAATTACTCCTCGACAGCGATGCCATTGATACAGAGCGACCGCCAAAACGCAAGTTCAAAGACAATATCCTACGGATGCTATTTCTCTGGCGCACAAGTCTATAGAACAAATTAATGTGTTTTAAGGGAAAATCCAATGCTCAAGCTCACAAAGCCCCTTCACATGGGGGTATTTCACAGGTGATGAGACAATGGGGACCACCAGAGACTTCTGACATATCGACTTAGTCAACACAGAACACCTATAATTCAAGAAAACAGACTCAAGCAAACAGGAATACGTGACTTAAAAAGGGAAATCAAAATGTTGCTGGCTCTGCCAATAATGAACTTCTGACCTTGTGGTCAGCGAGGCTTCAAGAGGTCACCAACCCGACCCGTCTCTAACCCTCTTACAGCTCGTTGCATCATGTCTGAGCAATGCTTCTTCACATCGCAAAATGACTCATACTCTCATAGTCAGCCTTTAAAATGCCCACGATGAGGCACAATGAGATAATTGCTCTGATCCAAACCACACTACAACAAGATGTCATGTACTCAGTTTTTCAATGGAACAATCTTGAGTCCTCCTAACGAGAACTCGATAAATCTTTTTATAACACTTAAAAGTAGAAATTGACCCATACTGACTTTTTATGACCAGTAGTATTAAGTGTCTGACAACCTTGTTCAATTAAAAAAACCATTGTATAGCTTTTTGACACAATTATGGCTAAATGGTCATTAGGTCATACGAATTCAAACAAAAACTATATAACTAATATAATAAGATAATTACTCCTAATAGAAGTAGTAGCATTGTTGTTATGAGTCATGATATTATAATTGTGCAAAGTTGCTTTACAATTCAATTAATTTTCTCTTTCTCTAACTGGCCATCTAGATAAGCTACAGAACTTATTTATTTGAGAAAGGCTGAATGGCTATTTAATAAAAAGTACATTAATTAGTTTCTTGTGTTAAGTTAAAAAAGTTAAAACACTACTCAAAGCAATCAGTCTCACCCTTGGTTTAAGAGAGTCTCTTAAATGAATTGTCAAAATCATTCAAATTCACAGTAAATTAGCTAATGAATCATTCAGACCAATTTATGAATCGTTTCAAAGACCATCAAGTCAAGTAACTGTCAATCATCAGTCAAACATATTCGGGTCAATGACATATTTTTGAGTGCAAGTGCATTATTTGCTTTTAAAATAACTTGATAAATTCATGACATATCACGTTATTCTATAAAACCCATTTAGTTTGAATTCATTTTTAGTACATTTAAAAAACACATTATTGTTCTGTTATCTTTAATCCTCCAAATTAAATGGTGTCTTAATAATAAATAGAAAAATACCATCATCATTTTAGGTTTGAAACCTAAACAAATTTTATAAAAATCAGTTATTTCAAAGCTGTTGAGATAATAAATAAAAAAAATGTTGTACAGCAATTTGTATAATTCTCAAATGTGAGGGTGGCACAACAGCAAACATGGCTCTATAATTATGAATGGACAAGGCAACAGTAAACATGAAGATGCATCATCCAGAGGAGCTCAAGTGATGCTGTGAATCAGTGAAAAGGTTTGTAGATCTCTCTCAAATACTGGTAAAAACTGCTCATTTCAAGTATGGGTAGGTTGGTGGTACACTTTACATGTCAAGTGGTACAACTACAGTATAACAATTCGGTTGTACCACCTGACATGGAAACAGTGAAAAATAATTAATTTAAACAATTTGAAATGTTATTTAACTAATGAAACTTGTTGCAACATTGTTCATGACTCAAAAATATGCATTACATCAGTTTTTAATATATTTTTGAAAAACACGTTTTTTGAAGCTTTATTTTTCAATGGCCCATTCATAGTTAATGTCATGAACGTCACATCCTCACAAAATAATAATTTTATTCTAGACGTCATGTGGTTTAATAGTCAATGAATAAGTTCATACTGTCACAAGAACTGTCAAAACAGTACAGACACCTGCTCAACCATAACGATGCTCAGCACACACACAAACACACACACACACACACACACACACACACACACACACACACAAACACACACATATATATATACATATATAAGGTTAACTTAAAGTTCCCTTCAAGCCCTCGTCATGACGTTAAAAGCATCCAGATGTTCGCAAGAGACCCACATCATACACACCTGTAGTTCCGATTTCCATTCATGAGGTCTCTGTCCGGTTCCGTCCCCGGCTCGCAGTAGACGAACTTCAGAAACTCTTCTTGGATCCCGACGGCCCCCCGAACCGGTTCCGTTAACCCAATGCGAGCGTCTCCTCCCGTGTTTCGAGCTCCTAATCCACTTTACCCAGAAGCCCGTATATCAACGGAGGCCGAGAGAGGAGAGAGGAGAGAGGTTCGGTGCCTCAGTATCTGGCTCAAAAAATCTGTTCGGGATTTCAGGTTCGGTTGACAGATTGACGTTACGGCCAGCTAGCTAGACAGCTAAAGAGAAAAGTTCCCCTCAGCCCGCTCAAATACAGTCCCGAATCGCTGTTTCTGTAACCGCGACGCCTTCAGAAACGCGTCTTTGGAAAGACTGGGGCGGCTTGTTGAGGTGTTATGACGTTATAGCGAGTAAAAGTCCACTTATGTCGCCTCCTCTCTTCGACAGCGCTAGCCTGCTACTGCTAGTGGCCAGGCTAACCAGCTAAGCTATATTCCCATCTGAGAGGAAAAAAAATCCCGTCAAACGCCGTCTTCTCTTAACTTAAAGTCCCCGATCATCACTGGCTTCCACGGTCGAAGCTAGCGGCCTTCCAAAAGCGTATATTCCTTTCGTTTTACGACAGTGGTGACATTAAATAAGTTGAGAGTTGAACTCTCTCTCAGGGTTTCTCTTGACAGTCTCTGCGAGACTCGCTACGGCTAAATATGGAGCGTCTGATGGTCCGCGAGCGCGACGCACGGACCTGGCGCGAGAGCCGCGCGCTGATTGGCTGCGAGGGGAAGCGCGAGTCCGCGAGGGAAGGGGCGGGGTTTGAGGCAGCCTCAGAGTGACCATCATCATCATCATCATAAGCTTGTGCGAACAACTTATTAGGCCTCATTCATCTATCTATCTATCTATCTATCTATCTATCTATCTATCTATCTATCTATCTATCTATCTATCTATCTATCTATCTATCTATCTATCTATCTATCTATCTATCTATCTATCTATCTATCTATCTATCTGTCTATCTGTCTGTCTGTCTGTCTGTCTATATCTGTCTATCTCTATTTATCTGTCTGTCTGTCTGTCTGTCTGTCTGTCTGTCTGTCTGTCTGTCTGTCTATCTATCTATCTATCTATCTATCTATCTATCTATCTATCTATCTATCTATCTATCTATCTGTCTATCTGTCTGTCTGTCTGTCTGTCTATATCTGTCTATCTCTATTTATCTGTCTGTCTGTCTGTCTGTCTGTCTGTCTGTCTGTCTATCTATCTATCTATCTATCTATCTATCTATCTATCTATCTATCTATCTATCTATCTATCATCATCATCGCCTACATTATCATTAGCTTGTGAGAACAACTTATTAGGCCTCATTCATCTTGTTATAATCTATCTGTCTGTCTATCTATCTATCTATCTATCTATCTATCTGTCTGTCTGTCTGTCTGTCTGTCTGTCTGTCTGTCTATCTATCTATCTATCATCATCGCCTACATTATCATTAGCTTGTGCGAACAACTTATTAGGCCTCATTCATCGTGTTATAATCTACCCATACATCCATTCACTGACCAATTTTACCATGAATTTTCTTGAATAAAAATACTGATAACATGAGTTATGATGTTAACTCATTTAATACACCAGAATAGGAGTGATTGTACTTAGTTCTGGTTGGAAAAGGATGCAGGAAAACAGCAATTATTAATGTCAACATGACATCAAATTTGACCACATACACGTTCTCTGTCTTTTTGAGCATGATTCATCGATGCATGTTATTCCCAAGAAATACTTTGTCACTGTCATCATTTATCATAATGTAAAAACTTGTTTTTTCCCCCAATGAATATCTTGGTTTATCTTGGAAATATCACATTTTGGAAGTAAAGTTGCCAGCAAATGCAATCCACTTCAAGATAAACATATGAATTACAAATGCTGAGCCCAGGATTCAGCCAGTGATGGGCAATAAATATTGATAGTTCAATCCCCAGAACACCTCACATCTGAAACAGGACTCAACACAGTGTTTAATAAAAAACAACTTTTATTTTCTTTAAAAAATAATCATCCTGAACAAAGTCTTCTCACTATTACATACAGAGCCAAAATGACTTGCTTATGTCTCCATTCACTGAATCTATTGGGAAGTGCTATGATACGGACTGTTCTTTATCAGTGGCTTGATATTGCTTAGACGTTGAGGTCGGGAGAAGTTCACTCTCCGATTACGCCGTTACACACCTCCATCTTGTTCTTCACCCACAAGGTGCCTGTGGCTTTTGAGAGTCAAGTACTGCATCAGAATATGTAGTCTAGGACAGACCAGATCAACATTATACAGTGGGGGATCAATAAAAATCACCTCGTTGGGTTGGTAAAACCTAATATATAAAGGCATGTCTTTGTATACATTTCATAAACATGAGTTAAAAATAAAGCATGGTCATCTAAAAATCCCAACACAATTTTAGGTGCTTTGAGGCGTCTTCCAACAATGCCGCCTTGTGGAGATTCTATGCCACTTTTTAGGTTTCCTTAAAGAGACAGTTCACCATAAAAAATGAAAATTCTGTCATTATTTATTCACCATATGATCTGTTCTTGTACGGAGCCATGGAAAAAAAATGCCAGTATCTAGATTTGGAATGACATAAGAGTGAGTAATGACTGAATTTTCATTTTAGGCCGAACTATTCCTTTCATAACAGGTGAGAAAGTATGGCATCAAATGTTAGTACGGGCACAGTCTCAACATGATTACTAAGAGGCTCCGGTTACAACACAAACTCAGTTAAAACATGCATTTCATAAATCCACCATATGACAATGTTCCCCTAACCTTTGTTTTCCTGCATGCTTACTGCACCAACGGGCATCAGGCGAGGGTAAAAGGTGCAATGATACTGGCAAGTGTGTTGTGTGTGCATGAGTTCAATGTGCTTGCTGGGAAGGGATTGTGGCAGTGTTACCGACTATGGCGGGTGGGAGTGTGTGGTCATGTGACCCAACCGCCTTCACGAGAGCAGCGGGTCACTATATACAAACAGGTATTCCAGCATTGTTCAATTTCTTGGTGGACACAAACACATCTCACTCTCTTCTAGCATCTCAAACGTGCCGTGTGTTTTTCTATCTGACGGATCTTGGTGACCTTGTATTGCTTCGTTTACAGAGGTCAGTGGAAGAAACGTTTTAAAGGAAAAGTTTACCCAACAATAAACGTACACAAACACGTCATATCAAACCCTTGTTATTTACAGTATAGCAGGGTTAGTGTGTGGGTATGTATTTATGTATGTATACATGTATGTGTTCATATACAGTAGTCAACATTTGAAGTGGATCCAAACAGTTCATCAAAGTTCATATTCACCAAGAACGGGTATTGTTCAAAATTCATGTTTCACTTTGATCAAAGGTTTTGATCCACTTCAAATGTTGACTACTGTATATGAACACATACATATATACAGTACATACATACATACACGCATATATATATATATATATATACACATACACACACACACACACATATATTTATCCATATGATTTGTGTACTGTATTCCAAGTCTTCTGAATTCACACGGTAGATTTATGTGAGGAATAGAACAAAATGAATTATTAACTGATTAACGTCTTCATTGCAGCTCTCAAATCTCACTTGCATTCACGTTTTAAATGGCCACATGAAACTCGGGAACAAAAGTTAAACAGTGAATAAATTCAATCTGAGTTATTTTCTTACGCATAACTAAAATATGACTTCAGAACACTTGGACTATAGCATGCAAGTCATGCAGACTAGTTTTATGATACGTGAATGCTGCTTTTTGTCCTTTACCTTGGTGCTGTTTGTCCTTGTTCTATTGAAAAGTGCACATATTGGGCCCTATTTTAACGATCTAAGCGCATGGTCTAAAGCGCACGGCGCAAGTGCACTTGGGGCGTGTCCGAATCCACTTTTGCTAGTTTAACGATGGGACAAATGGTCGGCGCTCCCGGCGCATGGTCTTAAAGGGTTGTCCCTATTCTCTTAATGAGAAATGGGTGTGTTTTAAGCGTAACGTGCAATAAACCAATCAGAGTCTCATCTCTCATTCCCTTTAAAAGCGAGTTGCGCTCGCGCCATGGTGGATTCGCTATTTACATGATGGAATTTGCAAGCGAAAAAACTGAACGCTTCTCTAGCGAGGAAACGGATCTGCTCGTGCACGACCCGCCTATAGGCGCACATTACTAACGCGCTCTTTAAATAACAAAAAAAAAAGTCTATTTCAGTTGCCTCAAAATAGCAATGCGCCAACAATGCGCCTGAACACACACTTTGTTTTCAGACCAGCAGCCCATGGGCGCACATGCATTTGATATTTAATCAACGTGGCGCAGGACGTGAAAATGATAACTGCGTCAGGCTGAAACTAGCAAATAACACTTGCGTCGCGCCTGGCCCTGCATTGTACCGGGTGTATGATAGGGCCCATAGTGTTTCATTGAAGAAAGGAAATAATCCAGGGTTTGCAATGACATGAGGGTGAGTAAAAAATGAAAAAAATTGTTGGGTGAACTATTCCTGTAAGTTCAAGAAGATTTATGTGCACTGGAAGTGAAAAAAAAAAAAAAAAACACTGGGCAAAATCAAACCCTTCCAGAAGAGCATAGAGGAATCAAGTGCAGAAAAACGCACTTCTTACATCAGACGAGGGCTCTTTTAACGGTTGGCATCATGTTTGGCTGGTGCATAATGCTGGTTTGGGTGTTATGCTGATGTGAGAGTGCATGTGCAGGGAATGCACTCAGTGGTCCATCTATCGTTACGCTAATTCGGCCACTCTTTAACTAACGAGGCGAGTCTAAATCCGATAAGCGGACACCGCTGCGACCGCTGGAGAGACACCTGCGTCTGCTACAGTTGATCACTGCCTGCGCTGCTTCTGCTTCACAGACAACACGTAAACGCTGGGCTCGCGGTGCTTTACAACTAAAACTAAGTGCTAATGTACCATGTCTTTCACAAAAATAAACATTTTAAAAGAAAATCTCACAACAATAAAAATAATGCCAATGGAAGTAACAACAATTCCTCCACTTCGGGCGTTTGAACTCTGGCATCGCCCAGACGGACAGGTTAAGAGGCAGCTTTGTGGTGACGTACAAAACGACAGGATCGTCTGCGTTCCTTCCCTCCGTATTGCATACATACGTACATGTGGGAGTGCGAAGGTAGTATACAATAATACACAATTAAATAAAAAAAGAAAAGAGCATAGTTCAGCCAGACTCAACAAAACGCAAAGAGTGAGACTCCATGTTCAGTTCTGTGGGCTTCGCTGCACTGGTAGCACCAGGTGAGCCGGCTCGAGGAGTGTGTGTCGGTCCGAAGCCCTCCGGCTTGATAAGGTGTGGCAGAGAAGCTTAGGCAAAGTACATGGTCCTCAGGGTGTCGTGGTGAATCTGCACCGCTTTGGCCAGCGCCTGTGGATCCCGACCGTTGCTCTGCCCGGAGACGTGGCTTCCCTCCCCGCTGCAAACGAGAGAAGAGACAGAGGAAGATTTAACAACTGAGAATGAGACAAAAGCCTAGTTCCTTTCACTGTCAAAATTAGAAACAGTAAAGGCCTTTATAATGTTCCAAAAGATTTCTATCTCAAATGAATGTTGTTCTTTTGAACGTTCTGTTCATCAAAGAGTTCTGAAAAAAATGTATCACGGTTTCCACAGAAATATGAAGCAGCAACAGATGTTTTCAACATCAATGATAATAATAATAAATGTTTCTTGAGCATCAAATCATCATATTAGAATGATTTCTGAAGGATCATGTGACACTGAAGACTGGAGTAATGATGCTGAAAATTCAGCTTTGATCACAGGAATAAATTACATTTTACAATATATTCACAGTTATTTAAAATTTTAACAATATTTCACAATATCAAGTCTTTTTTATTTAAAAAATAATGCAAAGGAGACAAGATAAAGAAATATTTAAAAAATAAACTTTTATCTTATTTATTAACCATATTATATTATTTATGCATTCTTCTCTTATTATTTGTTAATACATTTAAAATTATTAAAACCTTTTTTTTTCTTATTTACTTACTTTCTATTTCTTATGCATTTTTTATAATTATTATTTAATTACCTTTTATGTAAAGAGCTTTTAATTACCATTGTGTATGAAATGTGCTATCTAAATAAACTTTAAGCATGTAGTCATGTATGCCAGTTCTAGAATCACAGGCTATTCCAAAAAAAAAATATTTTTGTAAAGCATGTATCCTTTTAGAGAAGGCAATCACAGAATGCATTGTAAAGAGCTCAATAAATAAAATAAATACATGACGTCATGTAAAGTGAGAGGAATGTTGATTATTAACAATTATTCATTC
>NC_138236.1:3270872-3293372 GCF_964197995.2 Scardinius erythrophthalmus
CACAGGAATAAATTACATTTTAAAATAAATCCACATAGAAATTGAAATTGTAATTCTATTTCTGTTCATACTGTATTTCTGATCAAATAAATGCCTTGTTAAACATTAGAAAAATCTTACCGAGCGAAATCTTTTGAACTGTATTGCATTCGATAGTTTGAATGAACGATAATAGGGCCTTACTTGTGGTAACTGTCCTTCTGGAACGCCGTCCCTGTAGAAGATGATTCTGGTGGGTTTGAAGCGGGTGGACTTGTAGAACTGGATGAGTAGCTCTCGCACCATGTACGAGAGGTCTTCAATAATCTCCTGTCTGGGTCTCTGTACTCGTACTGTAGCGCAGTATCTGCTGGGGTGAGCGTCCATACTGCCCACAACCTGCAGAGATCAACGTCAGAGGACGTTTAATATAATATAATATAATATAATATAATATAATATAATATAATATAATATAATATAATATAATATAATAAAATATAATATAATATAATATAATATAATAGATTTCATTATATTATAATTAAATAGAATAGAATAGAATAGAAAATAATAGAATATAATATATTTCGTTATATTATATTATAATTAAATATAATATAATATATTTCATTATATTATATTATAATTAAATATAATATAATATATTTCATTATATTATATTATAATTAAATATAATATAATATAATATATTTCATTACATTACATTATATTTAATTATATTACAATTAAATACAATATAATATAATATAATATAATTAAATACAATACAATACAATATAATAGAATAGAATATATTTCATTTTATTATATTATATTATAATGAAATATAATATAACAATATAATATATTTCATTATATTATATTATATTATAATGAAATATAATATAATATAATGAAATATAATATATTATATTATATTAGAATAGAATAGAATAGAATAGAATAGAATAGAATAGAATAGAATAGAATAGAATAGAATAGAATAGAATAGAATAACCATTATAGGATGTGGCATTTATTTGATCAAAAATACAGTAAAATTCTGAAATATTATTACAAACTATTTTTTTTTCTATGTGAATATATTATAAAATGTAATTCATATGATCTTCCAGCATCATTACTCCAGTCTTCAGTGTCACATGATTCTTCAGAAATCCTTCTAATATGTTAATTTGATGCTCAAGAAACATTCCTGATTATTATCATTAATGTTGAAAATTGTATATTACAGTTTTTTACAATCACTTTGCTACTATTTTCAGAACCTTGATGTCATTTTTCACAACTCTAGACACAAAACTCACAACCAATGATCAAAATGCACATTTTTCAAAACTCTAACCCTTTTCTCAATTGCTTGGATACAATACACATAAAACTTAGATCATTTGTTCATTCAACAAAAATCACCTGTTCAATATGACACAACTTAACATCAAAGTACTACTATTTCAAAAGGCAATTCACACATTACATTTCAAATGAGTGTCTATTCATTTCCTTACAATGATCTAACTATCAATTGATACAACTGCTCAAAATGATAAGTTACTGTTGCATTACTCTTAATGCATAGTTGTATGGAAACAGACAAACAATCTTCCATGTTTACAGTAAATCATGAAAGTTTCAAGATAACGATCCATGTATATTGTAGTCTAATTGGTCCTTGCTCCACGCTAATTGAGCATGAACCAATTAGACTACAATATCCATGGATGTAGCCTACTGTAATATTTGTATCATAATGCTTCATCAGTCTATGGTCCCAAATACTGTACCACCTTTTCAGACTATTTACAGTATTGACAGCACTGCACTGTATAGATAATCACTCTTTTGTTTCTTACAGTACAAGCAAGCAAGTTGAGGAACACTGCATTTGATGTTTTACAGTACTGTCTTTTCTTTTCTATTTCATAGCTAATTATTTTTGCTTTGATTCAAATAACCCTATGTTGTGATTGTACTGTAGTGTTTTGCATCAATATATTACAAACTTTGTTCAATGATTCCACTGTCTGTCGTATTCTCTCTATTACTGCAGTGCTTTTACAGAGATGTATTTACTGTACATGTAGTGCCATAATGAAACCTGTATCACCTATTTTGTTCTACAATATTTAATGATTGTACGAACAATGACACAGTGAAACTATCGGTTGCTTGTGTGTGTGTGTGATCTATAGTTATGTTTCAATGGTATTTCACAGTAAATTTGTTTTTTGAACCAATGATTGTGCAAGTGCAAGATTTCCTTAAAGATGTGAATGCACAATGCAGTGTTTTGAACATTAGACAGCCTGTGTTACAAGTGATAACCGTTTTGAGTTTTGTGTCAGGGGTTTTGAAAAATGAGATCAAGGTTCTGAAAATAGTAGCAAAGTGATTGTAAAAAACTGTATCTTTGGGGAAACCGTGATAATTTTTTTTTTTTTCAGGATTCTTATATGAATAGAAAGTTCAAAAGAACAGATTTATTTGAAATGTAAATATTTTGCAACATTATAAATGTCTTTACTGTCCCTTTGACGCATCTTTGCTGTTATAAAATAATCTTACTGACCACAAATGTTGGAACGGGATCCTAGTGAAAAATATACTATTTGAAATGCATTTATTTTATGCTAAGTATACTACAAATACATTTACATATTCATGTACTTAATATAAGAAGAGTTCAGATGCAAAAGCCTCTAAGTGCCATCTGAAATTTTCTTCTAGAATGATCATTTTTATCAAGCTTGTATATTTAAGTTCAATAATCTCGCTCAAATGGCAATGCAAATTACCTATTAATTGTCTTTAAGTGAAATAACTGAACTTAAATATACAAGTTTTATAAAAAATTATCATTCTAGAAGAAAATTTCAGTTAGAGGGCACTTAGAGGCTTTTGCATCTGAACTCTTCATAAGTACCCTGGAATTATACATTTGCTATACTAAATTGATATACTTAAAGTCTGCTAAAATTGAAACAACTAATTTTGAACTTAATGCACTTTAGTTATCCAGAAACAGTGCTGAGGTCCATCTAAAAATATGAGCTACAGTGGGATTATTGCATGCATACATTAGATACACTTTGAATATCTTGCATTTAAAGACTGATATTATACAGAAATCATACTATTCTTACTAAAAGTGATATTAAAACACATTTTAGGCTTAATATTAAGAAATGTGCATTGTGCAAAAAAGAAGTACTCCAAATAAAGTTTAATTATAATATTTATATCAGTAAGTCTCAAGCAATATGTCCGTAAATATGTTAATGGATTTGTATTGTACTTAGGATAGGTATTTTTCACAAGGGTAGAGTATGTATTAGATGAAAAACTACATTTCAAAAGTGGCACAAAACGAAAGTTAACACGCGTGACAAAAAAATTTTTTTGACAATGCAAATGTGTCATGTCTGTTTCTGTCTAGTAAGCAACCGCCAACCGAAAAGTGCAAAAACCAGAGAGAAAAAAAATTCTCATCACTTACAAAAAGAAAAAGAAAAAGACCAGAAAGAACATGAACAGCTGTTTTCAATGTAAACACAGTGAAAAAGTAAAACCGCATACACCAGAGCAATGCATGTAAGCATCACTACAAAATATGCAAATAATGCAAACCAGACGCGATAGAGTCAGACGCCTGTGGAGGAGGCGCAGAAACTCAGCAGTTTCCCTACAGAGAGCGTCCTGTCGCCACTCCCTCCACACACACGTCCTCTCCATCCGTCTGCGTGACTCAGGCCTTTGTCACATCGCTTAGCAACCGGCAAACGAGAACACGCTTTCATGTGGTTGCATGCGCAGGGAGGAAGGTGACGTCATTTCCTCCTCGTCTGTGAGTCACCGATGAGCCATTTTCCCTTTTCAAAGCTCCCATCCTGTCCTGTCCACCTCCCTTTCACTCCCGCGTGTGTTCTGAGACACTTCCAGGGTTGTCCGCACCATTAAGTACAGCAAACTGGGCGTCTCTCCGCCACAATGAACACTGGGGTGCTAATTACAGCCCTCTATATAAGACTAAGACTAAAATGAAGTGCCTTTCGGCTCAGGTTGGGTTTCGGAGAGACATAACTTCATTGTGTCCCAGATCAATAATAGCTCCTCTTGTTATATAATATATGTGATGACAGGTTAATACAAGAAAGCTGCTAGACTAAACCATCCAAAATTATCATGCATTTTTGTTAAGGCTTTGTGAATCTCAAAGGGGCGTAACAATATATCGTGTCACAATATATCGCAATAGAAAAATGCAACTATGTATCGCGGATAGTGACAATATGTATAGTGTATAGTTCACCCAAAGTAAAAATTACTGTGTGAGAAAAATGTCTAGTTTTCAGAGTTTTAGTGTCAGTTCTACATTAAACAACTATATATAATGTTGAATATAATGTATAATAACGCAATGGGGGAATATTTGTGGGTCCGGATAATGCCAGATGTCTTATGTTACCAGTACATACATCTAGTCAGTGACAGAGTGCAAGCATATTCATCTAAAACAATTCTGTATTTTCAGCTTTAGAATCATGAATATTTTTATTCTGGTGTCACCATTATCCTGTGCATTAGGTTATCAGCACCAAGTCCAAGCCTATTCATTTACACCCACAATGTAATATCAAATTTAGCGTTTTAATCAACAGTAATTTTTTTGTTAACCTTTTACCCTATGTCTTGGAGTATCGCAATAATATTGTGTCGTGAGTTCAGTATCGTGGAATGTATCGAATCGTGACATGAGGGTATCGTTACACTCCTTGCTCAATTAAAATAAAATACATGTGGATAAAATCATAGCTGGTAAAAGAATAATCTGGGTTAAAGAGGACCTATTATGCCCTTTTTCAAGTCTTGATGTTGTTTTAGGCTCTACTAGAATAGATTTTCATGCTTGAATGTTGATTATTCTCCTCATATTCTCCATTGTTGCGGCTCCTCCCGTCCCAGTCTGTCAGTAACGCTCTGTTTAGTTCCTGTCTCTATGAAGCCCCTCCTTCTGAAAAGCACACTGTGCTCTGATTGGTCGGCTGGATCAGTGTGTTCTGATTGGTCGAGCGCTTTGAGCGTGTTTGGGAAATATCCCGCCCCTTACCATAACCGCCAGTTTAACACACTACTAACTAACTCAACCAGGCCCCGCCCCTTTATCCTGTATATTAATTATTTAAATGAGGAATATTGTGACGTGTTCGTTCCCGGAAGAAACTCAAGACTACAATGGAGGCGTTTCAGGAAGTTCAGAAACACTGACACTGATTGCAAACCTTTTTCATGTTCAAACAGCAAAATTACACACTAATAAATGCAAAAAAAAGCATAATAGGACCCATTTAACTGTAATATTGGTAGGGGTGAACCCGAACAGTCGAAGATTCGATGCTTCGATTGGAGGAGCCAGATTCAACTACCGATCTCACGGTCGAATCTTCGCAGAGGTGTTATGAAACGAGGATCATGCCACTTTGGCTATATGAGGGCGCTCAATGTCTGATTTCACATAGAACTACCGGTTTTCTGTCAATACGTTAATATTCAGCCTATTATGATAATGCTGTATATAAAAATGTGCAAAGAAAGAAGCTTTTAATAAATATTTTTTAACGTGCGTGAATAAATCCAAACACCCCGTGACAGATTTAAGTTTCACTTTCAATCCGTGACCGACAGAGGAGCGTCTTGGCGGCAAGGATTTAAATCTTTAACGATGTCTGGGATAAGAACATCTAAAGTGTGGATGTACACCATCAGAAAGGTTATTCTCCAAGGCTGGATTTAGGATCAGGAAAACCATGATCGCACTTCTGCCGGCCAACGTTAACAAGTTGGTTTTCCACGGCCGGGACATTCTACAATTTTAGGAGATTAAGCCGTAAACGCTTTTCACGTTTTAGAATGTATTTTATCCGCGTGCACAATTTGAAAAGACTCCAGCGGACACAGACAGAGTGAAAGACTGGATTTGTTCTCTCGATCAGGAAGGGTACAAGTGATTTCAAAACTTTTCAGCCGGTTCTAATTTGATTTTTGATGCTGTGAACATTCTTAGCTAAAAAGACTGCCACTCCAGTTTAGCATTTATTGAGTTTTATTTGTAAAGTTGAAAATTCTGGCTACTATTGTTATTTTAATAATTTCTTTATTTTTATTTTATTTATTGATCTGTCAGGGTTATCTAATCTAACTATTTGTGGCTTGTGTTTTGAATATATGTTCCCCTGCACTTTAGGCATTTTGCACACATTTGCTCATCTTGTGACTTGATTCTGATTTATTTCGTTTTTGTATTTTTATTTATTAGAAAGGTATATTCTGTTCTAATTTAATTTAGTAAATTAATTGTTTATGTTTTCGGTGCATCGATGTTGTGCTGTACTTAGAGCCTGCTCGCACAGGTACTTTAGCCGATTTAATTTGATTTGCATGTGAAATGCAAATCCTGTCTGCAGTGTGGCCTTTCTGGAGTTATTTATGTTATTTCTTAGTTTTATTGATCCAAAATGTTTTTATACATTTTCTTCTATATCTTTGTGTGATTTTCTGTACATCGCCACTTTGAAATGTTAAAGCCCCGCCCCCAGCCCCACCCCCATACACATGATTCGACTATTAGTCGACTATAGGCAAGACTTGACGATTCTGATTCGACTATGAAAATCTATGAAATATTGGTTTAAACCCAATGGTAAACTGCATCCAAACTACCAATCCACCCAACTACCACCAAATGTTCCTTTGACACAATGCGTGTTATTGCTATTATTGTTGCATGATCTATTTCAGATAAACCTGCATCTAAACAGCACTTAAAAACGGTTTAGTTGTTTTGTCTACAACATGACTATGGTTACGCTTTCAAAGCAGTATAGTTGCACAATTTAAATGTTTATTCATGTGATGTCAGCTGATTCTAGCTTAAACAGCTTCTCAGCCCTACTTGGGTTTAAAATCTCATTCAAAATGCAAAAGAGAATTCATGAGAACATAAGAATGTGTGTGTGTGTGCCATGCTCACGGCAGTGATAGACGGCTTCTTCCCATCACCAGCCGGCGGGTGTGTAACATCTGCTCCGAGGAAGATCACTGGCTGCTGGAACACTGCAGACCTGTGCAAACGTTCAGATAAACTGTTGATTCAGGCTGCAGCATTTATGGAAAAATGTTTCTGATAAAAAATGCAATTGCAATTTAAAAAACAAAAATCTAGGATTGCATGAGGTTGTTTGAAGGATAACACAATTTGGCCCAAATATATATATATATATATATATATATATATATATATATATACATACATACATACATACATACATGTGTATGTATCTAAATAAATATCCAAATGTATAATACCAAATAAATAAAATATAAACAATAAATAACAACAAAATATTAGAGTACTATATTTCTTATTTTTGTTTTATTTTGTATTTTTTACATTTGATTTATTATTTCTACTAATAATAATAACTACTATTAATAAAAACTATTACAAAAGTAATAGTTATTTTGTTTTTATTTAGTATTTTTATATTTTAATTATTATTAATATAAATATAAATAAAAAAATAAATAATAATAATAATAAATATGAACAAAATACATTACAAAATTAGTACAGTACTAATATTTCTTATTTTATTTTTAGTATTTTTATATTTTATTAATTTTTTATTATTATTATTATTAAAGATAAAAATAATAACAACAATAATAAATACAATATGAAAATATGAAAATTTTTCTACAAAAAAAGTCTTTAAATAATAAAGATAAAATTATCTAATAATAATAATAATAAATAAAATGTAAAAAAAATACTAAATAAAAACAAAATAAGAAATATTGCTATTAATGTAAAATAATAATTTGAGAATTTAAAAAAAATAATGTAGTAACTATTATTATTTTATCTTACATTACAACTGTAAAATTACAATACTAATATTTATGGCTTTCGTAATTTCTTCATTTTCAAACATTAAACCATTATTGTTTTATGTTGACGGAAAACAGTGTAACCACGCTTTACTCAGAAACACACAGCACATATACTGTATGCATTTAATATGAATGCATCCTTAAAGCCATATCGCGATTTCAGTGAATCGTGGAGCCGTAGTGTGAATGCTTACAGACCGCATGTTAAATCTAAACACATCCAGGCAGAGATACTTCAGTAACTCTCACCGTTGATGCGGGACCAGGATGTTGTTGATACCGCCGAGTTTGACGTTGATTTTGAGGCAGAGGTTGGAGAGCGTCTGAGGCGAGGTCTTCACCACGTTCTTCACCTGCACACACTGAGTGGCCATTCCTAGAAGAGTGTCTCCAACACGCTTCACTTCCGCTGCACAGATCAAGCGTGAGTTGGTTAGTCTGAAGGCTAACGGGAGGTTCGGCTCTGTGTGAGACGCTCTTACCGTAGACGGGTGTCTTTCCCGGCAGGATGACGATGATGAGCTGCAGCCCAGAGTAGGTGTTCTTCAGGTGCCTGAACATGGGCTCCACGCTGTCGGCTCCCTGCGCGTACTTACAGAAACACGGCTGGCCCTGGATGGGCATCCCAGCATCCTTAGAGATCTTACGCAGCTGGTCGGTGAAGTTCCTGAGGAAGAGATCGTCACAAACATCACCACTGAAGTATTTTATAGCTGTATTATTCTGAACTCTATGTGGGCATCCTTACTTGAGCACCTCTTCCCGACACTGTTTCTGTGGGGCGAAGCAAGCGATGGCCCAAACCTTGATCTCGATGCCGTTGTAGAACTGCTTTCCCCTCATGTCCCACACACCCTGGTTGGGAGTCGCGATAGCACGGTTCTGTTCACCGACAAGAGAGAGAATTTAGGGACGTCACACTGGAGGTGATGATGATGCGTCGTCACGGGAGTCTCTCTACCCTGGAAGTGTCAATTCTGCACGGCAACAGTTATGCTTTTATCCAAAGTGACTTTACATTTAAAGTTTTTGAGGAATAGAAAATATTTTTTATGTTTTTGAGAGTTCAAGCTCATCAAGGCTGCATTTATTTAATTAAAAATACAGTAAAATCAGTAATATTGTGAAATATTATTGCAATTAAAATAACTGTTTTCTATGCAAATATAATGTAATTTATTCCTGTGATCAAAACTGAATTTTCAGCATCATTACTCCAGTCTTCAGTGTCACATGATCCTTCAGAAATCATTCTAATATGATGATTATTGATTTTTGAAATATTTTTGGAAAATATGATAAACTACGATTCAAAAGTCATTTAATAAATCCTTTCATTTAGCAAGGATGCATTCAATTGTTCAAAAGTGAGAATAATGTTACAAAAGATCCCACTCTGCAAAAAATGCTTTTCTTATTTAGTATTTTTGTCTTGTTTCCAGTCCAAATATATAAAAATAAGTAAAATGAGTAAAAGAGTAAAATGCCATAAGATATTATGTCTTGTTTTCCAGGGAAATGAATCAAAATTAAGTGAGTTTTTGCTTAAAACAAGCAAAATGATCTGTCCATGGGGTAAGAAAAATTAATTCAAACAGAAACTAGATTATTTTTCTTACCCCATTGGCAGATAATTTTGCTTGTTTTAAGCAAAAACTCACTTAATTTTTATTTATTTCCCCAGAAAACAAGACATAATATCTTATGGTATTTTACTACTAAAGTAAATGCATCTTGATTTAAGAATTTTTATTTTATTTTTGGACTGGAAAGAAGACAAAAATACTAAGTAAGAAAAGCATTTTTTGCAGAGTGGGATCTTTTGTAACATTATTATCATTTTTGAACAATTGAATGCATCCTTGCTGAATGAAAGTATTTATTAAATGACTTCTGAATCGTAGTTTATCATATTTTCCAAAAATATTTCAAAAATCAATAATCATCATATTAGAATGATTTCTGAAGGATCATGTGACACTGAAGACTGGAGTAATGATGCTGAACATTCAGCTTTGATCACAGGGATACATTACATTTTACAATATATAACAATAAATAAATAAAAATTAAATAGTAATATTTCACAATATTACAGTATTTTGATTAAATAAATGCAGCCTTGGTGAGCAGAAGTGACTTTCAAAATCAAAATTATTCCAAACTTTTGACCGGTAGTGTATTTTATACGTTTATCCATTCACTGAGAATCGAACCCATAACATAACCCATAATGATATACTGTTTAAGATACAAGAACAGAAGTGGAACAGGAGTCAGATACAGTCTAAAGGCTCTTACCCGACCACCGTACTGCAGGATCGGAGCGGGAAGGACTCTGCCGGTCACCTCGGCCATGTCGTCCTTCACTTTGATTCCAAACTCTTGAATGTAGGGATCCAGGTTAAAGTTAGCGTTCTTCATCTGAGCAAAAAAATTACATAAAAAGATTATGAAAATGTCTGTGATTCAGGCAATATGAACCTGCATTCACAACCCATTTCACTTCTGTTCTGTGATGCATTATTGACTGAAACCGGATAGTCGAGAATGAGGGGAAACATTTAATAATTGCATCCATCAGGAATTGATTTGAAACGTTACAATATGTAAAACAAAATAATTTCAGAGGCAGAGCAATTTCACAAAAGATTACAAAAACTTGGAATAACTTGCGGTGATGAACTGCAAACAATAAGACCAAAACTGTGCATTAAGAAAATAAATAGGAAAGTAAACATTTTCTGTAAAAGTCTACATTGTTTGACCAAAAAAAAAAAACCTATATTGCAATATTTAGTTTTTCTGTGATTTATATTACAATATGAAAACAATTTCTCCAGATGACCTGAATAGCTCTATTTAGAAAATAATAATTAATCATTCTAGAATGACTGGGGTGATTCTGTGGGCGAGTGAACCTGCAAAATAATTTTTTTTAGCTAAATACAATTATAGAACAAACAGTGCTTTATAATAGGTAAGTCTAACAGAAATTGAACAATCAAAAGTAAAATAACGCTACATAGTCAGCTCTGTATAAATTAATTATAATTAATCGTTGTTAAAGCAACAAAAAAGATTTTGTCTTTGTTGTTTGATTAACATTAATGACACAGGCGGCATCAGGTTTATTAGGCTGCTGTCACTTTAAGACCAACGCACAGATCCAATATAATGATACGCAACTGTTTACATTCACGTAAGCCATAAGCAACTGTGTTTACGAGGATACTCGCCGATAAGGGCATTGACACACCATATTGAGTGTAAAAATGTAAAAGACGATAAAGACAACTGAATTGGGTTTAAGGAATCCAGTTTTAAGGGAAAGGGAAGTTAATGTGCATTATTAAAAAAAAAAAAAACATAAATTGAATTATGCATCTAGAATACATAATAATATTGAATGATATTTGTTTTTCTTTGGTAGAAGAAGAATTTAAAAAGTATTAATGAGTTGTTCTCCCCCTCCTTCTTATGACCTGCTTCATCACATGAGATATGGCACTATTGTTATTCAATAAGCATGCACAAATGTGGAAATTGAGAATCACAACTTTTTTATTTTTAAACTGAGATCACAATTCTCCCACGACTTTGAATAGACAACTAAACAAAATAGCACAATTTACATAATGTAATTTACTAGAGGTTCTGACAAAATGTTAATTGCTGCAGTCTATGTATATTTTTTATGAATATTTTATGAATTCAAATGAAGTCATTTTAAACAGTTTGAATAAATAATTCAATGACTCACTCTTAAAGATTTATCTTGTTTCAGTGATTTTAAACATCTTGAATGAATGATTCCATGACAAATATATTTTTTAATAGTCACTTGTCGCCACCTACTGGCATAACATTGTAATTGATTCAATCTATTTGAAGCGTCAAGTTACTTTCAAAAGGTGATTTGCTCTATTTTGATCGCTATACCGTAGACATCAGTGTTTATATCCGAAATATTAACTTTATCACAGTACTTCTGTGATAATATGAATATTTGTAACAGAAATAACGATACTGTGTGGTTGAAAAGACTGTGTTTGTGAAGCGGTTTCATAGCAATTAAATGCTCTCGGCGGCGGCGCCAACACAGATCTCAATGTTCGCTGTGATTGTACTCAAAGCTTTAATAGACGAATCATTGTCATTTGGGAATACAATCCTGTGGATGTTTGATCTTTTAATAATTAATTGAGCAGCCTTACTATGTGTCTCATAACAGAAACACACTCTCTTTTCGGGCTAGACATCATTATTAGCTAAGAGTTGGCATCACATCTGACTAAACCTGGATAATTTCAGATATGTAAACGCTGTTTTATCCATATCAAATTTAAAGTCTATTAAAGTAAAGGTTTCTGTTCAGATTTTAGTCAAACATTTCAGTTATGTTCCTGAAGTGATTTGTACTGGCGATCGTTTTGGCGAGAACGCGCACTGATAGAGATTAAGCATTCCCATTGGCTGCAACCTGCAGATATTATGGCCAATCACGCACGTCGACTGCATCTGCGCAATCACATGTAGAATACAACGCTGCATTTATTATATATTTTTTATTGCGCTATGTTTTTGAATGAATAAAATATAGAAATCCTTTACATTTCCCAAACAGCAGGCATCGTCTTCCAATAATGTGTTTGCATTTCGACTGCGCGCTCTGAGACACAAGTAATTTATTATATATGAAAATTATTATATACAGTGGCTTCTCCTACTTTTAATACCAGGAAGTGACGATTTAGTTTTCTTCGACTCGCGGAATGGAAACGCTGCTTTATTCGCAGGAAAACATTTTTGGAAAGTGAACTAATCCTTTAAAGCACCACTAGCCAGTGCTGGCTATTTGTAAACCTGGCCATGTTTCCCACGTGCACTCACCAGTCTGCTGATCTCCTCCTGTCGGTCTGGTGCTGATCTCGCTGTGGCTTTGATCATGGTGGAGGTTTGATTATCTGTCAGTTTCTTGATGCACCGCTGCCCTGCTACAATGTTGCACACCTACGAGAACAGCAGAACAGCAGAGCGTATAAGAACAGAGACTGTGGTCTATGGCCATCACAGCGTGAGGACGACAGGACTCACCTCCAGGGGCAGGTAGGTGTGTTTCTGCTCCTGGCCCACTTGTAGACAGGGCAGGTGCGGGTATTTGAGCTGCAGGTTGTACTTCTGCTTGAAGTATTGAGCCACGGTACATTCTACCGTCTGTCCGCTTTCAAGCTGCAGGGGAAACCTGGGACACGATTGACAGGATCAAGAGTTAAATCCAGATAGACAGTTATTTTACAAACTATTTGACTGCAGAAAACAAAGATGCACTTTATTAAGATACACATGTAAGTTTATGTCGCACATCAATGTTAGACATGCAAATAACAATGTTAACCCAGGGTTTACTCGTGCACAATGTGAAATTAGTGATGCACCGAATTTTCTACCGAAATACCGAAACCAGAATGAAAGATTTAATTTAGCCGAAAACCAAATAATAATCATTTAATCACATTTATCAATGCTCAAATAAAACTGTTGCATATTAACATTTCAATTGCACACAAGTCAATTTTCAAATCAACTTCTTAACAATATGAATTCCAGTTCGTTGTTGATATATAGATATTTAATCTATATACAACTCTTTGGTTCACAGCAGTTTTAAGGAAAAATACTCAGCAATGGAGTTGACTTATGATTTTTTTACATGGTTTGTCTTAAAGCATATTCAAAACACCAAATAGACATTTAAACAACATTACAAGCTTGCTTTTCATCACAGGGGGACTTTAAGTTAAAAATAATGAATATAGAGCATATATTTAGCAAAATGCCCCAAGAGTTATTTATAGATACACTGATAAAACTGAAATGTAGTTAAAAATGCACTATCTGAGAAGCGTTAATTAAATGTCACCATTCGGCTAATGATTTCATCCCTCCAAAACTGTTTTGGCCACAACCGTAAATTCATTTTCTGAAAAATATTTTCAGTTGCTGTGAAATATCCAAACTAACTCAAAGTACGTTAATACTAACCCTTTCTCTTCTATTCTTTCTCTATTTTCTTTATAAAAATAAAAAAAACGTACTGCGTTAGATTAAACAGGAAGGGTCATAGCACTTGCATTTTGTTGTCCTATTGTTAGTTTCACTGCTTCTATTGTTCTCATTTGTAAGTCGCTTTGGATAAAAGCATCTGCTAAATGAATAAATGTAAATGTAATTATGAACATTATGAAAAATGGAAGTGTGAACAACTCCCATATGAAAATGACACTATTGCTCTGTTCCCAGAACTATACTCACGTTTGGTGACTAGCAGATATATACATATAAGTGTATGTCGCACATCAATGTTAAACATGCAATGTTAACCCAGGGTTTACTCGTGCACAATGTGAAATTAGCGATGCACCGAATTTTCTACCGAAATACCGAAACCAGAATGAAAGATGTAATTTAGCTGAAAACCAAATAATCATTTAATCACATTTATCAATGCTCAAATAAAACTGTTGCATATAAACATTTCAATTGCACAAAAGTAAGTTTTTATATTACCTTTTTAATGATATGAACTCCAGTTTGTTGTTGATATATAGATATATGTATGATATATAGCAATGGTGTTGACTTGATTTTTACATGGTTTGTCTTAAAGCATATTCAAAACACCACATAGACATTTAAACAACATTAAAAGCTTGCTTTTCATCACAGGGGGAGCTTATATTTAGCAAAATGCTCCTAGAGTTATTTAAAGAGACACTGATAACGCTGAAATGCAGTTAAAAATGCACCATCTGAGAAGCGCTAATTAAACGTCACCATTTCGGGATATGATTTTGTACCTCCAAAATTGTTTTGGCCACCACCGTAAATTCATTTTCTGACAAATATTTTCAGTTGCATCACTATGTGAAATATCAAAACTAACTCAAAGAATGAACATTATGAAAAATGGATCAAGTGTGAACTCCCATATGAAAATGACACTATTGCTCTGTTCCCAGAACTATACTCACGTTTGGTGACTAGCAGGGCGACGCGTGACGTTACAGACGCGGTACTTCCTTTTCATTTGACCGCAGTGCGTGACCTCCACCTTCAGACCTGGAAATGTCCACCGGAAACAAACTTAAGCAGCATTAAGAAGCTTATTATGGCTATTGTTATTTGAGGTTTTCAAAACAACAGAAGCTCAAACTACAAAACTAGATTGCATGCATTACAAATCAAACAATTCTGTCTACACTTCAAGCATTCGGTTTAATTGACGGACTCCTCGTTTCTGTTTCTGTCATGCTGCTCCTCTAGCCAATTTATTTTACAGTTCCCTGCACCAGAACCTGCATTTCACCAGTGTTAGAAACTGGGCGGCACTCACAGCCACAGCAGGGTAGCAATTACAGTCTTCAGTATAAGACTAAAAATAAGGGCCGATCCACAATAATTCCCTTTGGGATGCTTGATTTTGTTTTGGGGCTCTGCCAGAATATGTTTTTCATGCTTGAATGTTCAAAAACACATTATTTTCTCCATATTCTCCATTGTTGCAGCACCTCTCTTCCCAGTCTGTCAATAACGCTCTGTTTAGTTCCTGTCTCTATGAAGCCCCTCCCTCTGAAAAGCACACTGTGCTCTGATTGATCGGCTGGAGCAGTGTGTTGTGATTGGTCGAGTGCTTCAAGTGTATGTGGGAAATATCCCGCCCCTTATCATAGCCGCCAGTTTAACACACTACTAACTAACTCAACCAGGCCCCGCCCCTTTATTCTGCATATGAAATATTTAAATGAGGAATATTGTGACGTGTTCGTTCCCGGAAGAAACTCAAGACTACAATGGAGGCGTTTCAGGGAAACACTGATATAGAGAATAACTCCTGCTGGAGGGACTTTGCAGACCCTTTTTCATGCTCAAATAGCAACATTACACACACAGAAGAAAAAAAAGCATTATAAATCGATTTCTGTATAAAAGCATGATATCAAAATGACTCATCCAATTCAATTTAACAAATAAATTACAAGGCAAAGCCGTGGCGGGATGCTGAGATCATCCAATGACCTCACCTGATCCTTCATCTCAAACTAGCAGGAGTGTAAAAGCACACATTTTTTCCCGAATGCAGCATTGCTTTAACCACTGCACATGTGTGCGGAGTAAAAATTTAAAACTCTCGAGTTTCCCACTTGGATGGGATGATACCGTTTATATCGATATACTTTGAGGCGAATGCATCTGAAAAACAATAAAGGATACAGAGTGAACTGCTGTGTGAGAAGTGCATGATCCAAGCTATCCTAAACATGAGATGTGCTTTATATGAAGTGCTTCAAACTCACTCATAACCAGATTACAGCGGCTCTCCTGTCAGATGTGTGTGCTGTTTAATCATTAAAGTCAGCATGAAACGGGAGCTGCGCTAGTCTTTTCTTCTCTATTGTGACTATATCTGAGTGAAACGCTTCTAGAACAAGAACGAATGTGGGCGGGGCTTTATTATGTCCATGGGGAATTGATTGCATGGTTGTGGTTTGCTATTGGATGATCTCATGTGATTGACAGGTTGCCCCGCCCTCGTCATCAGAGAAGAGAAGAGAAAAGCTGCAAGAGGGAGGGGAAGTTATTCTGATTCAAGACTATGAGAAACAGAATGATGTGCACGGATAAATCATTCATAAATACTACAGTATTCCATAAAAAAAAGAAAGTTGTCATTATTGATTTTTAATGGTGACGCACTCGTTTTCCTCAGTGAATAACTCATATCTTACAGTTTTATCCTTTATCTGTAAATGTTAGTATTTCCATTTTGCATAAAGGCTCTTCCTGACAGCAAGCGAATCTCCAATAAACTTCACTGAACGAACGCAGGCGCACGTCAAACAGAAAGAGTGCATTAATAATATACATTTTGTCAACATTGGAAAATTGTCAAGTGGAATCACTTTAAATCTCTTCTCTTATTTACAACAGCACCATAAACTGCAGTATGAGGAGTGTGTTGCATTGGATGCAGCAGTATTGACAGACCTTTTTATTTAAAGACAGAACCATCATTTTTTCAGTAAACCCCTGTTTAATAAAAAAATTAAAAATAAATTGTTTTTCCCTTCGCCTTACCGAAAACATACCGAACCGTGACTAGAACCTGCACATACCGAACCACTTGACATTTTTCTGACGGCTCTTCTCATGCAGTTGCTAAGGTGCTGCCAGGTTATTTAGTGTGATTGTTAGAATGTTGCTAGGCAGTTGCTAAGGTGTTGCCAGGTTATTTTGTGTGTTTGTTAGAATGTTGCTAGGTAGTTGCTAAGGTGTTGCCAGGTTATTTTGTGTGTTTGTTAGAATGTTGCTAGGTAGTTGCTAAGGTGTAGCCAGGTTATTTAGTGTGATTGTTAGAATGTTGCTAGGCAGTTGCTAAGGTGTTGCCAGGTTATTTAGTGTGATTGTTAGAATGTTGCTAGGCAGTTGCTAAGGTGTTGCCAGGTTATTTAATGTGATTGTTAGAATGTTGCTAGGCAGTTGCTAAGGTGTTGCCAGGTTATTTTGTGTGTTTGTTAGAATGTTGCTAGGTAGTTGCTAAGGTGTTGCCAGGTTATTTTGTGTGATTGTTAGAATGTTGCTAGGCAGTTGCTAAGGTGTTGCCAGATTATTTTGTGTGATTGTTAGAATGTTGCTAGGCAGTTGCTAAGGTGTTGCCAGATTATTTTGTGTGTTTGTTAGAATGTTGCTAGGCAGTTGCTAAGGTGTTGCCAGGTTATTTTGTGTGTTTGTTAGAACGTTGCTAGGCAGTTGCTAAGGTGTTGCCAGGTTATTTTGTGTGTTTGTTAGAATGTTGCTAGGCAGTTGCTAAGGTGTTGCCAGGTTATTTAGTGTGATTGTTAGAATGTTGCTAGGCAGTTGCTAAGGTGTTGCCAGGTTATTTAGTGTGTTTGTTAGAATGTTGCTAGGCAGTTGCTAAGGTGTTGCCAGGTTATTTAGTGTGATTGTTAGAATGTTGCTAGGCAGTTGCTAAGGTGTAGCCAGGTTATTTTGTGTGTTTGTTAGAATGTTGCTAGGCAGTTGCTAAGGTGTTGCCAGGTTATTTAGTGTGATTGTTAGAATGTTGCTAGGCAGTTGCTAAGGTGTTGCCAGGTTATTTAGTGTGATTGTTAGAATGTTGCTAGGCAGTTGCTAAGGTGTAGCCAGGTTATTTAGTGTGATTGTTAGAATGTTGCTAGGTAGTTGCTAAGGTGTAGCCAGGTTATTTAGTGTGGTTGTTAGAATGTTGCTAGGCAGTTGCTAAGGTGTTGCCAGGTTATTTTGTGTGATTATTAGAATGTTGCTAGGCAGTTGCTAAGGTGTTGCCAGGTTATTTAGTGTGATTGTTAGAATGTTGCTAGTCAGTTTCTAAGGTGTTGCCAGGTTATTTAGTGTGTTTGTTAGAATGTTGCTAGGCAGTTGCTAAGGTGTTGTCAGGTTATTTTGTGTGATTGTTAGAATGTTGCTAGGTAGTTGCTAAGGTGTTGCCAGGTTATTTAGTGTGATTGTTAGAATGTTGCTAGGCAGTTGCCAGGTTATTTTGTGTGTTTGTTAGAATGTTGCTAGGCAGTTGCTAAGGTGTTGCCAGGTTATTTAGTGTGATTGTTAGAATGTTGCTAGGCAGTTGCTAAGGTGTTCAGAATGAAGGAGAACTCCCACCTTTGATCTCCTTGGTGAAACGGACCCTTTGCGAGTCAGTAAGTGTCTTGGGCTGCTCATCAATGTTGCGGATGTCCAGAACTTCACACATGAACTCAATGACAGGCTGAGCTTTATAAAAGGCCGTTGCGGATACTGAAAACAAAAATGGAGTTTGTATATTTAAGTACAAAACATTGACGTTTCTTAACATTAAATAAGTGAGCAATCAAGAGAAAAAAAAGACTTCACCGTCGATGTTGAGCATCATCTTCCACATGGCTGGCCGAACAGACTGGTGGAAGCCGAACCACACCTCCCTGCCTCCTCCCAGAGGATGGTAATATCCTTCAGGAGGGGAAAAGAAGGAGCGTCCCACTGGAGTGTACCTGCAAATGAGAAAGACGGATGGTTCAATAGCTCCAAATCTTACTGTAGTGTGTAATATGGCTGTGAATGTAAAAAGCAAAGTTTTAAAGATCACATTAGCCACGTTTCCATTACCCTTTAAATTGCGCAAATTGAAATTGCGAATTGAAAAAACGCCCAATGGAAACACGTCAATTTCGCAAAAACTCCCATTTATCACAAAAAAGTTTTTCCGCTCGCATGAGGGGGTTTTTCAGGCAATTCGAAAAAGAAATATTTCGCAAAACTGCCTGACCTGACGTAGATGACGCGGTGTGTTTGGACAGAATACGAAACAGAGTTTTTTATTAAATTAATAAAAGACAAAAGAATTACAGGAATAATGGATTCTAAATCTCAAATAAATGCCACAATCAAGACCTCGAAGAAAAAATGAGGGAGAAACACCCAGAAACTCCTCATATGTGCCGCTCTCGAGTATAATAAGGGTTGTTCCTTACCATTAATGCTTGGAAAACACACATACATCTCCTTCGATTAATAATAATGGCCAGTGCAGTGGCTGGGATATAGTACATAAACCTACCAACGTCCGTTACCATGGTTTCTGGAATGATTTTACTTATCGCGAGAGGAAAAAATGAAGTTTTAGTCGCATAACATCGGTTAATGGAAACGCCGTCATTTTGCAATATTTTTTTGTCGACATTTCGAAAAAATTTTTTTAAAAAAATGACAAAAAATGAATACAAAAAAAAAAAAAAAAAAAAAAAAATCGCAAACATCTGTGATGGAAACGCGCCTATTGTCTCCCAAAAGAAAGAACCATTTCTTAATTGCCTAAAAAAAACGAGTCGTCAGGTAGGTTTGCATGATGCCAGACTATGGTCTTCATTGGCTGCCTGCGAACAACATCTACTTTTACCCTCAAACACTAGTTGTGGCTGAGACTGAAAAAAGTCGGGAAGACGCTGTTTTCTGCTCTGCAAATCCATTTTGATGCACTTTCCAAAGAATGAAACTCTGGCTCGAATTGATATGGTAAAACCGACGCCATCATTACTGTTTATAACACTGTGTATCAAGTACCTAGGAAGCCATCACAGCTGGAATTTAGATATGGTAATGGGCATTTTGTTTTCCGACATGCACTGTAAGCAGTCGACCAATCACAACAGACTAGGCCGTCTGACCAATCAGAGCAGAGCAGCTCGTGGAAAGGAGGAGTTCAGAGAGGCCGAATCCTTGATCGAACCGTTTCAGACACTGTGAGAAAAGAGCTGATGCTGCAGAAAATGTAAGTGTTTTAAAGTAGTCTTGGATGCATGTAAACTTATTGTAGGAGACTCCAAAACAAAATATGGAGCCTTAAAAATAGCAGAATAGGTGCATTTAAAAAAAATAATAATAATAGGGCCCTATGAAACATTTTATTTTTCCAGAATTCATTTTATTTTTCTGTTTAAATTTTTCTGAATTTATGATTTAATACAAACGTATCATTACAGCAATAAAGACACATTTTTAAACTATTTAATTAATATTTTAGCATGCAACTGAAATAGATTTGAAAACAGAAAAAATGTGTGCTATTCCTTGGAACAAAAAGTTTAAAAAATATTAATAATAATAATTTTGCACTTCAAAATTCCTGGACACTAATACATTTTGTGATTCGATTAATTATACAGCACTATGTTTAATTTTTTTTTTTTTTTTGTCAAATTTCATGACATTCCATTACTGTATTCCATTACTGCATTCTATTACTGTATTCCATTACTGCATTCTATTACTGTATTCCATTACTGCATTCTATTACTGTATTCCATGTTACACAGTAAATTCCATTTTCACGACTGGATTCCGCGATTCTGTCTGCATTTTCTGTATCGCTGATTCAGATTCAGATTGTTTTATTTAGTGCCATGTCAGCATTCAAAGCTATTTTCATGGCAACAATTTCATTACAAAAACACAAATATCATACAAATATAATAAAATCCAAACAAACAAAAACAGCAAGTCACATTATACAATATTTTTTAAATTAACATATGATAAAAAAATCCAAAACCTTTTCAGGCATAATCTTACTAAATAAGTCCTTAAGCGAGGTAACTTCATAAAAGCGCATTCTACTTGTATTAAGTCCCTTTATGGCTGAGGTCAGTATGCCTGTGCCCTGTAAGCCCATGCCCAGCGTACCTCATGGAGGCCAGGTGTCTCATGGCCACGTCGAGGGCTTGGACAGATTCCAGCGGGACCTGCAGACGTCCACTGACCAGCGTCTCCTGCAACAGCCTCCACGACACCTTCGCCAGCCAACGAATGGACACTTTAAAGATGCGATCTTTCCCCTCTCCAGGGATGGTCACCTCGAAGTCAACCTACGACATGAAATGAGAAGCCCAGAATGAGAATAGCAGGAAATTACATTGATTACAATTAAGGCTAGGGAAGGCTTGGCGATATTCATGTCATGTTGCTTTGAAACTGATCAATGAGTTAGAACTAGAGAATTAGAACTGATTCATTGAAACAGGCTGTTTGAAACTAGTTTAATGAAAGAAATGAATTCGAAATTTAAAAGGTACACTATGCCCTCTAGTGTTTAAAAAACAAAACTGCATGCATTTTGCAGAAGAACATTGTTTTGGTTGTGCTTGGGCACTGCGTGATGAATATGTTTATCCTACTGCTCATAAAACATTCCCTACTAAGCTTAAGAGATATAACCAGTTTAGATGGAAAGATCTCAAGAACGGGAGAGTGACGTATGTACACAACTGCCCACGAAAAACCATACAGTCAGGTCTTATAATAGGGTTACCATAGTGAATCAGGGCAAGACAAAAACACGTTTTGGAAGAATGAGTGATGTATATTGACTCATTATTTAAATTGTCAGTTTTTAACAAAATAAGTTGCATAGTGTACCTTTAATAGCCAAATAAAAGCACACATTGGCAATGTTGCTAAAATTTCACCAGCATTCATCATGAATATATTGCGAATCGCATTCTCAACATCTCATCAATTAAATCCTTTACATACCTTTTCGCTGCCTATAGGTAACGCTAAAACAGTGTAGATATTCTTCTTCCCATCGTACACTGGCTTTCGGTCACCAAAGAGCTGCGGTTTGAAATGTTGGACCATGTATTCCACAACCTCCCTGTGAAGAGCCACATTTAACTGTGATTATTCATGTTTCATAAAACCTGATCAAAACATTATTTTGTGATAATGACCGGCTGAATGTACCAGATCTAACTCAATACACAACCACTGCCAAATATATACATACATGGACACACATAGCCATTCAAATGTTTTGGATTTTAAAATATTTGTGAAAGAAGTCTCTTTTGCTCACCATTTATTTGATCAAAAACACAGTAAGAACAGTAATATTGTGAAATATTATTACAATTTGTGAATGTGAATATATAGTAAAGTGTAATTTATTTCTGTGATCAAAGCTGTATTTTCAGCATC